>NC_057862.1:104201786-104518215 GCF_019393635.1 Dromiciops gliroides | reverse complement strand
CCGGAAGAAGCCAGGCTGTGAAAGGATTTCAAAGCCAATAAGAGGATTTTCTATTTCCATCTAATAGTAAACCACTAGTGCTTATTGACTAAGAGGGAATATGTGATCACACCTAGACTTTATAAAAACCACTTTGAGAGCTGAGTAGAGGAAGGGATTGGAGAAGAGAGGAGCAAGAGTAGATGAATGTGCTTTCACCTCCTGAGGAGAGTAGAGGGGAGGAGATCTGACATTTGAAAATGAGGAGGAGACTAGTTATAGTTCTTCAAAAGGGGATGACAGAAGGTAGGGCTGAGCTGGTCCTATGTGGTCCTCAGTCTTCTTTGAGAAGAGTGACAAGTAAGAGCATGCAGAAAGTAGCTGGGAAGGTAGAATAGCAGAAATCTCCTTAAATGGTTGTCAGCATCTGGGCTACACAGTATGGCAGCAGATCTGTGGGCTTCTCCAGAGAGAAGAAATATATAGGTTCTCCATCGCTCTCTGAACAAAACACGGGGGAAGATGGGCCTTAGAGAGAAGATAGTAACAGATGCTAAGGAAGATGTCAGGCAGAACAAAATTAGGAACAGTCGTGTACCTGAGGCTGCAGGGCATATAGCCTGCCTTTTGCCTAGGCTTGGGTCTGTCATTGGTCTGGTTGTGGTAAAGGAAGCATACCCAAATTACTGATGGAAACATCACAAGAAGATCAGAGCTGGAGGAGACCTCTGAGTTCATCCTAGCCCAACCTGCCCCAGACTAAAATCCTTTGTATGACCATGACAGGTGGTTGCCTGAGTTTTATTTGAAGGTCTCTAGGGAGGGGTGTGAGTGAAGGTCTCAGTAGAGTGGATAGAAAACAGGCCTTGAAGTCAGGAAGACATGAGTTTAAGCCTTGTCTCTGGCACATCCTGAATCTGTAGGCCTCAGGTAAAGTTCCTTAACTTCTCAGTGCCCCAGGGAATGCTCAAGACTGGTTACAGAGTAGTACAGTGGTGCATTGTAGAGGGGAGTCTCTTATAACAATGAATTTAGGGCCATGCCCCTTCCACCAAAAATGATGGGGGAACTCTCTACCTCCTGAAGCAGCTCATTCCACTATGACATTTTTTTTGTTCAATTGTTTTATCATAATTGACTATTTGGACCACATTTGGCTTATGAGAGTTGTTGTTGTATTTGCAAAGATGGGTTTGGCAATTTCCTTTTCCAGTTCATTTTACAGTTGAGGAAACTGATACAAACAGAGTTAAATTGTCCAGGGTCATAGAGCTAGTATGTGTCTGAATTCAGATTTGAACTCATGAAGATGAGTTTCCTGATTCCAGGCCCAACACTCTATCCTCTGTGCCACCTATGGCATAGCTTTGCTTAACAGAAGTTTTTCCTTCTATCTATCCATAATTGGGCCTCTATGAAGGAGAGTGGGATATGGGGGGGGTGGGGGTGGAGGGGTGAGGATTGAGATTAAGTTATAAACCAGAAGAAGAAATTCACTGTGACTTGATCTTGAGATTGCAGCTTAGTATATCCTGAGGAACTTGTTTATAAGAGTGACTGGGTGCAGAAAGGGGTTTCATCTGTGTTCTGCGTCCTAGGCACTTCCCCATTCCCAAGCAAATCCCGCACTGAGAAAGCTTCTCAGATGAGAAAGTCTTGTCCAGAAATTGATGGGAAAGCCTCACCAATTTTGTAGATCTGAATGGAAAACTTCTTATGTCTTTGCATAGAGAAAGGGTCTCAGAATTGGTGTTTAGGGCAGGGAGGGTAAGAGGAGCCAAGTTAGCTTAGAGGTTAGGGCATAAATGAGTGTAACAATATAGTGGAGCCTTTCCCATTTCTGTATAGGGCTTTTCTGGGACTCTGGAGGGTCTGAATTCATCAGAGGCATATCGCCTGGTCAGACCCACCATAGCATTTCACATTTTGCCACTAGTTGTCCTCATCAAAAGGACAAGAAGAGGATAAATGTTCCACTTCTCTGTTCAGCTATGGCATGATAAAAAGGCATTTCTGATGACAGCAAGCCAAAGGCTGATACAAATGGCCCTGACTGCGAGCAAACTCCACCTTAGCTCATCCTTCCTCAACAGCCTCAAAGCAGAGTAATTGACTGGGCCAGAGTGTTTTCTCCATACAGTCCATTACTTAGTGAAGTGACGGTTGTTGCTCTTTGTTTCGGGGTGGATAACCTTCATATTTCTGGCATTTGCAGCTGTTATTACACTTTGCAGTCCAGATGGCATTTATAGGAGGGAGAAGAGGGCTGCTTTTCCCTCCAAAAGAGAAATAGGCATGATCTATAAGGAGATGTTGCTTACTGCTGGCCTTCTGCCCAGTGAATCTTGGATGATAGCAGCAGCACCTCTTCCCAGCTCCCAGAGGTAATGCATCAGCTCCCATTTCTGGTGTAACTCAACCTAGGGATTTAGAGAAAGATAGAAAAGCATTCCCTATTTAATTCAATTAGAACTGATGAAGTGCCTGCTGTGTCAGCATTATTGAGGGAAAAAGAAAAGTCCCCAGCACATTGTTGTTGTGTCAGTGTGTCTGACTCTTTGTGATCCTGCACGGGGTTTTCTTGGCAAAGATACTACAGTGGTTTGCCACTTCCTTCTCCAGTGGATTAAGGTAAACAGAGGTTAAGTGACTTATTTCCAGGTCACATAGCTATGAAGGTCTGAGGTCTATTTGAACTCAGATCTTCCTGACTCCAGGTCCAGGGCTACTGAGCCACCTAGCTACCTTGAGCAGTTAAATAAATGCGATATATTGTCCATTTGTATGAGAAATAAGTTTAATTGACAGAACCATAGTTTTTTATCTGTAAAACAGAAAAATGTGCCACCTATCTTACGCATCTCAAGTGATTGCTAGTTTCTGACAGAAAAATTCGTGTAAAACATTTGTCAAACATTAAATCACTATATACTTGTCAGTTATCATTATGTTGCGATTTGAACTCAGGACTCTCCTACTTTAAGTCTAGTACTCTTTACAATGGGGCAGTGATTGAGCTCTGGGCCTGGAGTCATGAGACCCAAGTTCAAATCCAGTCTCAGAATCCTACTAGCTGTGTGATCCTGGGAAAGCCACTTAACCCTGTTTCTCTCAGTTTCCTTATCTGTAAAATGAGCTGGTGAAAGGAAAGGGCAAACTATCCCAGTATCTTTGCCAAGGAAACCCCCGATGGGGTCACAAAGAGTCGGACATGACTAAGCAAGAAGAAACTTTTTATATGACACATACTTTATTTCCTTAAGTTACTGATAAGCCATATAGATATTGAAGTCTATATTTACCTTAGGACTCATTGCCAAGGCCAACATCCATTGCTAGACTTAGACTTTTTGTATGTATTCTAATGATGATGAACTTCTCTGGAAGTGAGAAATACATAAATATGTAAGCAACATCACTCCCTCTTGTGTTTCCCTGTCAAATAGATTTCTGTCATTGGCAGTATAGTAAGCAACAAATGGTTAGACATTATCACACTTATTTGGCCAGAATTATAGAATGTTACTTGGAAGGGATTCTCCATAATAATTTAATCCAACCAATGCCTAAAAAAGGAATCTTCAATTCATTCATACCCAACACTTGGTGATCCAGTGTCTTCTTGAAGACTTCCAATAAGGGGAACTCATCCCTTCTTTGGGCAGTCCATTCTACTTTTAGATATCTCTAGACATTAAATAAGGGCAGTTGGGTGGTAGAGTGAATAGAGTGCCAAGCCCTTGAGTCAGAAAGACTCATCTTATGAGGTCAAATCTGACCTCAGACAGACACTTCCTACCTATGTGACTCTGGCCAAGTCATTTAAACCCTAGTAGCCTCATGTTTCTTCATTGTAAATGATCTGGAGAAGAAAATGGCAAACCATTTCAGTACCTTGCCAAGAAAACTCCAAATGGGGTCATGAAAAGTCAGACATGACTGAACCAACTGAACAAACAACATTAAACTGATGACTCTTGCTTGATCAGCAGTCAACTAAAACTTCCCGACTTTTTTCATCTAAACTACAGTCTTCTCCCATTTTATGCTTGTAAAAACTGATTTTTAGCCAATAGTAAAGTTTTATTTACATTTATCTCTAATAAATTTCAATGGGGTTAGCTCAGTATCCAAATCTATCTATATCTTTTTGGTTTCTGATTGTTGAAGTCAAGAATTGGATATCACATAGATAGATTAAATTCATAATGTCCAAAAATGAACTTAATCATCTCTCTCCCCCACCACCCCCCCTCACACACACACCCCTCAACCCTCCCTTCTTCCTAACTTCTCAATTACTATTGACAACATTGCTATTCTTCAGTCACCCAGACTTGAGACCTAGGTGTCATCCTCAATTCCTCTCCCTCTCCTTCTCCCTCCCCTCTCTCTCTCTCTCTCTCGTCTCTCTCTCTCTCTCTCTCTCTCTCTCTCTCTCTCTCTCTCTCTCTCCTCTGCCTCCTATCTATTCTGTGGTCAAATCTGTCAATTGTATCTTGAAACGTCTCTCATATACATCCCCCTTCTTTCCTCTGACATTGCAATCTACCACCCTGCTACAGTAGGTGCTCATCACAACCCTATTTCTACTATTCCAGTATCCTTTTAGTTAGCCTTCCTTATTTAAGTTTCTCTCCACTCCAGGCCATCCTCGAGTCAGATATTGAAGAGATATGGTCTACCATAATCTGACCATGTCACCTCTTTAAAAACAGAACAAAACCCAAAGCGCTGGTAACTCCTTATTACTTCCAAGATCAAACATTAAAACCCTCTATTGGCCTGTTAAAGTCCTTATAACATGGCCCAATCCTACCTTTCCCAAAATTCTTACCTTACTCTCTTCAATGTATTCTATAAAGCAGGGACAATGGCCTTCTTAATGTTCCTCCCACTCCAACTCTGACTCCCTACATCGTCACTGGCTTTCCTCAGTGCCTGAATTTACTTTCCTCATCTCTGCCCCATGACTTTCTTGTCTTCCTTCAAGTTTCAGTAAATTCTACTTTCTATGTGAGTCTTTATCTTCTTTTTTTTTTGGGGGGGGGGGGGGTGAGGCAATTGGGGTTAAGTGACTTGCCCAGGATCACAAAGCTAGTAAGTGTTAAGTTTCTGAGGCCGGATTTGAATTCAGGTCCTCCTGAATCCAGGGTCACTGCCTATCTGCCCCCTGTCTTTATCTTCTTTAACACTAGTGCCTTATCTTTAAGATTATCTCTGACTTATTGCATATATGCATATGTATGTGTGTGTATATATATATGTATGTACATATGTATATGTATGTGTGTGTATGTATATATAGAGAGAGTTTGTATATAATTGTGTGGTAAAAACCAGAAGTTTTAGCTGAATCATTTGAGAGTTGAGCGCATGCTACTGAAGTGGCTTTTGAAGGACCTCCCTTTTGGCAACGAACTTCCGGCATGTCAGCTTAAAACTGAGGGAAGAACAGAAGTTCGCACTCTCTGGCTTTTCAACTTATCCATGGCAGCCCACGTGTTTGTGTTCGACTTTTGGGTGTGCTGGTTCTTGGCCTGGAGGGCAATTTTGGGATTTGGTGAGTTTTATAAAGGAAAATAGACTAAGCTCAGATCTAAGATTACTCATTTGTATTTCTACTTTCCTGTTTCCCTAATTGGTATCACCTTTTGTTTGTCTAATTAATTCCGAAGCAATAAAAACCAATCCCTCACTGATTAAAGCTCAGAGGCTTCTTTTTCTTAGTGGTCTGGGAGATATATAAGGGAAAAGTTAAAAGGGGGGAAGTTTAATGCTCGTATATCCAATTTTAAATCTCACAATAGTTTGCATATATTCTTCTGTATTAGATGGAAGGTTCATGAGGGCAGGAACTGTTTCTGTCTTTCTTAGTACCCCCAAGGCTTTATACAACCTGGCCCATAATGGTAGGAGGTGACTAAACCCTTTGGGCATAGTTCCAAATTGCTCTCCAGAATGACTTGACCAATTCACAACTCCCATCAACAGTACATTATTGTCTCAATTCTTTCTATAAAAGACACTTCCCTAGTTGATAAATCAAGATGTTTCTCTCATCAAAAAATATGGGCAAAATTATTGAAACTATTGTTCTTTGCAGAGGAGGGGGGGAAAGGGAGTGGTTCACTGACCCTACTTCTGCAAGCAAACTCCAGAAAAATGTAGGAAAACTCTGATCTGGCATCAGAAGAACTGATTCTAGACTTTGATCTGCCAGGAACTACTTGTCTGTATAATCTTAGGCATTCCGTAACCTGCTTGTGCTTCATTTTCTTCCTCTAAAAATAAGTACAACAATCTCTGTCCTACTTACCAGATAAGCTGGTGGTTAAAAGAAATGAGATACAATTATTAGAACTCTTCTGATGAAAACAGAAAGAGTATAAGATAGATCTGGACTGGTTCTGAGTCATTGAAGAGTTTGTCTTAATGCACAAAAAATTAGAGGCTGCAAGAATTAAACACAGCCTCTCCTTTAATGGGATAGGAGGTGGGAGAAACCCGACATCAGCCATGGAGTGGCGAAAATGATGTTTGGAATCAGAGACTGATAACTGCACTAGGCCTGGAGGCAGGAAAATCTGAGTTCAAATCTGCCTGCAAACTTTTACTAGCTGTATGACTTTAGGCAAGTCGCTTAACCTCTATCTGTAAAATTGTCTCCTCATCAATAAAATGGAGATGATTGCACCTACCTGCCAGGGTTGTCATAAGGACCAAATGAGATAATATTTTTAAATGATTTACAAACCTATATAGATGCTGTGATGTTGAGGGTCATCATAATTATCCTTTGGCAAAATTAGATAACAGAGGTCAGTCTATTTGTTTTTCTATCACTCATTCCCATAAAGAAACCCCCAACTTACCCCAATTTACTGCCTCAATACACCTTCTCCTTCCAAGACTTCTAAATGTAACATAATCTCTCTAGAAGCAACACCACTCCCCAAAGAGACAGAAAGCCATAGTAATAGAATTACCATGGAGCATATGGGTCAATGCATTGACAAGCTCTCATTGATAGAGAAGAAAGCATGGCTCTCAAATTTTGTGGGTTGGAATAAAAGACACCTGAGGTCCCTTTTGACCACTCTGAGAGTCTACCCTCTAAGTCACTACAGTAACTAATTCTCCCTCCCACTTAATGTTTTTTTCGTTATTTTTATATCATGTTCACATCACCAATTCACATCATTTCACATGAGCTTCCATTGGTGCTGGCTCAGTGGATAGAACACTGGGCATGGAGACAGGAAGACCTGAATTCAAATCCAGCATTAGACACTTACTAGCTATGTGACACTGAGTAAGTCATTTAACCTCTGTTTGTCTTAATACACTGGAGAAGGGAAATGACAAAACACTCCAGTATCTTTGCCAAGAAAAGCCCGTGGACAACAGTATGGAACACAAGGTCATGAAGAGTCAGACATGACTGAACAGCAACTTACTTCATCAGAAATAATACCCCTCCTTTTTGCCTAAGCCCATCCAATGAATCTTGAAGGCTTGGCCCTGACTAAAGAGCTCTACAAAGGGGTTGAATCCCTAGTTGTTTCTGTAACCATTTGGGTGAATAGCCAACTTGGTCTGTATCAATTCCCTTGTATCTGCTACTTCTTCGAAGGAGCTAAACGAGTTACCTTGATCCCTCAGTGCCCTGCGTAGTGGAGTTTCCTCATCCAAACCCTGAACTGTGTTTACAGTCTATTGCTTTTAAACATAGGTTTGCTCTATAATTGAAGGTTGCCTCTAATGGCAAAGAAGGGGTTGCATTTATCTAAATGTATCTGTGTAACAGGACTGATTGCTATCTAATTCATAGCCTCCTATTCTTCCTGAGTCCCTGACATCTTTAATATCCTGTTACATTGTGCTGGGGGATAATAGCACCACAGGTGCAATAACATTGCTGCTGAGAATTCTGAGGTATTGGGTACTGTGGGCTTCAACTTATGCTTCCTAACTGCCATTTATTAAAGACCATAATGCCTTTGAACACAGTTTATTAAAAAATAAATTGGAACATGTAGTATTTCAGGACGTATTTCAGAGGAAGCTTTTGTCAGTCTTTTAAATGAGGTCTTGTTGCCCAGAATCCCAACTTGAAATTAGGTCTGATGTTAATCTTGGTACTTCCTCTTCTGGATTTGCTTCTAGTCAAAGTCCTTTCATGAATGGGGAACATCTACAGATTCTGGTTAGGTTCAATTCCATAACCCTTTATGAAGTGCCTACTTTCTGCAAAGAACTATCTCAAGGAATGGGGATTGAGAGACAAAAATAAACACTCCTTAATTTCAAGGATTTTATATCCTACTAGGGGGTAAATAACATATAAACAGATGAATAATTACAAGTTCTATACAAAGTGATTTAGGAGGTAGGAGAAGCATCAGTAACTGAGTAGACTCCGATGGTCAATATAAAAAGTGCTATATAAGTTGACCTAAAAGGGAGATTTCAAGAAGTAGGATTTGTATACAACTGCTAAGGATCTGTGCTCTGCCATCTTCTAGTCTCTTAATGTTTTCTTTTTCTGGGTAAGCTCAGCTAATGAACCATAAACTTCTATGCAAATGAATATATATTCAGCTCCAACCTATCTCATGAACTCTATTTCTTTTTTGTTTGTTTTTTTGTTTTTTGGGGTTTTTTTTAGTGAGGTAATTGGGGTTAAGTGACTTGCCCAGGGTCACACAGCTAGTAAGTGTCAAGTCTCTGAGGCCAGATTTGAACTCAGGTCCTCCTGAATCCAGGGCCGGTGCTCTATCCACTGCACCACCTAGCTGCCCCTATTTCTTTTTTTTTTAAGTTATAGGTGTGTAGTCATGCAAAACATTTCTACATTAGTCAGGTTGTGAAAGAAAACAGACAAAAAACTTATGAAAAAGGAATTTAAAAAATTTATGCTTCAATCTGTATTCAGACACAATCAATTCTTTCTCTAGAGATGGATCACATTTTTTCATAATTCCTTCAGAGTTGTCTTGGATCATTGCATTGCTGAAAATATCCGAGTCATTCACAGCTTATCATTTTACAATATTGCTGTTACTTTGTATATAGTACATTTCACTTTGCATCAGCTCATGTAAGTATTTCCAGGTTTTTCTGAAGCATCAATCTCATAATTTCTTATAGTAATATAGCATTCAATCATAATCTCATCCCACAATTTGTTCAGCCATTCCTCAATTTATGGACATCTCCTCAATTTTGAATTCAACTGTTTTTATCTCTTTTTGGATACCAACCTACTGATTTTATTACTAGGTCAAAGAGTATGTATGATTTTATAGCCCTTTGGCTATAGTTCCAAATTGCCCCCAATTTTATTTTTTTAAAGATATCATTCCATCATATTCAACTCACACCTCTGCCATCTGTCTTAATATACTCCATCTAGCTTCTCTAATAATGAGAAGTCCTTATGAATTACAAGTATCATCTTCCACTATAGGAATGTAAAGAGTTTAAGCTTTTGATATCCCTTATGAATTCTTTATTCCTGTTACCTTTTTATGCTTCTCTCTAGTCTTGTATTTGAAAGTCAATTTTTTCTATTCAGCTCAGGCATTTCATCAAGAATGCCTGAAAGTCCTCTCTTAAATTGAATTCCATTTTCCCCCCTGAAGGGTTGTACTCAGTTGTGATGGGGAGGTGATTCTTGGTTGTAATCCAAGTTTCTTTGCCTTCTGGAATATCATATTGCAAGCCTTCCAATCTTTTTATTTAGAAGCTGCTAAATCTTATGTTATCCTGATTGTAGCTCTACAATGCTTGAATTGTTTCTTTCTGGCTGCATGCAGTATTTTTTCCTTGACCTGGAAACTCTGGAATATGGCTATGATATTCCTGGAAGTTTTAATTTGGGATCTCTTTCAGGAGGTGATTAGTGGATTCTTTCAATTTCTATTTACTTTCTGTTTTAGAATATAAGGAAAATTTTGTCTGACAATTTCTTGGAAGATAATGTCTAGGTTCTTTTTTTTTTATTTTGCTTTGAATAGAATTTTATTTTCCAAAGTATATGTAAAAACAAATTTTAACATCAATTTTTTAAAACTTTGTGTTCCAACTTCTCTTCTGTCCTCCATTCCCACCCCCCACTCACAAGAACTCAAGCAATTCAAAATAAGTTATACATGAATAGTCATGGAAAAATTCCCATATTAGCTAGTTGTGAGAGAAAACAGTCAAAAACCCACAAAATTTCAGATTAAGGAATTATCAAAGAGGAAAAGAAAAAAATTAAATGTGTTTCCATTGGTTTTCAGATACTATCAGTTCTTACTCTGCAGATGGGCTGCAATCTTCAGCTGGATTTGAACTTAGGTCCTCTTGAATCCAGGGCTGATGCTCTATCCACTGTGCCTTCTAGGTGCCCCCCTCATTGGATTTTTGTGCATCTATTATCATTTGCCTAGTCTGTTTTTTTAAGGTGTTAATTTCTTCAGGATTTTTTTTGTGAGTCTCCTTTACCAAGGTGTTGACTTTTTTCATGATTTTCTTGCATCACTCTCATTTCTCATTCCTCTACCTATCTTACTTGATTTTCAAAGTCATTTGTTGAGCATTTCTATGGCCTGAGATCAATTCATATTTTTCTTGGAAACTTTGGCTGTAGGAACTTGACTTTGTTATGTCTTCTGATGGTATATTTTGATCTTCCCTATCACCATAGAAACTTTCTATGGTCAGCATTTTTTCTGTTACTCATTTTCCCAGTCTATTTCTTGACTTTTAACTCTTTGTTAAGGCGGGGCACTGCTTCCATGGTGGAAGATGTACTGTCCCAAGCTTCAGGGAGTTTATGCAGTTATTCTCTAAGATACTTCTAGGAATTTGTAAGTCCTTAGTTAGTCCAAGGTGGTATGATTTACAGAGAGGTATTTTCCACCCACTCTCCTGGCCTGTACTCTGCTCTGCAAGCAACCACAGGCCTGCCTTCTGCACTGGAACTATGAACAGATTCTTCCTCTAGTGTTGCTGCAAGCTCTGATGTGCTTGTGCTCCACCTCCTTCCCCCCCCCCCCCCACCTCCACCCAAGGCTGTGACCTGGATCAGAGTATGGCAAAACAACAGAGTCCTGACTCAGTACTAGCAATGAGATCTCTGTAATCTCCTTCTGGCCAACTGTTGGACCCCCTTTGTCTATGGGCTGAGTTACAAAAGTGGTTGCTGGAGCTGCTGATGGGTCTATGCTGATGCCACCTGTGCTGGGCTAAGCTCTACTCTCACCCTGGTACAACAGATCTTTCCTGCTGGCCTGGAAAATTATTTCACCCTCTCTTTTAATCAGTTCTGCTACTCCAGGAATTGTCTTATGGAATTATTTGAAGGTATTTGGAGGGTTATTGGGAGAGCTCACGCAAGTAACTGCCTTTCCTCTTACATCTTGGCTCCATTCCCCTCATGAGTTCTATTTCTACAATTACTAAACATCTGCTATTCATTTTTGCCTAGATTTCTGCTGGCACTACTAATTCATCATGTCCAAAATCAAACACAATATTTCATTCCTCCAAACCCTCTTGACACATATTTCCTGATTCCCTTCTTCCTGTTCATCTTTTTTGGTCACCACAATACAAAACCTTGAATATCCTATACTGCCCTTTTTATATCCAATATGCAATCAATTGCTAAGTCCCATCAATTCCTAACTCTTCCATGTCCCTCATAACTATCATCTTCCATCTATTCCCATTAGCACCAATTCCTCCAACACTATTGCAACAACCTCCTTTTCCAGTTTCCCTAGCTCTAGCTCAAAATCAATTCAATCCATTCTATACATTTTTTCCAGGAAGTTCTCTGTAAAGGTCAAGTCTGATCATACTGTCATTGACTTCTCACTCTTTTTCATCTAATGTATCCAATCAGTGTAAAATCTTTATGTTTCTATCTTTTCTATCTATCTTCTTGTCTCTACTCATGTGGTCCTCAGTTGGACAACTACAGCAGCCTCCTAATTGGTTAAACCATAGATTTTACTTTTTTCCCTTTTATTTACTTTTTGAATTCTTTTTTCTTTTGGTTTCCCTCTTATTAAATGGCTAGATTTAAAAAGCCTCCTCTTCTCTCTTTTTCCTACTTCTATAGTTTGTAAACTTTGTTCTGTGTCTTTTTCTAAGGATGATTTATTTGCTTTGTTCTCTTTATTAAGTCTCTTCCTTTTCTGTCTTCTCTGAAATTTGAATCTATGACTCATGGTCTACATACTCATTTATTTTTTCTTTAATTTCTTTGTGTTCTTGGAAATAATATTTCTGAAGTGCTGGGTCTGAGATTCTTCTAATGAATTTTTATATTACTACCTTGGTAGATTTTCTCCCATTATCCCTTTGTTTTTGGTGATCTTAATCTTGGAAGTATCAATTCATGATGGAAACAATGGATGATGAATGCATTGCCCAATGGTAGAAAATACTCCATGTGGTCCAGGTCTATCCCTTACTCTCCTCATGATCATTCTTCTTCCTATTGGTTGTACTATCTCAGCTCCAATATATAGACTCTCATCCTGCTAGCTTCCAGTTGCACCCTAGAACCTCTCATTTTTTTCTTCTGGAGGAAGAGATTGTACACTAAGATGAGACACAACATTCTCTTTTTTCCATATTAGTAATTTTGTATAAGAATACTTGAATAAAATAAAAAATGTAAGAAAGAGAGTGAAAAATAGCATGCTTCAGTCTATGCTCATTCAAATATCCATTCTTTCTCTGGAGGGACACGACTCTTAAAAATGGCAATCTCTTTGTGAATCTATTTTCCTCATTATAATCATAAGGTTCCCATCTCCCATTACAGTTACATAACTTGTTCTGAATAGGACTGTTCTTCATTGAGACTTCCTCTCCCTGTTTGAGAGAGATCTCATGCTTCATACCCTGTTTCAGTCCCTCAATTTTGCATCTCTCCTTTCCTTCTTGCTTGGAGACTATAGAATTCATCCATTCTTCAATTGTTCACTGACAGACTTAATATGGGTACATTACTATTCCCCTCTGTCTTCTACCTTCCTTACCCTTTCATTTATGCACCCACTCATTCTGCATTGTTTTCCCAGAAAATACACTGATTTAACTCACCACCCTCCCTCCTCACTTTATACCCTTTAGAATAGGTACAGAGGTTATACTATATTACTGCTCCAACTTCATTTCCTTCTTCCACTCTCAGTTACTTCCAGAGCTGGCAAACTTAGCTATTTGAATACCCTCCATAGTCATGCCAAGTTTTTGCCTGTTCAACAGCCATCAGAGAAAGGTATTCACATTTTATAAAGAGTTCAGTAGGTATAAATACTTTGTAACACATTAACACCTTTTTAGTTGTGATTTCATCTTGGAATTACAACTGACCTATGTTGGGGAGCAGAGAAGAGGTAATTAAACCTACTTCCTTATACTCTTTCCCCAGTTAATATGTGTTGTCCCAGTAAAATCAACCAAAGTATTTTTGGGGAAAATCTATCCACAGTCTCAAATTTTGATATTTTTCTTGTAATTGGAGAGGGTTCAACATTGTCCTTTTTTGAGTGCGTTCTTCTCCTGTGACTTGTACTAAAGTCCTTGAGGCATAGTTCTTAACCAAACCAAAAATAAGCAGTACTCATGAGAAATCTGAATCTGTCATACCTGATGAACTTGGGAGTGGGGAGGACAGGTGTTATTCTCATTCTCTCTCTCTCTCTCTCTCTCTCTCTCTCTCTCTCTCTCTCTCTCAAATACATAGTTACACAATCTTAAAAGGAGAGAATGATTTACAAAGTTCTCATAGGTCATCACCTGCTTTGTATTTGCAAAGGACTTTCCAAGTCAAAGAAAAAGAAAAGAAAATTGTTCCTCTTCCTAAGAGAAAAACCTCAACAGGAATATAGGGCCTGAGGTTGATTGGAAGCCATCCTCTTGCCTTCAAGTAAGGAACCAAATTTCCCTAAGCAAAATATCTTTGATGTTTCTACAACATATTGGGTACCTGTAATTTTTCCAGGCATTCCTGCAACACATGGAGAACTCAAAGACTGAATATTTTTTTTTCTTCTTGGTTCTTGGAACATAGAGAGTAATCTAAATGGAAGTCTGAACTCATCCCTCACCTGGACAAGCATGCTAACTTAAAGGAAAACAAACTTGAAAAGGTCTCCAAAGAAATACAAAGCTCCCAAGAATGAATTGCATGTTTAGAATTGATTACTAATGGCATCCCAAAGAGAGACTGGTCATTGAACTGCCATAATGATTCCTTTGGACAGCAGATTGACTAACATCATGTTCTATTGTATTTTTCTTTATTTTGTTAAATATTTCCCAATTATGCTTTAATTTGGCTTTGGCAGCACTGGGGATTATGGCAGGAAGGAAGAGCTTGGCATCTCTGTTCTAGTCTATAAAACAAACGTTATCCTGTGGACTGAGAGGCAATAAGGATCTTCAGACAAGCTCTCTGAACTCTTGTCACAATCAGTTCATCACACTAGATCAACTGAAAAGTGAACAAATAGAACAATGTGCTTGGAAGGGACCTGAAAGATCATGTTGTCTAAGGATTCTTCACCCTTTTTTATATCATAAACCCCTTTGACATCTGAAGAGGCCTATAGACCTCTTCTCAAAATAATTATTTTAGGCGGCGCAATGAGGGTTAAGTGACTTGTCCAGGGTCACACACCTAGTAAGTATTAAGTGTCTGAGGCCATATTTGAACTCAGGTCCTCCTGAATCCAGGGCAAGTGCTTTATCCACTGTGCCACCTAGCTGCCCCAAGAATAATATTTTAAATGCATAAAATAAATACAGGATGTTCAAAAATTTAGCACAGTTTTATTAAAGCGTAAAACTACAGAAAGATTTTTGTAACACCCTATAAATAGTATCATAAAGGAAACCAATTATAATGAAATACAGTGATCATTATATATATTGAAGTTCACAGACTTCAAATTAAAAACCTCTGTTCATTTTACAGATAAGGAAACTGAGGCCCAGAGAGAAGGAACTTGCCTAGGATCACCTTGATAATAAATAGCAGAGCTCAGAGGAAGAGGCAGTAGGAGGAGAAGAGGAGGGAGGTGAAAATGTTTCATTTAAAAAGAAGAAATAATAACTACCTAGAAAACATAGGTAGGAAATATATTTTTGGGGTTTTGGCAACAGAAACTGAACAAGGTTGAAAGAGTGTAGTGCATACATCTTCTGAAAGCTACTCTGAAAGACTCCTTTCTTTCTCTACATGGAAATAGTAACCTGACCTTACAACTCCTGTAACCTTCTCTTCTGATCATATAAGTGTGCAAGCTCCCATTGAAGCAAACCGAAGTGCCTGGTTTCCAGAGGAGTCCTATTGCTTCTCAGTATGAAGGCCTGGGTCACATCACCGACCCGAGATGGGGAGCTTTGTGCGTTGTATTCTCATTTTCATATCTTTTTCTCTCCCTTTTTGCCTGCCCCCTCATATCCTCTCCCTATCATATTCTTGGGGCCACAAGCTAGTAATCAAGAAACTCAAGAGTAGCTTGAAAATCTGTTTGTGACAGTTGGAGTTGATGAGGTGACATTTTTTTCAGGAAGCTCCAGGAGGAAAAACCAGTTTTGTACCTTGGATCCTCTTCTGAGTGTCTTGGAAGTAAGCAGCCCATGAGGGAAACAGAGACACTGCAGAGGTGATATGAGCATCCATGCTTCCTTGGCTGTCACCAATTAAAGTGTAATTGGGAAATGTTTAACAAAATAAAGAAAAATACAATAGAACATAGACAATGTTAGTCAATATGCTGTCACTAGTGATTGTTAAAATTAATTCTCAGAAGATTGAAAAATAAGTTGGTAAGAAAGAAGGATAAGCAAGGGTTAAAGTGAGTATTTCTGTGATATTTGCAGAGTGGATCCTTTACCTAGAGGATGTATGGTATAATAAGGAGGTATAAATAACAGCACTGACATCAAAAGTTTGGTCAAATGTTGTCTCTGCCCCTGACTGACTCTTAGACCTTTCTGAGCTTTAGATTCCTATTCTGTAAATAGGTTTAATGATATTTACACTGTCCCAATTCTCAGAGCCGTTGTGAGGAAAGTACTTTAGAGAAGTAATGGGAGTTATTACTGAGAACACGGTTTTGTGAAAAAGCACAACGCTTAAAGGTAGAATGTCCACATTTCAAACCATTGGCCTGCCACTATGGCTTCTTGGGTAAATTACTGCCTTTCAAGTTTCCTTCTCTGTAAATCAGGTTGATTCTACTTACTGTATTGTAGAGGATACTGTTATCACTGTTTGTGGTGTGGAAGATAAAGGACCAACCTTTCTAACTCTGGGTTATTTCACCTCTAGGTGTCCCCAGGAAAATTTGCAAGAATATAAGTTGCCAATCTAGGTCAACGGAGGAAGTTTTGACACCAGAATTTCTTGTTCCATTTTTTTTTTGTCAGAACTAAAAGAAAGTACACACACATATCATTATTTAAGAAACATCAATTGGAAAAAACAAAATTAAATACAAATTTAGGAGTCAGGAAATATGAATGGTGGCCACAGTTTTAATTTTAACTTACTTGAATCCCTAG
This sequence comes from Dromiciops gliroides, assembly GCF_019393635.1. Taxonomy (NCBI): domain Eukaryota; kingdom Metazoa; phylum Chordata; class Mammalia; order Microbiotheria; family Microbiotheriidae; genus Dromiciops; species Dromiciops gliroides. The sequence continues at coordinate 104,501,652 of NC_057862.1, read as the reverse complement.
GCAGAAAAAAAGCTATCCTTGCCTGATATGTGTCCTGGAGATCAGACCTAAAAATAAACTCACATTCTGCGGCCAATTCATTTCTCTCCCCTCTCCCCCAGAAATAATTATTTAAGGAGAAATTATAATACATATTAAATAAAGTAATTTCTTTCTTAGACAGATTTCAGACTTCAAGCATTTTTTTAAGCTGGTGATATTTAATAAAGTAATTGTGGAATTAGGAATACATTTGTCACTAGTAAGTAATTATTTTACTTAGGACTTGTAAAAAATGGCTTTTTAAAAGAGGAAATAAAAAGGGGTTATTAAGAGTTTTACTGGATCAAATGAAAGTTTCAGATTTTATTGGAGAGGAATAAAGGGGCTTTAACTAGGATTGGTTTTATGTGCCCATAAGTCTATTTTAAATAGGGGAAGACTAGAAAGGGAAATGGGGAAAAGGCAGGTCAGATTAGAATCTCACCCCAGGACCTTTGGTAAATTCTATCTGGGCATTAAGAGGAACTTGGTCAGATAAAAGTTTAATGTTCCCTAAACTCAACCTACACCACCCCCATCCCCATTTCCATCACCTTCAGTCACCATCACTACTAGTATTGTTCAGCCAGAATAGCACAATCTCAGGTCCTTTCTGGACTAACTTCTCATTGAAAGATGGGAGGCGCCACACTTGATCACAACTAGAAGTGCACTGGGAAAGATTTAACAGCCTGATCTTTGGGAAAAAAAATGTATTGACCACAAACTTTAAGTTTAGTCTGCATTATTTGTATTTTCCCATCACTTTCTTAAGTTTAGACAATCCACAAAATAATTAATCAAGTTCTGACTGTACCCCTTCCCAATTCCTGAGATATAGATACTCAAACCGAAAATTTAATAATCATCTCTCCAAAGCTTTTAGTAGATCTCAGAACACTATAGCCCTGAATGTAGTATACAAATATCCCAGGGTTCTGTAATCAGCACACAACTCTCTACTCATAACTTTGTAAAGTGTATCCAAATTTCTATAGTCACAGATTTGTTGTCTCTTTGAGTCCATCTGCATTCTTGCCAGGATCACCTCTTGGGGTCACGAATCCCATATATTCACTACTTAGAATTTCTTCACACCATTCATTCAGTAAGGAGGCATTTATCTGAAGGCATTCTCCAAAATGATTTTTTAAACCTAACTTGCTCAAATTCTGAGGAAGAACACTCAAATCTTTACTTCTGGGGTTAGCAAATCAATTAACAACCATTGATTAAATTCCTAATATATGGCAGGCATTGTGCTAGACCTTGAAGATACAAATACAAAAAGAGATACACTTTCTCACTACTTCTACTAAAGGATTCTATTTGCCTAACTTGTACTGTGCACACTTTTGTAGGTTTCTATCATATGTCTTGAGTCTTTACCTTTTCAGAGGGAAGGTTCCATCTTTATTAAGAGCATAGGATCATAAATTCCAAGCTGCAAGTAATCTTATAAGGTCAACTAACTGAATTCCTTCATTTACAGAAGGGGAAACTGAGGCCCAGGAATGTTAAAGGACTTGCTCAAGATAATATGGTTAAAAATTGTCAGAACCAGCATTACTGACTCAAACTCCACCACTCCTTCCACTGTGCCATGCTATCTTCAGTTTGTCTTCCTATGGTCAGTTTTATTTATTCTTATACAGCAGCTCTGTGGGACTCCTCTGGTCCTACAGTTCATTCACTGAACAAATATCAGTCTGCAACTTACAATGCCCTGTGCTAGGCACTGAGTTATCATATCTTAGTGTTTTCCAGTTGACTAAGGATCTTGGCATTCATCATCATAAGAGTTTCACAACAGCTCAGGCAGGTAGGCAAGGCAGGTATTATTCCCACTTAAAAGATGAGGAAATTGAGTCCCAGGGAGATGTAGCAATTTGCCTAACATGACTGGCCATTAGTTAAGTCATTTCAGTTGTGTCTTACTCTTCCTGACCCCATTTAGGGATTTTCTTGGCAAAGATACTGGAGTGGTTTGCCATTTCCTTCTGCAAATGACATTACAGGTGAGGAAACTGAGGCAAACAGGTTTAAGTGATTTTCCCAGGGTCACACTGCTAATAAGTGTCTATGGCCAGATTTGTACTCGGGTAGATGAGACTCCCTGATTTTAGTCTTGGCTCTCTATCTACTGTACCACCTAGCTGCCCGCCAGGGGCCATTAGCATTGCTGGGATTTATCACTTGCTCTCTAAATATGACACATAATGACCTTGGTAGCCTTTCCACCATAATAAAGGAAGACATTCCCTTGAGAAACTCAAAACCCTTGGGCTACCCTGTCAGCATAAGATCACCAGTAATGACCCAAAGCCTATTTCCCCTGGGAGTGGGTGTTTGAATATCAACTAGCTGCCTAGTTTTCCTTCCTTCCATTAGCATAAATTCAGCAGCAGTCCCCAGGACCTACATACATCCTTACTTCCTCACTAATGCCTGGTCCTAAAACCCTCACATAAGAAGACACTATAAAAACTTGCCAGGTTTTACTGAGATGCCCCATTCTCTTCAGGATACATGCAACAGAGGAAATACAATTCCACCCATGTCTTCCAGGAAACCTCATTTATTTTTACCATCCTCTCAGACTGTCCTTCCTATTGTAACTAGGTTCCTCCAATAAAACAGGATTTTCCTTATGTCTTATGTGTCCCATGTTTTCCTGTACTGAGCCTTCCAAAGTCTGCATTAAGACACCATGTGACAAGTCTAATGTCTTCTGCCTTCTTGTCCAATGCTTTTCCCACTACATAATGCTTCCTCCTATGTTTCTTGAGGTGCAGGAATAGAGTCTTCCCAGTGTGGACATGCTCATTTGGCATAGCTATCAGCAAATAGTTTACACTTTGTTTCTAATATCACGTTTCTCACTCCTCCAAAGAAGATTTCAAAAATTCAACAGAACAATTCTACCTTCTTCCTTGTGTCATTGAGCAACAAAGCTCCTACTCACCATTCCCTGTTCTCCTCAGGGCAAGTACCCGGTTACCATACTGGATCAGGTCGAAGGTTTGTAAATATGAATGAACAAATGAATAAATGAAAGAATGAATAAAAAAGTATTTTAAGCTCTTATCTTGTGCAAAGCATCGAGCTAAGCACTAGGGATACAAATTTAATATGAAAGCAGTTTTAGCTCTCAAGGAGTTCCTGTTCTAAGGATGGGCAGATTTATGGAAGGGCATGGACAAAAAGTACACTCAGTGGGCAGGAATGGAGGGATGGTGATCTGTATCTCTGGCAGGAGGGAACATCAATATTGATGAGATCACAGCTCCATTTAATTATTCAAGGACTGGGAAGGTGCCCAGTGGATAGATCACTGGCCCTGAAGTTGAGAAGACCTGAGTTCAAATCTCATTTCAGACTGTGAGAACCAGGGTGCCACCCCTGCTGAGAAAGACATTGTGAGAACCAGGGTGCCACCCCCTGATGAAAAGTATGTGACTAGATTGTGGAAGTTGCCAGGCATCAGAAGTTGAACCACCTGTAAGTCATGTCAATCAATGCTACCAGACAATAACTTGGAGCTATGTGTGGGGATCACCCCTTCTTCCTGTCTGGCAGGAAGTTTCGAATGGGGAAACTCTCTTTGGTTGCTGGGACAAGCTTGTGGTGGCAGAAGAAGCAGGCCAGGGGAGATAGGGTTTTTCTTAAACTTTCTGAACTTCATGTGTTCTCTTTACTAACCCCTAATATACTTTAATAAGTGCTTAATGCCCAAAGACTGGTGCTAAAAGCTTCTAATTTAAGGTGATCACACATTAGATTTTAAACATCAAAGACACTTACTAGCTGTGTGACTCTAGGCAAGTCACTTAACCCCAAGTGGCTTAAAATATTGGGGCCCATCTCTGGTCATCCTGATTTTTAAATTTATATATACATGCACATGTACACATACACATACACAAATATGAATGCATATACATACATATATATCTTGCCATTGGACCTAAATGGCTCTGGGGGAGAGAGTGAGGCTGATGACTTTGCACAGCTCTGCCTCACTTAAATCCAATTCACTGAGGTCATGACATAACCTCCCAATGTCATGGTCCTCTTTGAGAATGAAGAACAAAACAAATATTCAAGAATGTAGGTTTGAATCAAGTTTTGTGTAGGTCCTGCCCATATTGTTTCTTTCCTAAGTGAACAAGATCAGCTACTTCTCAAAAAATAACACAAGAAAGGAAAAGCCTGGGTCCCTGGAAGCTGACTCGATGCAAACTGAAGATGCTGTTGGTACTAGGAGAAACCTAAAGGTCGGGTAGTCCAAACGGCTGCATTTTAGGTAAAAAGCAGCTCAGTGTATCTTGCATTTTAGAGAGGAAAATCCTGAGGCCAGAGAGATAAACTCCAAGAAGTAAAGAGCAAAATAAATAAATCATGATAAAGCCAGGACTAGAATTTGGGTTTCTTGGTTCCCAGTCCAATGTTTTTCATCAACAGCATAGTATTTAGGTCTCCTTATCCTTTTTATTTACCCTTTATTGACTCATCACAGTTCCAAATGGTATTGACCTTGGAGAAGAAGGGAAGTCCATCATGAAAAATGGGAAGGGCAGGATCAAAAGATCCGGGCTCCAGTCCCATTTCTTTTTACTTACTCATTATATGAACTTGGGCAGTCAGTCAGGAAACATTTATTTAGCACATTCTATGTGCCATGAACTGTGCTAAGTGCTGCAGATACAAAGAGGAAAAAGAAATATAAGACATTAAGTCACTTTTGCTCTCTTGAGCCTCAGTTTCCTCATTTGTAAAATGAATGATACTTAACCAGATTATCATTAAGGTCTTCTCTAGCTTTGTCTAATATACCTCTGTGATCTTGTCTTTGGTAAGTAGATAAATTTGTTGTTGTTTAGTCCTGTGTGATTCTTCATGACCTCAGGTTGTTGTCCTCTTAACCCCTCTGGGATCTATACTTCATTTCTTTCACTTACCTGTGTGAACTTTTATATGAGAGTATGTGTGTGTAACACATACACATATATGTATATATAGGCATATACATTTTATATATATATGTATCTATCTATCTATATATCCTCTCTTTGAGTCTATCAATTGGTTTCCTTTGATTTAATTGACCAGAAAGGCAAGCTTTTTGGAAGTATTTATATATAAATTATTATTAATCAGAATATATATATATACACACATATATGTGTACATATAAAATGGGTGGGTATAGAAATAAATACATATATTCACATATATGCATGTATATCTATGTTTATGTGTATGTATTGTTTTCTTTTCCTTTTTGGGGGGGTGGGGGTGAGGCAGTTGGGGTTAAGTGACTTGCCTAGGGTCACAGAGCTAGTAAGTATTAAATGTCTAAGGCTGGATTTGTACTCAGGTCCTCCTGACTCCAAGGCCGGTGCTCTATCCACTGTGCCACCTAGCTGCCCCGTGTATATATATTTTTAACCAAGGAACTCATTTATGCTATTATTGGAATATTAAATAGAGAGACCCAAGCACAAAGTCAGGATACCCAGAAGTAAATGTTGTCAGGATAATAGTAGCTCATCTATATCATGCATTGGTAATTAGGCTGCTGGGTGAGCAGGATGCCTTCCCATCTAGTGAGTGCCGACAATGCAGAGGAATTAGCATTCACGAGAGGATGTGGGCCTTGGCCTAAGCTGACTTTCTATGTTTGGATATGTTGCTGAAATACATTAGCTTCACCATTAGCATTTACAAGGGGAGTCTCTATGTTGGCCCATACTCTGAATACTTTACTCAGGAAAATGGGAAACCAGAAGATTGGGCATGACATGCTCTCCATGGCATTGAGGGTGTTTTAGGGCCTAGGGTGCTGTCTAAAGGCATAGTGATGCAGAAGAATGGCTACCTCCACCTTAACCTCTGCTCTGTTCCTGCTTCACTTTGTGACTGAGCAATTCTGACCTTAATCTATTTAAAACTCAACTAGATTTGTTGTGGGGAGTAAAGCCAACAACAATCCTAGTATGAAGCATTACACAAATAAGATTATAGAAATTTAGTGTTGAATGGGAACTTGAAGGTCCTGTAGTCTATCCTTCTCATTGTATAAATTAATAGACTGAGGTTTAAAGAGGTCAAGTGACTTGTGCAAGGTCATAATGACTTTAAGTAGCAGAGCTGGGATTCAAAGCCAGGTACTATAAATCCTCAAACAGCTGTGTTCTCCATGATACCACACTGATACATACTTGACAATATAATGAAATTAAAGAGAGACCTTTAATAAGATTCAACGGAAGCATAGAAGAGAAAATATTGGATCTGAATGCAGGGAGACTTGGGTTGAAATCACACTTCTGAACCTTAATGGTGATGTGACCCTGGGAAAATCACTTCCCCTTGCTGAGATTAGGTTTGTTCATCTGTGCAATGGGGGTTGTTGTGAAATTTGAGTAAGATTATATATATATACACATACACACACATATATATATGTATATGTATATATAAAATTTTACACATTTTAAGTTGCTCTATAAATGTCAACAATGTGATAATATTTTAAAGACAGACTTAGAGCTGGACAGGATCTTAGAGGTCATTGAGTTTTATAGATGAAGAAACAGGCCCAGAGAAATCTAATGATTTGCCCAAGGTTACACAGTTACTAAATTGCAGAGTTGGGATTCAAAACCAGGTGTTTGACTTCAAATCCAGAACTCTCTCAGCTACACCATGCTCCATGATAATAAACTCATATTTCTATTCTATTTCGAGGTTTGCAAAATTGCTTCCTCCCAGCAATCTACCAACTACCTACCATGAAGTAAGTAGCACAAATGCTTATTGTCCCAACTTTGCAAACTTGAAAACTGAGACTTGGTGAGATTAAATGAACTGTCCATAGTCTCATCACTCCCGAACATCAGAACCAGAATACAGATCTAGCTCTCCTCCCTTTCTATCACACTATGTCACAAATATTATCTTGTGATAATAGGACTGCCTAGATGGAGAGTCAGTTACCTTAAAAAAAATCAAAACCCTAGGCCTCTATACCTTTTTCTCTTCCGTCTACTCCCTCATTTCTGGGCACTTGTCAAAGAGATAAAATTATTTCCTTTTGGCAAAAGAGGAGCTGAACTACTGAGATCTCAAGGCCAAGCTCTTTGCCCTTCTTGGGTACTGGTTCAGTGACCTCTGCCCTTTATAATCATTCTTTGATCCTCAGGGGCTCAGAGTCTCAGTCCCATGAATGGAGAGTTGATTTTTTGCAAAGCAGAATCCATGGAAATATCATTCTCTGGTACTGCCCAATATAATAGGAAAACACAGGAGGTGGCTAGAATCACTAATCCTGCCTGTAGAAAGATTGCTTGAAATTCACATCTCATTCAATTTGCACTTGTTTAAAAGAACGTTGCCTATTTCAGGCAATAGGAAGCAAATGATAATATTGTATTGATTTAAATGAACAGAGAGGTTGTAAGAAAACATTCAATTACCTGAGAGCCCAGTACTGTTGGATCAAGAGTTTTATCTTTCCAGAGGCACTTTCATGCCCATCTCTTTCTCAAGAGAGAAAACTCTCCCTGACACCTGGTGGTTTGACCAATCTAGGCATGTAGCTCTCCCCCCACCACCCCCATCCCAGATTATCACTTGTGATAGCTCTTAATCACACTCTTTCCAGGTGACGGGATCAGAGGAAGCTCAGTTGACACAGAGAGGGACTTCCTACATGCATCTGACCACAGGCTTCACTGATTACTCCCCCAGTTCTGCACTGGCTACACTATTTCTATACCAAGAGACACACAGGGATGTCCTTATATATGGCAATAATGTCACAAAGTCACAAAGCTCTTGTTCCTCGTGGCCTCCCAACTCATATCATCACTAAGTACAGGTCAATTCTATCCAAGATAAATAAATTTTTTTTTTTTTTTGGCAGGGCAATGGGGGTTAAGTGACTTGCCCAGGGTCACACAGCTAGTAAGTGTCAAGTGTCTGAGGCCGGCTTTGAACTCAGGTCCTCCTGAATCCAGGGCTGGTGCTTTATCCACTGCACTACCTAGCTGCCCTGATAAATAAATTTTTATCCATCATCTAGCTCTGTTCAATATGCTGAAGAATTGATAGGACCTTTAGCAGCCTCTTGACTTGATTATTTTCTGGCTATTGCTTGAAGGGAATATCCCAGAGGAATTCCCTTTCTCAAAAGCAAGTGTTCCCAGCTCCTTGTCCCCTTTTCTGCCTCTTTGTAATTAAATGCCTTATTTGCCTTACAATATTGACATGGGCTTTTACATGTGTATAAGGGGTGGGTAGGAAGGTAAGCTTGGGTGGGTATTTAATTTTGGCCCAATTAATGAGATTTAGAGAAGAGGAATCCCAAGGATAAATAAACAAACAAAAAAGCCCAGTAGTCTCTGGTCTGGCAGAGAATGAGGAATTGAAGACCCAGTCTAGCAAGCTTGGATAGGATTATCCCCACAGAGTTTGTCTTTTGTTTTCAGCAAAGGCTTCCTGAGGATGCAGGAAGTAGAAAGTGTTGTTGTAGGACCTAGTAGGTAGTGTTGCTCTACTAAAGGGTATGTCAAAGACTGGGAGACTTAGGGATAAACACATGTACATAATAAAGGCTCCTAACTTACTTTTTTTTTTTGCCAGTTCAGATTCATTTGTATGGAAAGATCTAAAGGAAAACACCTGTTTCCCAAACTAAGACAACTTTTGGAAGAAACTCTTCCACTCAATGTAGGTTCTCAAGCAGGAACAGATAGGAATACTGAGACACCTTCTAACCCTAAATGAGACAGAGGTTGGGATAAAAGTGCTGATCCTGCTTTCAGGAGGAAGTGAGATCAAAAGTAGAATAAATGAGTATAGGCTAAAAGTATTTGACTGCCTGAGTCCCAAAAACACTGAGCAAAAGACTCTGGGAATGGGTGGATCTTTTTGTCTCCTTTTTAAGGAGAGGAAGCAACCAAAGTTTTTCTTTCTTAATTGAACTACTGATTCTTTTGAAAGTTCTGCCTTTCTAATGGAACTTTATTAGGATGGGTTTGCTAAGCTAAAGGAGAGTGGATAGAACTCCTTCTCTAAGAAGAGAAGTCCTCTCACTCCTCTAATAGCAACTCAGCTGAGGATTCCAGCTCAAGCCCAGGAGAGAGAAGAAGTTGGAGAGCAGCACAGGCTTGGTAGCCAAGAGGGAGTAACAGAGCTAGGCTTTGATACCCAGGTCCTAGACAGGCCCAGGAGCAAGCCGCACCAAGCCAGAATCAGGCCCAGAGAGAGTAGCATGATGAAATGACCATCCATGAAAGCTATATACCCCTAGCATTTTATCATGCAGGATACATTCTTCCTACTGATGTGTGTATTCATGGAGGGGATTATTATTCCTTGGCACTTAATGTTGGTACTATTCATTCTGGTGTTTAACTGTATGTCTACCTTTATTGCCTTTAGTGTTTCAAAGCTTGTGTCTCCAACTAGGTTGTGAACTCCTAGGGTATAAGGATGATGTCATATGTGCAAAATGTATTCCCTAAGAAGCCTTTTGCAGTGAGGCCATGGTCATGCAGACAATAATTATTTACAACATGGCAGGCGTTGAAAAGATGGTCAGTTCATGGATATTTGCTGAACTGAATCAAATAGAACTGAATAATGCCTTAGACAAAGTAAGGGTTAAGCATGCATTAAAAAAAAAAAGATAAAAGATGAAGAACTTTCAATCAAAACATAATCTGAAAGGAGCCTAAAAGCTTCCATCTCCCTCTGTGAGTCTCCATCACTGTTTAATAATTCCCTTCAAGTTCTGTGTTGTGTTAATATTTAACATTTGGAGAGGAAGAAAGCAAAGAAATATGATCATTTCTGAGCAAATTGATGTCCCTGGGGACATCGTCTAAGGACATGAGAATCATAATGCTGGGAGGCGTGCTCTGAAGGCCTAAAGCCTGCTTCTGCTCAGTTACCTGGGTCATAGAGGAAGCCCCAAGCCTGAATGAGGGCTGATGGGCTACCTGGGCCAGGCACCCCTTCAAACCTCTTTCTATTCATAAGTGAGATCTATTGTAGAGTAACTGTACACTCCAAATAGCAGTGAACCATCAGCAGCCATTAGATTCTCCAGAGGGAAGTGTGTGCTTCACTCCCACGGCAAAAAGGGAAACACCTTGAGGTGTCCTTGAGGCTCATTCTGAGCAGCTGTCTCTTCATCCATCTGTATACTTCTCATACAGAATGAATTATTAATTAAGCCATGGACTTATTAATTGATTTGTTGTTGCCCAATTAATGGAAAGGAAAACCCTCCTGGAAGAGGACATGAGATTCATCTACCCAGCCTTAATATCTAAAAATGAATTTACCATGCCATGCTTGCTCCTGGTAGGGGCAACTGTAACCAGAGCAGAGTCTCAGTCTTGCTGCTTCCAGGTTATAAGCTAAAGGGAAGAGGAATTACAGTGGGGTCCCTTTCTGTCAAGGGGGAGGCAGGCATGTCTAGTTTTGGGATTACTCCCCAGGAAAGTCCATGATGGCAGCACGTGGGGAGTAATGCTTTAATCACAGTTTAATAAAGGACAGAGAGCACAGGGGCAAACAATGCAGGTTTAAGGGATGGGATGGTTGAAGGATGTAGGTAGTGGTGGGGAAGGGCATGGGAGGGAGAGGGGCACAGAGAGTCACTTGTGCAATTGTGGATCAGAGTTGGGAGCACTTGCTTAGGCAGGACGGTGGAGGGGTGCTAAGGGGGCAGGAGTTGGGGATCCCATTTTTATAGGGTTTGCATGGTGGGGAATGGAATAACTCTTATCCAAACTACTTTAGATTTATTTAGTTCATCAACATATTAACATTTTAGAGTTATCAATAATACTTTAGAGTTAGTTCATTAGTAGACCACTTTACTGTTGTTTTGGCTGGTTTACTGGACACATCTGGAGTTTATCTGAGAATTACAGTCCAAGGACAGTTAGGAGGACTTTGAGGATGTTACATTAAGGCCTAGTTGGCATCTTATAATTTGCACATAGTCTTAGAATGTGACCTCAGTTAATTTATAAGACTTACCAGTGGCTCCTATGTTCCCCTAATTTATGAGACAATTTGTAAGTGACTTCTAGATTCCTCTTTGCAATCTCATTTCCAACTATCATTACCTTAGGGTGAGGGTGGCTGGGGGACTAGAACAAGATATAACTTCAGTGTACTGAACTTATCCTGATTAGTTAGTGTCCTCTCTTTGAAAATTATCATGTGTGTATAACACGCATACATGTGTCCCAAAGTCTTCATACAATTTTAAGCTTTAGTAAGCATTAGTGAATTTATGCATGCATGTATGTATATGTATGTACATGCATGTGTATGCATATCAAAGTTTCAACTGATAAGATCCGTGGTGGGCAAGTGATTCATTGCTCTAAGTCTATCCTATTAGCACTGTCCTTTGTTATCCTACCATGTCTATGCAATAGCTTGGGAGAAGATATTTAATTTTCTATGTACATGCTGCTTCCCCTCAAGAGAACATAAGTTCCTTGAGCACAGGGAACACTCCTTTCTTTCGGTCTTTGTATTCCCATCTTTTAGCAGAGTACCTGACACATTGTAGGCATTATTATTTGATGAATTGAACTCAACCAAATTGAATATGTGGTGATATGCCTGTCATACTTAGTCTGCAAAGAGTTGTACATACATTAATTCATTTATACTTCTCAATAACTTTGTGAGTTGGGTACTACAGAAAGCCCAGAAGGAGCTAATTTGGTCTATATTTGTCTGAAAGGGTATAGTTTTGAGGAGGTGTAGTTTTGAAATGGGCCTTGAAAGGTGGATAGAATTGAGATCACAAGGGGAGAAGGGATTGGAAGGGAACACTTCAGACAGGGAGAAAGGCATCTAAAAGAGGACAAGTTTGTTTTTATAGACTATTTTCAGTTCTCTTAACAAGTGCTGCAATAATTGAGGAAACAAATCCTGTCCAAGTAGAGGCATTTTATGCCATGTTGACTAGTAATGTATGGGTGACTGGGGAGAATTCAAAGGAGATTCTTCCCCATCACTTTTTACCCAGTCTCTACATTTTAAAGGCAAGTTATCTCCTTAACCTTTATGGAAAAGTAGGAGATGCTGCTTTTGCCTGTCTTCAGGGGCATAGTGATTTGGTTAAGAATAAGAGTTAGCATCTCCTTAGCCTGATTCTACAGTTCCATCTCAGAGTAAGAGATTGCAAACAAGATGGGTTCTCCTTCTGCAGAAGCTCTTCGCCACCCATCTGTTGACCATATGCTGTGCAAATGTTAGTTTCTTTTATTCCTGAATTCTCTAATTGGCCACAATCTGTCCTTTCCTCTAATACTGTTACCCATTGGCCAATAATGTATTAGTATCAGATGGGCAATTTTACAGGGAGGTGCAGACAGAGATTCGGTCTGTAGAGTCCAATGAATTAGCAGGGGAGACTGAGTCAAAAATGGATAAATCAGGCTCCACCCCTACCTACCTATCCCTTATCACTACAACCGTATCACTACAAATTATTGGCAGAAGACCCACCATAAAACTATTTAAGCTCTGGGGAATCAGGTCGAGTTGGGCAAAGTAATAAGTACCTTACAGTTGTTTGTTGGCTTCTTAATCTTCTCCAAACTTCCTCAGCTCTGAATTCTACCACTGGTGTCCTATTATCTGTTCAAACTGTTGCCTCTTAGCTTCCTGGAGAGATGCTGGTAACAAACTTGGACTTTAAACTGCTCTCCTTACAACTCAGGCCCCACTACTTTTGATTGAGGATTATCCTTCCTCTTGCTGGAGGGTTTTCCTAATTGTTGTCATTTGTCTCCCTAAGGAAGAGCCTAACCCAGTCCTTTGCTGGGGGAGGTGGGGGTATATTTCAGTCATGTCTGACTTTTGTGATCCCTTTTGGGGTTTTCTCAGCAGAGATAATAGAGTGGTTTGCCATTTCCTTCTCCATCTCATTTTACAGATGTGGAAACTGAGGCAAACAAGGTTAAGTGATTTGCCCAGGATCACGCAGCTAGTAAGTGTCTGCAGCCAGATTTGAACTCAGGAAGATGAGTCTTCCTGACTCTAGGCCCAGCCCTCTATGCACTATGGTGCCACCTGGCTGTATTCCAGTTCAGTTTAGGGTTGGACTAGATTCTTCTAAGTTTTTTTCCAAGTCAGATGTTCCGTGTTTCCATAGTTCTCTGACACTATCCATCATATTGGTTCATAGGACATCAATGAAATGTTTGGAAAAGGGACTGAATTCCAGACCAAAACACTTGTTCATGTGGATTACTCTGTAAAGATTTCTAAGTAGAAAAATGAAGACAATCCCTGAAGATAATATATTCAGGAGCTTTCAACTTCAAGTCAGTTGCCACTGCAGGACAATAAGCTGCTATTTGTCATTAACAACTTAGTGTGCATTAATTTGTTGGTGGGGGGGAGAGAAGAAGCATGGGATTGGAAGTCAAGACATCTGGGGTCTAGACCCAGCTCTGCCTTTAACCAGCTATGGGATTTGGGTTGTTACTTCCCTTGTTGGTCATGGCAGAAATAAGGCCATTCCATACTATCTTCAGTTTGGTATGAAATTCTATTCTTCAAGCTTGCTGAAAATGAGTTACTCAGTCCTTTTCCATCATTGCTAGTAATGTTCCTGGAGAACTATTGTGCCAAACTGCTTGGGATGTGGCAAACTCTGGAGCTTCTAATTTCTTTAATCTCTTTAGCACTTCTAATCTCTTTAGCACTTTGACAACCATGCCCAGGCTTTCCCTTGTGTTCCTTACACTTTTCCTTTTCTTGTCAACTTGTTTTAGTTATGTTTATCTTGTCTTATCTAGGGAGACAGCTTGGCATAGTACACAGAGACTTAGATGTCCTCTGGTCAAGAAGACTGAGCTCTGATACATCCTGGTTGTGTGACCCTGGGTAAGTTACCTGAGCTCTTAATGCCCTAATCAAATCTCTAAGAATATAAATTACAAATAAAATATCTACCTGCAGCAGGAGATGAAGTGTCTGCATCTGGGAATTCCCTAAGTCAATGAAATCACATGTCTAGTTTTTAATCTTCATTCTCTTACCCACTTTGTTCTCTTTTTCCTTGCTTCACCTTCCTTCTAATTCTCTTCATTCTCTAAATCCTTTTCTTAGAGCTTGTCCTTTTTCAAGGGCTTTCTGTTCATCCTTTCCTTTTTTCCCTTAAACCCTTTTCATTCAGTTTGAGTTATCTTCTTTCAGCTCAAGTACCTCTTTTCTCCCTTCAACTTTTTCTCAGATCCTTCTGAATTTCCTCTCCCCAAATTCAGTCTCTGGATTTCTTCACAATTCCAAAGCCCTTCAAATCGTCTTTACATTTTCCTCCTCCTTCTTCTACCTCTTCTTCTCTTTCTTTCTTATTCCTATCTTTCCATGAAAAACAAATAAAACAATTCACACTTACTAGAGGTCCTTAAATAAAAGATTAATAATAACTTGGGGGAACCTTATGAAGCCGGAGTTCTTAACCTGGAATCTATAAACTTGTTTTAAAAATATTTCTATATTGTACATAGTAACAGCAATATTGTACTATGATCAACTATGAATGACTTAGCTCTTCTCAACCATATGATGATCCAAGAGAATTACAAAGGGCTAATGATAAAAAATACTAACCACCTCCAGAGAAAGAACTGATGGGGTCTGAATGCAGATTGAAGCATACTATTTTCACTTTTTGTTTGTTTTTCTTTTTTGTCTGCTTTTTCTTTCACATGTCTAATATGGAAATATACTTTACAGGATTACACATGTATAACCTATATCAAATTGCCTGCCTTCTCAGTGATGGGGAGGGAAAAGAGAAAGGTAACAAGGAGGAGGAGAGAGGGAAGAAAGAGAAAAACTTGGAACTCAATATTTTTTTAAAAAGTTAATGTTAAAAATTGTCTTTTCCAAGTGGAACACTAATGCATTGTTGGTGGAGCTGTGAACTGATCCAACCATTCTGGAGAGCAATTTGGAATTATGCCCAAAGGGTGATAAAGCTGTGCATACCCTTTGACCCAGCAATTCCACTTTTAGGTCATTTTCCCAAAGAAATCATGGAAGGGGGAAAGGGACCCACATGTACAAAAATATTTATAGCTGCTCTTTACGTGGTAGCAGGGAATTGGAAGTTGAGGGGGTGCCCATCAATTGGGGAATGGCTGGACAAGTTGTGGTATATGAATACAATGAAATACTATTGTGCTGTAAGAAATGATGATCAGGAGGAGTTCAGAGAACTGGAGGGTCTTGCATGAGCTGATGATGAGTGAGATGAGCAGAACCAGAAGAACATTTGTACACAGTATCATCAACATTGAGTGTTGACCTACTGTGATGGACTATATTCTTCTCACCAATGCAATGGTACAGAAGAGTTCCAGGGAACTCATGATAGAAGAGGATCTCCAAATCCAAGAAAAAAAAAAAGAACTGTGGAGTATAGATTCTGATTGAACCATACTATTTCTTTTGTTTTGGGTGCTGTTGGGTTTTTTTTTCTATTTTGAGGTTGTGCATCACTGCTCTGATTTTTTCTCTTGTAACAGGATTAATGCAGAAATAGGAGTAATGTTATTATGTATATATATATATGTATATGTATATAGATATATAGATATAACCTATATCAGATTACCTGCTGTCTAGGGGAGGGGGGAGGGAGGGGAGGAAGGGAGAAAAATCTGAAATTGTAAAGCTTATATAAACAAAAGTTGAGAACTATCTTTACATGTAATGGAAAAAATAAAATACCTTATACATAAAAAAATAAAAAATAAATTAAAAAAAATTGTCTTTTCTGGGGCAGCTAGGTGGCACAGTAGATAGAGCACTGGCCTGGGATTCAGGAGGACATGAGTTCAAATCCAGCCTCAGACACTTGACACATACTAGCTGTGTGACCCTGGGCAAATCACTTAACCCTCATTGCCCCACACAAAAAAAAATTGTCTTTTCCAAATATGCCACTGATACTCAAACCAGGAAGAGCCAAAACAGAAAAAGAAAATGATAAACCAATTTCCCTAATGAATATTGATGCAAAAATTTTAAAGAAAATATGAGCAAAGAAATTATAGCAATACAAGGATCATACACTATGACTATATGGGATTTATACCAGGAATGCAGAGCTGGTTCAATATTAGAAAAACTATCAGCATAATTGACTATATAAGTAACAAACCCAACAGAAATCATATGATTATTTCAATAGATGCAGAAAAAGTCTGATAAAATACAGCACCCATTCCAATTAAAAACACTAGAGAGCACAGGAATAAATGGAGATTACCTTTAAATAATAAGCAATATTTATCTAAAACCAGCAGTGAGCATTATCTTCAATGCAGATAAGTTATAAACCTTCCCAATACAATCAGGGGTGAAGCAAGGATGCTCTTTATCACCTCTATTGTTTAATGTTGTACTAGAAATATTAGCTATATCAATAAGAGGAGACAAACAAATTAAAGGAATTAGACTAGGTAGTGAGGAAACAAAACTATCACTCTTTGCAGGTGATATGATGTTATACCTAGAAAATCCTAGAGAATCAACTAAAACCTACTTGAAATTATTAACGACGTTAGCAAAGTTGCAGGATACAAAATAAACTCACATAAATCATCAGCATTTCTATATATTACCAACAAAATCTAAAAGCAAGAGGTAGACAAAGTCCATTTAAAATAACTGTAGATAATATAAAATCCTTGGGAGTCTATTTGCCAAAACAAACCCAAGAACTATATGTCTGAACTATAAAACACTTTTCACACAAATAAAGTCAGATCTAAGCAATTGGGAAAAAAAATATATGTATATATATATATATATATATATTTTTTTTGCTGAAACAATTGGGGTTAAGTGACTTGCCCAGGGTCACACAGCTAGTACATGTTAAGTGTCTGAGGTCGGGTTTTGAACTCAGGTCCTCCTGATTCCAGGGCCAGTGCTCTATCCACTGTGCTACCTAGCTGCCCCCAGCAATTGGAAAAATATTAATTGTCCATGGGTTGGCTGAGCTGATATAATAAAAATTATAATCCTATATAAATTAATTTATTTTAGGCTTTACCATTCAAACTATCAAAAATATTTTATAGATTCAGAAAAGTAGTAATAGCATCTATCTGGAAGAATAAAAGATCAAGGAGAGGAAGGAAATCAATAAAAAAATGTGAAAGGAGGTGGCCTAGCAGTACTAGTTATCAAACTATTATAAAGCAGTAATTATCAAAACAATCTGGTACTGGCTAAAAAATAGAACTGTGAATCACTGGAATAGAATAGGTACAAGTTATACTATAGCAAATGACTATAGTAATCTAATATATCATAAATCCAAAGATCCAAGCTTTTGGAACAAAAACTCATTACTTGATGAAAACTGCTGGGAAAACTGGAAAACAATATGGCAGAAAATAGGTATAGACCAACATCTCACACATACTTAAAATAAGGTCAAAATAAGTACATGATTTACAAATACAGGGTGATACTATAAACATATTAAGAGATCATGGAACAGACAGAGGAAGGATTTAGGACCAAAGAAGATATAGAGAGCAATACAAAATATAAAATAGATAATTTTGATTAAACAAAATTTAAAATCTTTTGCATGAACAAAACTAATGTAAGCAAGATTATAAGGGAAGCATGAAACTGGGAAAGAATTTTTGAAACAAATATCTCTGATAAAGGCCTCATTTCTCAAATATATAGAAAACGGAGTCAAACTTATGAAAATGTAAGTCATTCCCCAATTGATAAATGATCAAAAGATATGAACAGGGAGTTTTCAGACAAAGACATCAAAGCTATCTTTAGCCAAATGAAAAAATGGTCTAGATCACTACCGATGCAAATTAAAACAACTCTAAGCTGGTTCAATATTAGAAAAAACTATCAGCATAATTGACTATATCAGTAACAAAACCAACAGAAATCCTATGATTATTTCAATAGATACAGAAAAAGTCTGATAAAATACAGTACCCATTCCTATTAAAAACCTCACTCCTATTAGAGTGGCAAATATAACAAAATTGGAAAATATTGGATGTTGGAGGGGATGTGGGTAAACTGGGATGCTAATTCACTATTGGTGGAGTTGTGAACTGATCCAAACATTCTTTAAAGCAATTTGGAATTATGTCCAAAGGACTATAAAAGTTTGTATACCCTTTGATCCAGTAATACCACTACTAGGTTTATATCCCAAAGACATCTCAAAAAAAGAAAAAGAAAAAGAAAAAGAACCATTTGTACAAAAACATTTATAGCAGCTCTTTTTGTGGTGACTAAGAATTGGAAATCAAAGGAATGCCCATAAATTGGTGAATGTCTAAACAAACTGTGGTATATTATGGTGATGAAATATTATTGTGCCATACGAAATGACAAGCAGGATGATTTCAGAAATGACTGTAAAGACTTGTATGAACTGATATATAGTGAAGTGAAAAGAACCAGGAGAGTGTTGTGCATTGTAACAGCAATATTTTTTGATGAAAAACTGTGACAACTATTCTCAGCAATACAATGATCCAAGACAACCCCAAAGGACTAATGATGAAGCACACCATCCACCTCCAAAGAAAGAACTGATTATTGATTGAACACAGACCAAAGCATGCTGCTTTTTACTTTCTTTCATTTTTTTCTTTTATTCATTTTCTTATACAAAATGACCAATATGGTAAAGTTTTACGTAATTGCAAATCTATAACCTATATCTGATTGCTTTCTGTCTGAGGTTGGGGAGAGGGGAAGGAGGGATGGAATTTGGAAATCAAAACTTTAAATAAAAATATTTATTACTTAAAATAAAATAAATTAAATAAAAGACCACAATCTCTTGGGGAAAATTGTTTTTTCATGTAATTGAAAAAAAAGAAAACAAATATTTTGATAACTATATTTCAATAGAATAGATTTCCTTTGTAATTTTGTATACAGATACAGCTTCAATAGCTTAAAACTGCATTAAGATTTTTTGTTTCAGGGGCTGCTAGGTGATGCAGTGGATAAAGCACCAGCCCTGGATTCAGGAGTACCTGAGTTCAAATCAGGCCTCAGACACTTGACACTTACTAGCTGTGTGACCTAAGTCACTTAACCCTCATTGACCCCCCAACCCCCAAAAAAGATTTTTTTACATTTTGTGGTTTATTTTATACATTTAAAAACACAATTCTGAGAGAGGCTTCATAGGTCTCTTTATATGGCCAAATAAGTCCATGACACAAAAAGTTTGAAAACGCTTCTATAGAGGAATTTCCTCTACAAGCATAAGTTGTACTTACGGATAACCTCTGAAATCCTTTCCCGCTACTATTAATCTGTATGACACATTGAATGTCCACCAGATTTCTGAGAGATTACCTCAGGACCCACAGACAGCTTACATTAGGGAAGAAAAAAAAAATCTGCCTGATCCCAGCTTGTAGACCTTTGGCTGCTTTATCTAACTATTGTTTTTGTTTACTTCATGGAGAAAAAAAGAGAGAAGTATTAATTTAAAAAAATGAAATGTGTGTATATTCCCAAAGTTTTCTTTAACAATTGCTTTGTTTCTCCTTCTCTCCATGTATATTTAGATGTCTCTTTTAGAGAGAACTGTGGAGCAATGAATGAGTTAATTAACCATCTCTAAGATTTGGGGTACTAAAAATCATATGGGCAAATGGCTCTTCTGGTCTCCGCCTCACCTCTTGGGAATAGAAGCTTATGTCTTGTGTGAAAAAAAGTTATTCTGTATTTGAACAGCCAGATGGTTGTAAGTTAAGTTATGATAGTTGTGGCTGAAGTGAGCAGGTACAGAGAGAAAAGGAAAATTTCCCATTTTCTCTTAATAATGATGACGATGATAGCAACTAACATTTATATTGTGTTTTAAAGACTGCAAAGTATTTTGCAAATATTTTATTGTGATAACAATCTTGGAAGATAGATGCTAATATCTCCATTTTACGGATGCAGAAATTGAGGCAGATGGGTTAAATGATTTGTCCAATGTCAGATAGCTAATAAGTACCTGTGGCTGCATTCAAGGTCTTCCTGACTCTAGATCCAGTGCTTTATCCTCTATGCCTTGCTGCCTAGTTAGCCCAGTTGTTCCCCATGAACACTCAGGTTCAATCACACACTTGAGTTGTTATTGTTGTTTTTGGTGATGTTGTTTTTAAATGACTTCATTCTTTGTCTCTTGACCACACAGAGGTTGCTGGTGTCTATGGCCGCCTGTATGATAGGGCTGGCAGACAGGCATCCTGGGAGTCTGTCACTTTCCTTTTGAAATGCTTCTGTTTCCCCAAAGCCTTTGTATCAAATTTTCAGCTTTTGTTTCTCAGTGATTTAAATAATCTATCACAGCTGAGATTTCCCCAGTCCTCTGGAGACGCTATTGCAAGTTCCTCAAAAAGCCTATTTCTCATTTTTCCCAACATAAATCACTAAACTTTTATCCTGCTCTTTCCCTCACTTACCCGACCCGAGCTCCTTGGAATTCAATCCTAGTAGGAGCCCTGACACCAACCACACACAGCCTTTATGCAGTTCCTATTAAGTATAGTTTTCTTTTTCATGTATTTGTGATTTTGGTGTGTTCTTACCTCATTTTTATATGTTTTGGTTATGTGTAAGTCCTATTTACCCACTAAAAATATCACTAAGCTGAAAGTTAGAAACCTTGAGGACCAGTCTTGGCTCTGTCATTGACTTGTAGGATCTTAGACAGGTTACTGTCTTTCATTAACCAGCAATTTCCATATCTTTAAAAGGAGGTGGTTGGAGTGGGTGGTCTACTTGAGACCTTCTGCTTCTATATCCTATGACTATAAGCATCTTGAGGTCAGGAATCTTGACTTCTTTTGTTCCCCTATGTCATTCATAGCACCTGGGATGGTACAAGATATCACTTCCAAGGGGATACACTTCTTTCCTGAGCAGCCCTCTTTGAGGATAACCTTAGGATGGCCATCACTGTCCCTATTTTCTGAAGCTTGAGTTCTCAACTTGTTTCTGACAATCCCAGTGAGCATTTTATTATTGAACCCCTAGGGCAAAAAAGTGACTCTTCTTATTTATCTCTCTTTCCCCACCCCACCTCCAAAGTCTTGATATTTACAATGTCTTCCAAGAACTAGGAACTCTGACTTGCTTTAGTGATACCATTTTCTACCTGTTTCTGTGTCTCTAGATTGTAAGTTCCTTGAGGGCAGGGACTATTTCAATTTTATATTTATATCCTCAATGCCTAACAATATCTGGCAAATTGTAAAAATTTTATAAATGCTTGTTGCTGCCTCTGTCTCTTTTTGTCTCTCCCCTTACCATTTCAATTTTTCAAATCCTTTTCTCTGTTGTTCAGTGACTATTTCCAAAATTTCTCTCAGTTTGGATGTTTTCTCTTTTCCTTCTCTCCTCCATTTTTTTTGAGAAGAATCTCTAATAAGTGGACTCTGAGATCACTTGGTCTGAACTTTTCTAGAGCTTCTGCAGATTATAGCTTCAGGGAACATTAGAACTCAAAGGGACCTTGGAAATCATTCAATATCATTTCATTATTTTACATATAGGGAAAGAGAGGCCCAGAGAGATGACATTATCTGGCTGAGGACAGTAAGCTATTTCCTAGGAAATCCAGGCCTGGAACCCATGTCATACTTGTTAAGTTTTTGCCTTTCATGGATAAAGCTCAAGTACTTGAAAAGGGATTGGGGGGAAATGGCACTTTTAGTTTTCCCTTCAGTTGCATTCTGTGGTCAGTCCCATCTCATCCACACAAAAGGAAGGGCTGGGGCAATTATCAGAAGAATCCAGGCGAAAGACAATTTTTGCCTGAATTACTTGGTTAATTGTCTAAAGCAGATATAAATTGACATCTTGTCATCTTGTTTTTTCAGCTGTTCAGGCTAATGTGACTGGGAAATTCCTGGAATCTAGGCCTGTGGTGGCACATAACACTCCAGAAGCAAACATACAAAAGAACAACATTCCTTCTAAGTGGTGCTCTTGCCTAATTGTACTTGCTGTGAATTGATCCAACTGTTATGGAAAACAATTTGGAATCAGGAAAGAAAAGTTCCTAAATTGTTTATTTCCTTACCCTAGCAATCTATCTATTGGGAATATACTCAAAGACAATAAAGACAGAAAGTAAGGTTTAATTTATAACAAATATTCCAACCAGCCCTCGATATGATAGCAAAGAATGGTAAAGTAGATGCCTACCCATTGTGGGATGGCTAAACAAATGGTGGTCTGACTCTCATGGAATATTATTGAGCAGGAAGATAGAGTGTTGTTGTTGTTTAGTCATTTTTCAGTTGTGTATAATTCTTTATGACTCCTTGGCTAGGGAGGGGCTTGGCAAAGACACTGGAGTGATTTAACAGTTTTCCTTGTCCAGCTCATTTTACAGATCAGGAAACTGAGGCAAACAGGATTAAGTGATATGCCCAAGGTCACGCAGCTAGTAAGTATCTGAGGCCAAATTTGCAACTCAAGAAGATTAGTCTTCCTGACTTTAAGCCCAGTGCTCTATCTACTTGGCCACCTAGCTGCCCAGGAAGACAGATGATAGGAAGAATTCAGAGGGATAGGGGAGGAAGTGATGCAGAGATGAGACAAGAAGAACCAGACGGTAGTATTACAATCACCAAAAATGCAAATGAAAACTTTGAGTAATTACATTAGCCAATGATGATTCTATATAACAAATAATGAAATATACCTCTTCTTTCTTTTGATAGGAAGGAGAAAGGGAGGGGAGGAGAAAATTACTATTTATTAAGTGCTTGCCATGTGGCAGGCTCTCTGCTAAGCTCTTTACAAAAATCTCACTGGATCTTCACAACAATTCTGGGAAGTAGTTTGCCATTTTACAGTTGGAGAAACTGAAGCAAACAGAGGATAAATTACTTGCCCAGCATTACACAGCCAGTAAGTATATGAGGCCAAATTTGAACTCAAATCTACCTGACTCCAAGGCCAGTATTGTATTCACTGTACCACCTACCTGCCTAGTTCTTAGAGAGGTGAAGGGCTTACAGGGTCAGAATGTAATATCAAATTCAGTCACTGAATTGGTTATTCTTGCTT
This sequence comes from Dromiciops gliroides, assembly GCF_019393635.1. Taxonomy (NCBI): domain Eukaryota; kingdom Metazoa; phylum Chordata; class Mammalia; order Microbiotheria; family Microbiotheriidae; genus Dromiciops; species Dromiciops gliroides. The sequence continues at coordinate 104,478,477 of NC_057862.1, read as the reverse complement.
AACTATTTTCCTTTATCTTAATGGATAGTCAATTCTGGGTGGAATGGAATATATCTATAATTTTTTTTTTAATTTTGGAGGGGAAGAGAGGAAATGTACCACAATTACTAAAGGGAAATTCTTTCTAGCAGGACTCAAATATTGCACAAAAAAGAAATAGTGCCTGCTCTCGAGTTCACATTTCATTGGGGGTTGAAGGATGGAACATTTACATACAAAATTAACAAAAATACAAAATTCAAAATTGTTTCCCAAAGGAGGCTCCTAGTAACTCAAGAGATAAGTGTAGGTGTCTAGAAATTCTTTCATTATCTTGGTATATAATTCAACTGGGTCTGGAGAACTGAACTCACTGAGGATAGGTAAGTGTTTCAACCGCCTTAATACCATCTTGGTTCTATTACCACATTTACCATTATTCTCTTTGACAAGGAAAATTAAAAACCTAATAAGAGATTAGTATTTCTGCCCTTCATTGTCATCATGTTATCTACTGTGAGCTACTGGAATAATCCCTTCAGTAATCTTCCCTTTGCCCCATTGTTGAGAAAGGACTTTTTGTTGTCTTTACCATTCATCACACCTCAATTCATTCTGGGCTTTATTGCTCTCAACACTATTCTTATAGACCCAATCTTTTGTATTCCTTATCAGTTATCTACCATTGTCTCCATCTTCTATACTTGTCTTCCCCAACTCCAATCTAAATTAGTCAATGAGTTCTTTATGTATCTACATCAATCTTTTCAGTTAACTATACCTTTTTTTCTTCATTGGAATTGTCTTTGTCTTTAGAATTTCCTCCTTGAGAGCTTCCCATCTTGCTTGACACAACTTCCCCCATAGGGTTTTAGGTCCCAGGGATCCTGCCAATCCTTGTTCTGAATTCACTGAAAGTCACTCTCTTTAAATGTGTGGTACACATTGAACTCAACCTCATTTCCCCTTCCTCATTAACAAACTCCAACAACTTTCCTTTCCTTTCCTCATTAACAAATTCCAAAGATGGTATGGTCACATTTACCCCAAGCTTCCCCTCATATTTATTTCAGCAAACAGTTTCTATTGGTTCAAATTAGGTTCAAGCTATCATTTCCTCTCTTTGCTTCCTCTACCATTAGAGTAGTGGAATGATCATAACAGCAACTAAAAAACCAGTAGACATCCTAACCTAGTACTCTTCCCATTTTACCGTAAAAATAAATTTGAGTTACTTTCTGTCATTAACATGCTCACATCTGCCCTGAGCAGCTGTCCCATCCAATTCACTGCATTTTTCATTGGAGAGAGTATCTTCATTATTGAGACAAAATAAAATGCGCTGTTAAGCAAACACCATGTTTACTCACAGTGGGTTGACAAGTGTGTAGGCAGACTTAGCTACACAGACAACTAACACAATTTGAGATGCAGAAAATTACAACCTCCACTCCTTCCCAGACAAGTCAATCATTCTTGATATAAGTGGATAATTTGCCTTCTGAACTTCTCAATTTATGTGAGGGCATTGCCATCCTTCTAATCACTCAGATTTGCAGCCCAAGCATCATACTTGATTCCTCAATCCCTCTTGCCTCATATATCTAATTTCTCCCATCTATTACAGCTACCACCATAGTGCAGGCGCTTACTACCTCTTGCCTGGTCTATGGCCATGGCCTTGTAATTGGTTTTGCTGCCTCAAATATCACCTTTCTTCAATTCGTCCTCCATATAGCTACCAAAGAGCTGTACTAAGCTACAGATTTCTTCTCGGACAGCACTACTCAAATTTCAGTGGCTCCCTCTTGCCCCTAGGATCAAACATAAACTAATTTTCTGACATTTAAAGACCTTCACAACCTATCCCCCAACTTACCTTTTTCATTCCAATTGTGCCTCATTCCCCTTCTTGCATTATATCATCTTCTCAAATTAGTCTTCTCGATATTTCTCACAGATGGGGATGCATCCCTTTGTCCAACCCTTTGCATTGTGGCCAATGCCTAAAATGTACTCCCTCTTCATCCTTGCTTCTTAGAATACTGATTTTCCTTCTTGTTTTATTCCATAAATTAAAAATAAAATTTAAAAAACCCTTTATTTTAAGTCCCACTTAATATATGAAATCTTTCCTGATTCTTTCCAGATGCTAGTTAACTTTGCCCCTATCAAATTACTTTGCATTTGGGTATGTGTATATTTATGTGCATAGGGCAGCTAGGTGGTGTAGTGGATAGCTTTCTGGGCCTGGAGTCAGCAAGACCTGAGTTCAGATCTGTGCAAGTCATTTAACCCTGTTTCCTTCAGTTTTCTCATCTATAAAAGGAACTGGAGGAGGAAATGGCAAACCATTCTAGTATCTTTGTCAAGAAAACCCCAAATGGAATCATGAAGAGTTGGACACAACTGAAATGACTGGAAAACATACGTGTGTCTGTGTGTATACACATATTTGTACATAAACACATTGTCTCCCCCTAATAAAATGTAAATTCCTTGAGGTCAGGGACTGTATCTTTTTTGTCTTCATATTCCCAGTGCTTAGTACAGAGCTTTGCACTTGGTAAATATTTTACAAATGCTTTTTAATTGATTGTCTCTTCTATTAGAATATCAGATTCTTCAGCTCAGGGACAGTATTATTTTAATGTTTGTATCCCCAGCCCTTAGCCCAGGGTCTGACACTTGATAAATGTTTGGTTTTTGATTGGTAAGAAAAGAAAAAAAGAGAGCACTTGGGTCCTGAGAAAGCTAATACTAAACAAAGCAAGTCTGGTACACAAATGACTCTTGGATATATTGTGTTCACTTTAGATTATGGAAAGGGAGAGGGGGAGAGGGGGAGAAGAGGAGAGAGGGAAGAGAGGGGAGAGGAGGGAGAGAAAGGGAGATAGAGAGACAGAGAGAGAGATAGAGAGACAGAGAAACAGAGACAAAATGGCTAGATGATCCTGACTTCTTCAAAATAGCAAATAGAGATTCAATTAAAGAATCATAAACTCTCAGAGTTGCAAAAGACCTTAGAGAACATTCATTTGAACTTACACCTGAAGGGGAATAGTGTCTCAAATATCTCTGAGAAGTACTTGTAGTGGGATGCAAGACCCTAAGAAACCCAAAGACTCTGACCCCTAAGGAATCCTTAAACTTTAGACACTAAAACCAGAGATTTCAGAAATGAAAAGCAAGCCCTGTTTCCCACTTCAGGAATGTGATGTTGCCAGGACACAAAGACCATGGGTCATGTAGACCCTAGGATATTTAGAAACAGTTCCATCTATGATGTAAACACCCATAAGCATACCAAGGTCTGCAAAGACAATATGCAAGTTCCCTATGTTCAAGATATGGATTCCTTGCACATCAGCAGTATGTGTGACTACTTAGCTCATCACTCAACCCCCTGAACACCCCCTAATGGTAGTTTTGCAATCTCCTCACTTGGCACAAAACCTTCTTCGTCTGAAACTGTATAAAAGGTGAACTCTTCTCCTTTTTAGAGAAGCAGTCTCCATCTGAACTGTCTCCTGGCCATGTATTCCTCTCTTCTAATAAATCTCTCTATTTTACAAAATTTGAAGTAAGCCCCAAATTCTTTGGGTGTTAGCCCCCTCCCCCCACCCAGGTCCCAAGCTCCACCCACAACAGTTCTCATCCATGCTTTACTGAAATACCTCCTGGTGAAACACATCTGAATTGCTACCTTCTGGTGTAGCTAATTCCTCTTTGGAAGAGCTCTTTACTGGGTAAAATGGTTCTCTTCATAATTAATTGAATTCCATATCTCAGTAACGTTTGTCCATTTGTGATAGGAGTGATGTCCTAACCTCTATCCATAAAAAAGGTGAGGTTGTTATTAAGACACTCCTTGAGACTTGGTTGGCTCAGGAAGCCAAAGGTTCAGGTTGTCAATGTTACTTCCTCATTACAGGCACGAGAGGCTGGAATGGCTCTCAGATGCTTGGCTAATGGATCATGCTGGGAGATTTGCTCAGCTGAATCAACTCAAGGGATTCTCAATGCCCATCTTTGTTGCATATCCTTCTCCTGCTATGACTAAATAAATATCCTTTTATTAGTTGTTGAATGACCTACAAGTATATCACTGAATGACCTACAAGTCTCATAATTGAAGCTAAATTAATTTAATTTAATTTTATATTTGCTCTCTGTTGGGCTCAAACCAGAACACCATTGTTCCTAGGTCTACCGTCTGGGTCCAATCAAAACAATCTACCTTCTCTTGCACTTGATAGCCATTCAAATATTCACTAACTCTCTGTCTGCTCGCTCTCACTCTCTCTCTCACTCTCTCTCTCTCTCTCTCTCTCTCTCTCTCTCTCTCTCTCTCTCTCTCTCCCCCTACCCCTTCTGTTTGTTCCTCCATGTCTCTTTTTCCTCAAGTCATTTCCTTTGGTTGATAATTATATCCATTTCTAATTTCCTTGTCATATTGTTCTAATGAAGATATCTGGGATTTGTCAAATTACTAAAGGTAAAATAATAGAAATCCCATATGACCACTTGACATTACATAAAGGTACCCTTCCTTTCCCTGTGGTTCACAAGCCTATGCCTTCCTGCAGAGTCTGTTAGAAAGTTTCAACAATAAGTTTTTTTCTTTGTTTTGCATTTAGATCTATTAAAATGGACATTCTTTGTTTTTATGTAATCTACATTTCACAATATATCATTTCTCCTCCCCTTCCCACAGAACCATCCTTTAAAAATTATATTGTATCCCTAGTGCTTAGCACAGTGCCTAGCACATAGTAAAGCTTAATAAGTATTTGTTGAGTTGATTTAGCTTGTTGAAATAAAAAAAAACAGTTGAGCAAAAATAACTAATATTTCAACTAAGTCCAAAATTATATGCAGCTTTCTACACCAACAGTCTCCTACCTCTACATAGAAGGGAGGGAGGTAAATTCTCATATATCTTCTCCAGGCCAACCTTGGTCATAATTTCATAGCATTCAGTTTTGATTGATTTGTTCTTTTTCTTTTCATTTCCATTCTTGTCATTGTTCATATTGTTTTCCTTTGATTCCAGTTTGTGCTACTACAGAACATTCAGGAATGATTTTTAAACATCATAATTTTCAGTAGCTGGATGCTAGGCCTGGAAAGTGACTCAAGAGGTCATAACACTCTGCTCTCTCACGTTCACCATCTGCTTCTTGGCAGAGAGCAATATGGAGGAGGGCATGGCTTAGTGGAAACAGCCCTGAATTGGGAGTAAGGAATCCTTTTTTTTTTTCTACTCCCAGCTGCCATTAGTTAATTAAGACACGTTGGTCTTATTAACTTCTCTGAATCAGAAGAAAACTTTTGAGTTTTCTGTAGGTAAATCTGCACCTGGAAAGATTTCTGTAGGACCACCTGTAAATTGAGGCTTACTTGTTTTGTAAGACCTCTTGTAACTCTTCACGTCTGTGATCCTCTGACTCAAAATCACCTAAGATAGAGAGTTGTCTAGCATATGTCAAAGCTCATTAGAGAAAGAATTTTGTTTTCTTGGACACTGATCATTTTTCACATTTCCATATGGGAATACTAAGATATGAAAGAATCATTGAACTTCTTTGTAAGGAAAGTCAGTATAAAGTCAACCACACTTTGCTTAAAGATTTCCAATGTTTGGGGAACCTACCACCCTCCATATTCTCCAAAATGTCCATTGTATTTATAGAGAGCTCTAGTTGTTACAAAGTCTACATTTTTCTCTTGGCAATATTTATCACCCATTGCTCCTAGTTCTACCCTCTGAGATCAACCAGAACAAGTCTTGTCCCTTTTCCCTCACATGACAGATCTTCAGATACTTAAAATCAATTATCACATTCCCTGTGACTTCTTTCTTTTAAGGAAGAGAGTTCTCTTCAACAGTTCTTCTTATGGGGTGAAATTGTGGTGTATTCCTATCCTCATTTACTTCACCTGGATGTTTTCCAGCTTATAGAAAATATACTTCCTAAAGTATGCTGCCCAGAATAGAAAACAACAGGCTAGATGTGGTCTGATCAGGACAGCATGGGGAGGGACTACTATACAGACTGTCATCCCTGAACACTATTTAGTCAGAGAGTTTTTTTTAAAAATTGACTTCCATATCATATTGTAGATTCATATTGAACTTACAATCACTAACACCCATCTTTTCTGAACAACCTATCTAACAATACCTGCCACATCTTATATTTCTGAAATCAATTTTTTTAATCCATGCTTAAGACCTCACATGTATCATTTGTTAAATTTAATCTTACAGATTCAGCTTAAAACCCTCCCCTGGCAAATGCTTTTTAAAGCCAAACTCCAAAAAGATCAGGACAGGATAGAACACTGCGTTTAGCAGGTTGATTATAGAGATGTCTCCATATAGCTTAGGTCCAGATCACATCCAACACCTGAGTTTTAATGTTTGATTTGAGAACCTTTTATTCCTAGGACATTTGATGTGAGCCAGTTGATTCTCAGTAGAATGCCAGATGCCCAGTGTCTCCTGCTTTGTCGCATCAAATGCTCTGAATTCTCTCCCATCTGTTGAACACTATGTCCCAGTGTGTAGCTTATTTAACTCATCCTTTCTGTCTGGACATTCTTTAAAAGTGAGTAGTCATTCTGCTAGATAACAAGGTTTCTAGAGTTGATAGGGTTGAAAGCATAGCTATAACTAGAAAATCTATAGCGTTGAGTAAATTCAGCAGAGTGGTAGGGAAGGCCGTAAGCTAGAAAACCTTTCCTGGGATATGAAAAGGCCTCAGGAGGCTGCCTTGGTTAACACGTGTTCATGTTGTTGCTGATTTTAGGCCTTCTTCATGAAAGGCATAACGAGGGTATTCAAGCCCTTTTGCCTCGTGATGGGACCCCAATTAAGGATAGTCTCCATGGAAGAGGGTTTGGGGAGACTGTCCCATGTCCCTAGAAAATAGTTACTGATATCTGATTGTCATACCTCCACTCCCACCACAGGGACCAAGGGAAAAGTGGGTCCTGGGACAAAAGTACATGATGGGAGGGTTGACCCTGGGGTTGGCAGCCCAGAGCCAAGGGAGGAAATGGAACAGGGAACATCTGAGGTCAGTAGAAAACCTTGAGGCCGGAAGATGGCAGTTCATAAGACTACCATGGTTTCTTACCAGAACACTCATCCAGCCTAGAATAACTGCTTGGGGAAAAGCCCTACTAAGCCCATCTTACTTATGGCTCGGATCAAAAAGTCTATCCAAGTCTAGTTAGTGGTCCATGTAAGTCATCAAAGTGAGATGACATTCTTATTTATGAGGGCAAAAGAACTGCCCTCCTCCTTGGCTGCCAAAAAAGCGTTTACTATGCATCAGGCACTGTACATATGTGCCCATCACAGAGCATCACTTAATAAAGCATTAAATGCCACTGGTGGGAATGTGACAAATTCTTTGTTAGAGGCTGACTATGTGGAATTACCTGGAGTGTGATTCAAAGAGGCCATATATGAATCTACAGAATAGTAAGACAGTCTTTACTTTATCGATCTTCCATAAGAAGACCCAACCACATGAAGTTCTGCTTGGAAGGATATGGATGACCCATGATACATAGTATTACATAGAAAAATGAATTTAATGATAGGCTCTCTATATTGAAACAGAGCTTACTACACAGATCTATATTTTGAAGAAAAGGATAAATCCATATACAAATCATGAAATAATAAATATGAACTATTATTCTTTGGGTGCTATTATTGTTACTTTAAATAATATGATGCCATATTATAATGGGAGTCTTATAATTTTGTTTATTCATTCAGAATAATTTCCTGCAAATAGAGTACTATATTTGGTTCTGGAGGTGATAGGAAGGTTATATAGGCCATACATAGTCTCTGCCTTTATGGGACTTCAAGTATAAGAGGAGTATAAAATAAATATGCAGACAACTAAGAGGTAGCATAATGAGATAATTGCATAAAGGAGAGAGAATAGAGACTAGACCTGTGATTTCACCATCATAGGGAGCTCTCAGATGAAGAAATCCCCTTTACCAATGCAAGCTAGCAATTTCTCTATAATTCATTGTTGTATAATTGCCTAAAGCAGTGATGTCAAACTCAGGTAGAAACAGTGGTCACTAAACCCCAAACATAAAGATCCCTGAGGTTGCATATTGTCTTAGAAAACCATTACCTTGGTTCTATTGTATTTTATTTATTTTGTTAATTATTTTCAAATTTCTTTTTAAGCTGGTTGAGCCAAACTTGGTAGTGTTGCAGGCTTCATATCTAGCATAGAGTACCAAGGGAATAAGTAACATGCCCAGTCAGTATATGTCAGAGATGTCACTTGAACCCAGGACTTCCCGACTCTGGGGCCAGCCCTCACTCTGCATTAGAGAGTCAGAACAGAAGTGATTTGTTCAAGATTACAAAGCTAGTCAGTTGCAAAGCTAGCACTAGAGCCACCCACATCTCCTTTTCTCTAGTCCAGGGCTCTTTCCAAGAGAACACACTGCTCCTAATATTATAATAATAATAAAGACAATAAACCATAGGAGAATAGTGTGGAATTTGGAGCTAGTGTTGAATTCTGAGTTGATATTCTGTCACAGATACTAGCTGGATGATCCTGGGCAAGTCACTTAACATCTGTGTGCCTTGGGGGCATTCGAAGGTCAAAGAACTTAAGTGGTATGTAAGATCTAAAAGGCAGAAGACTAACCAAAAGGATCCTAGTAGATGATCCCCAGGCTCTTCATTTGATTCCTCTAAATTTGGCAGCTCTACAGATTAAACCTACTTCTTAGTAATTTTATGCTTTCCATAGGAAGATGATTCTTTGAGTAGCCCTTTGTATCCTCAAAGCAGGTAGAGATAATTAGAAGGAGGGACTCACAGAAAGGCCAACTCATCCCCCTAGTGTGGCTCTCTCCTTTAGCTGATATGTTCTTTACTTCCCACCAAACCACCTACGCAGACACCTTGGAAACTTGAGCTTTCTGGGAACTCCACATTTCTCTCAGAAGTTGAACCATAATTGGGGCCTTTCTAAAATGAACCTTCTTACCCTCTTCCTTCCCTGTATGTATGCATGCACGTGCTTGCGCACGCGCGCGTGCACGCGCGCACACACACACACACACGCACGCGCACACACACATTTCTCTTCTTAAAAGCCATTCAGAGCAAGACCAAAGACTTTTTAAACCCACATCTCATTAAGCATGGCTTCTATTACCAGTATTTTTCATCACTGCTCATCTTCTGATGATTAGGAGAGAAAAAACAGAGGAAAAAAATGAGACTGTCAAATGCATCTCGTAGATTTGCAAGTAGACATAAAAAAATGACTTTCATTGGACTATCAGTCTCCCTCAGGTCTGAGAGTATGGGCCCTCAAGTGTGTATGTATATTGTACATAGAGATCAGTTATCCCTTAATGGAAGAGACACGGATTGATAAAAGACTGAATTATTGGTAAAAGGTATCTAGTGGCACAGCCTTTCTCACAAGGTTTCTGACTCGCTTTTCCTCCCAGCCCATAATGTTCTTGCCCTTCTCTGAACTCCTACACCATTTGGTGTCTGAAACAAGCCTGAACAGCATGGTGCATTCACTGCAGAAACACTCACCCCACCCCTCTCCCCGTGTTACTAATGATTAGATATATGACTTTGGACGAGTTCCATACCCCTGCCTACCTGATAAGGTTATGAGGAGCACGTGAGAAAATGTCTATATAAAAGAGCTCTAAAAACCCTCAAGAATTACTTAAATGCAAGGTGGTGGTTGTTGTTGTTGTTGTTATTAATCATTGCTTCTCTCATTTACCATAGTTAGGGAATACTTAATTGAATGTTCTGGTTAATAGTATTATCAGCTATGCTTTACATGGAAATACAGAGATTAATCTATTGTGTGAGGTTATTTTGAATAGATGCCCCAGGAAGCACTTTAGGATCTCACAGACTCCCAGGGTCTTCATTATAGGTCTCAATTATGATATAAATACTCTCAATTACTCAGGAATATTCAACTGCTCTGTGATTTATTTAATGTGGGCAATTTTCTCTGTGCAAATTCCTTCAACAGACCCAAATTGCAACCTGGCTATGAGTTAGTAAGTAAATCCTAGAAAACTCCTAAGGAACACAGATGCTAAGTGACTTGCCCAAGTTCATGTGGCTAAAAACATGTCAGCGACAGGATTTATACTAAAGTTTTCTTACCTCCAAGTCCAAAACTCTCACATTGTCTCTTTAATATTTCTTTCTTTCCGGGGGCAGCTAGGTGGCGCAGTGGCTAAAGCACTGGCCCTGGATTCAGGAGTACCTGAGTTCAAATCTGGCCTCAGACACATATGACACTTACTAGCTGTGTGACCTTGGGTAAGTCACTTAACCCTTATTGGCCCACCAAAAAAAAAGACAAAAAAACCCCAAACAAAAAATTTTCCTTTCTTTCTTTCTTTCTTTCTTTCTTTCTTTCTTTCTTTCTTTCTTTCTTTCTTTCTTTCTTTCTTTCTTTCTTTCTTTCTTTCTTTCTTTCTTTCTTTCTTTCTTTCTTTCTTTCTTTCTTTCTTTCTTTCTGTGAGGCAATTGGGGTTAAGTGACTTGCCCAGGGTCACACAGCTAGTAAGTGTTAAGTGTCTGAGGCTGGATTTGAACTCAGGTACTCCTGACTCCAGGGCTGGTGCTCTATCCACTGCGCCACCTAGCTGCCCCCTATAATATTTCTAATACAACAGGGTATATGATCTAGTGGAAAGAGCCCAGGCCTAAGAATGAGGCAATGGGGGTTCTAATACTAGGTTTGTCCTTTGTAATCTTGAGCTAGTATGTCTCTCTAGGTCTCCTTTGTTCTATAAAATGAGAGGGTTGACTAGATTGAAGAAATCAACAAACATTAATTAAATAAGGCAGTATGCTAGACACTGAGGACACAAAGAAAGAAATTAAATAGTCCTTGCCTTAGAAGAGTTTGCATTCTATTGGGGAGGTAAAACCTGTGCGCACGTGCACACACACACACAAATGCAAAATAATTCCAAGAGAAATTGTGTTAATAACTAGTGGGAACAAAGAAGACTTCATGTAGAAGGTGGAAACCTTTAAGGAGGCTCTGAAAGCATTTCATGTGGTAGAGCCATTACTCAAAGACAGAGAAAAATGGGAGATAAAATATTATGCAAAGATACTATGTAGCAGGCCAGTTTGCCTGATAGCCATTTCTGGTTCAAATATTGCACAATCCAATGAACAGGAATGCCCAATGACCACTGTGTGTTGCCATTGGCCTTGCTCTTGAACCCTTAGGTCTTGAAAGATTTTCTTTTTGCCTTGCAGCTAAACTATCTTTTCTCCTCGATTTAGAGCATCCCTTGAAAGCAGGGACTATATTGGTTTCTCTATTTGTATCACTAGTGCTTAACACTGTGCTTGGCATGTAGTAAGTACTTTTTTCATTTATTCATTCATTTATTCATTCTTTCACCTTTAATAACAAAATGCCAGATAACAGAATTCACTGGGTTCTATTTCCCAGCCAATGTTCCAAAATTTCAGTCTCTGTAATAAGTCACAAAACCCAGCTGACCATGAATTCTGACCTCATCACCTAACAATCGCTTCTCATTTTCTAGGCCTTAATGATTTTGATTTAATAACTTCATCCAGTGTACAGCAAGGGTTAATTAAATTTTTAGAGTAAAGCGCTTTGAGGCTTTCTACTACAAAATGAGCCTGAAGCACATTCTTATCAATATGCTTGAAAAATACAACCAGCTCCTCCCCTTGCTCTGGAAGGAGGTATAGCTAATTTTCTGATGATCATGATAAAGCATTAATATAAGCAATCAAGTATGAAAATGTGCTTTCATCTTCACTCTAAAATAAAGATTTAACTTCTTAATGAAAGACCCTAAGTTTAAATGCTTATAAAGTCACACAGGGCACCTCAAATCCCAGAAATTCTTTTCAGGACAGTAGAATTTTTTTCCCCCTTCAATTTCCTTTAGGCAAAGATAAATCAAGATAGAGACAAGGTCTCTTTTGTACCAAATATATTTCATTATCTAATCTTGAAGCCTGCAAGACTTTCTCTACTGAGGCCCAACAACTCATTCTAACTGCAGGAAGTGCTGTGTGTGCAGAGGGGAATTAGTAATGCAATGTCACTGGAGGAAACGTGAAAAGTTTGATGCCCAGAACTTGATCAAAACCTAGTACTATAAGATGTGCAGGCTTAGATTTAGAGGTTTTGTTTTGAAAAGGAATCATGGTGATTTTACTAGGTGCCACCTTGGTGACATGGAATAGTGACATTTATGTTTAAGAGTTCACTTTCTAAACCGATGTATTTGATTCTACTTAGAATTTTCTGAGACAATGGGATGATGGATAAGTAATGCATCAAAATTATATGACTATGGCTGAAAAGCAAATGGTTTCCCTATCTAGAGAGCTGCTGTCCTTAGGTCCCAATGCTGATATATTCAGGTGATCTCATCAATTCCCATGGGTTCAATTATGATCTCTATACAGATGATTCTCAGATCTATATACAGAGTGCCTCCAAAATCTTAGTGTAGTTTCAAACTTACATAGGTCAAAGCTATACTAAGACTTCTGGGATATCCTGTATCTAACACTCACCTCTCTCCCAGTTCCAGTTCATTTTCACCTCAATCAGACACTTCCCATTGGGCCTCCCATAGGCCTGTCAAATTAAGATATCAAAAACTGAGCTCATTGTCCTTTGCCTAAAATGAACCTCTTTTCCAGAATTCTTTATTTCTGTAGAGGGTAATACCCCATCTACTAACCCAAGCTTTTTTTGAACTTAGAGTCAAATTTGACTTTTGACTCTCCCTCATCATGCAATTGTTTTTCAGTTGTATTAGACTCTTCATGACCCCATATGGGGTTTTCTTGGTAGAGATACTGGAGTGGTTTGCCATTTCCTTCTTCAGTTCATTTTACTGATGTGGAAACCGAGGCAAACAGGATTAAGTGACTTCCCCAAGGTCACAAAGCTAGTAAGTGTCTGAGACCAGATTTGAACTCAGATCTTCCCAACTTTAGGTCATTACTCTATCTACTGAGGCTTCTAGATGCTGGCATTCTCCCTGACTCCCATACATATCAACCAGTTGCCAAGTTTGTCAATTTTACCATCATGATGTCTTTCACATCAGTTCCCATTTCTTTACTCAGATGGTTACCACTTCAGTGCTGGTGCTCATCATCTCTTGCCTGGAAAGCTCCCTAATATATTTCCCTGCCTCCAATCCACATCCATTGATATTCCTACTATATAGGTATGGCCAAATCATTTTCAAGCTTAAGAAGGATCAGTGACAACCTACGGACTATAGGACAAAATATAAACTCTATTTCCTTAAAGCCCTTCCTAGGATGACTTCAACCTATCTTTCTATATTGATTTCATATTACATGTTCACGGCAGCCCCCACATAGTGTAGCTGAATTTGAGTTGCTATTCTGCATAGAAAGCATTTCATTTCCCACCTCTGTGTCTTTGTATTGGGTATACCCTATCCCTGTACTGCTCTGCACCTCTCCTCTGCTTCTTGGAATTCCTAACTATTTCTGAGACTCAGCTCGATGTAGTTTCTTCCCAATTATCAGTGACCCCTCCCCAATTACTTCATATTTATTTCAAATATATTTTTATTGATTTCTCTGTATACATGTCATCCCCCCCCCAGCAGAATATATGTATGTTCTTTGTATGCAAGGATAGCTTTACATTTTTGTTTTTTGTATCCCCTGAGTCTGGCATATAGGAGGTGTTTAGTAAATGCTTACTAAATGAGTGAATGAACAGATGAATATTTGAATACATGAATGCTGCTTCTCTGGCAATCAGACTAGAAATGTTCTCCCCTTTTGTGTACTGCTCTTGTCATTGATGCTCCCCTTTAAAATATAAACATTAGTGCTTTTCAGAACAGATCATCTATCTGGCTATGGCACTGTGGGCATCTGTTGAATTAGCCATTTTTTTAATATAAAAGTTCCTAAATTATTAACTTTTCCAAGAGTGATATTTGATGGCAAAAGTAATATCCGTGTGAGGTATTAAGTGATTTTTATGAAAAAAGCCATATAATTTGACAGAGCGTAATAATTATGCTGTCAAAGAATACAAGATTCCATTTTCTTGGCGCCATCTCCATCGCCAGGTTTCAGTTTCACAGGCTGTCATCAAGATAGCAAGATTTATTTCTTCTTTAATTGCACCGTGCCAGCCACTTTTACAGAAAACAGATCTAGGGGACCCGCTATGCAGAAGGGTGCAAAATCTATGGCACTCCTTACACAGACGATTATGTGCACAATTAAGGGAATTGCTGGCATGCCAATAGGACCAAAGAAATCAGGCTTTACTGAGCCCTCGGGTGCCATTCAGATGTTTAAAAATATATAACAACCAGTGATTTATTTATTAGTGGGATGGCAGAAAGCACCCTCTCTCCTAAATAGTCTGTGTCTGACTAGAAGCTAGCAGAAGGTTCCTAGCCAGACAATGTGAGTCTTATCTCCTTGGTGCAATTTTCTGTGGTTTGCATTCTCCTGCATTAAATATAAGAGCTACATATTATCTACACTTTGCTGCTGTCTCAAGGTCTATATGTGGCCTCCCCCTATAACCTCAGGGATTTCACACATAAATCATTACAGACAGACTATGATCTAGTGTTCAGGTTTGGGGGCTTACAGTCAGAGCTGGCTTCTGGCCCCGAATCTGCCTTATATTCAATGTGGAGGGATTAACTTCATTTGCATTTATACTTTCCAAGTTGTCAGTTAATTCACTCTAATTTGGCAAGTCTTCCTGGAGCCCTCATGTGCTTTGCGTTGGATAATTTATGTATATAAGTATGAAAAGATACATCGCCATATTTAAGGAAGTCATTCTATCCGAGAGTACATAAGTAATGACCAAACACACATGAAACAACACAAGATGTCCCAAATATTTTAGCATCGTTTTTTAGGCTTTAAAAACTTGGACTTTCAGCTTTAATAGCTTTAAACTGCACTAAGTCTTTTGGGACACACTGTAGAGAAGATTGCATAAAATCCTAAACTTACCACTTACTACCCACATAGCCTTCAGCAAATCACGTCACTTCTGGCGTCTTCGTTATTTCACTGGTAAAACAAAGGAGATTGAATTAGACGACTTCTATGATCTCTTCCAGCTCCAAATATCTGTCTATAGTCTTAAAATTGAATGTAATCAAATTAAAAAATGTATGGAAGCTGGAGACACTAAACAAAAAGGAGATTTAGGGATAGAGTTGTCTGGAGGGACAAGGAATGACTTCATGGAAGAGATGAAACTGTAGAGACTATAAGTGATTTGTGCCAGTAGAGAAGAGAGAGGATCCCATACTAGGTAACAGGAATACATATACCATAGCTTGTGTTAACAGTCATCTTCAGGGGCAGGTATGTGGTGCAGTGGATAGAGCACTGGGCTTGGAATCATGAAGACTCATCTTTGTGAGTTCAAATCCAGCGCAGACCCTTACCAGCTTTGTGACCCTAGGAAAGTCTCTTAACCATGTTTGCTTCAGTTCCTTGTGTGTAAAATGAGCTGGAGAAGAAAATAACAAACCACTCCAGCATCTTTGCTAAGCAAACACCAAAATGAGGTCATAGAGATTTGTACATGACTAAAATGACTGAATAATAAAAACAAACACTCATCTTCACAAGAATGGAAGTTGAATATGATGGGGAAGTGGAAAAAAAAGATGAACTAGATAAGGAGGTTGGGGGTAACTGATATATGAATGAATGAATGATGACTAAATAAATGAATGAAAAGGCATCTATTAAATGCTTATTATGTTATGTACAAAGCATTGGTAATACAAATAGAAAAGTGAAGACAGTCCCTGGCTTTAAGGAGTTCACATTTTAATGGGGAAGACATCATATACAGAAAAATATATATTCATGCACACATGTATAATACATATGTGCGCATATATGTGTGCATATACATGTATGCAATGTATGTATGTATGTATCTGTATGCATATATTAAATTTTTTTTAAATTTTTGGTGAGGCAATTGGGGTTAAGTGACTTGCCCAGGGTCACACAGATAGTAAGTGTTAAATGTCTGAGGCCACATTTGAACTAAGGTCCTCCTGAGTCCAGGGCTGGTGCTCTATTCACTGCACCACCTAGCTGCCCCATATATATAATATACATGTATATAATATACATATACATATATAATATACATATATATGTATATATAATATATATGGAGAGAGACAGAGTTCTACCTTCAAGTCTGATGTAAAGGTCTTCTGGCTCTTATATTCCAGGGACAAAGCAGATGCCAATGTACTTTATATGTCATTTCCACTGATCAACACTTACTTGTTTCTAATGTGAAATTATTTGACAATGCAAATGTGAACTTTCTTTTTGACGATCACAGTGAGAAGTTTCTTTTCCCATTCTTCAGTAGCTGTGGTTATTGAGGAGTTGAAGATATCAGCACCTAGAGAAGCAGTTGCGAAGTCTCGGCTCCAGAAGGGTTGCTTTCATAGATACTGGCTTCAGAGGCTGGTCTAGAAGCAGTACTGATAGTCTGGAGGCTTCTAGCATTCCTAGGGATCTTGGTGTTACCTATGCATCAGTGGTAATTGGTCAATAGTTGGCACTGGTGATGACAAAGAAGGTAGGCCTCTTCAAAGATATTGCTAGTCTCAGTGATGTGTATAGGTGTTAGGCTGGAATCAGGGCTGGAATTCTGGGGCTCTTGGGTTCTGGGTCCTGAGCTATCTCTGTTTGGTTTGGGCAGAAGTGGCGATAGAGGGACTGGTAATAGTTAGATTCATTTGGCACATAAGACCATCTATTTCTTCTCAGCTTCAGCTAGCCTGGCTTGCCTGACTTTTGAATGGTATGTAGCAGGTGTTTAGCCACTAGTTGTTGGGTAATGCCTGTATATTCAGAAGAGGAAAGAATAGTCTCTTTGGATTCTGTACTGGTCTGATCATATTTGGAGCATTGGGTTAAAGTTTGGGAGCCATATTTAAAGAGAGATCTTGACAAATTAGAGCTTTGCCAACAGATAAGCCAGAGAAGGATGATAAGATTGGGAAGTGGTCTAAAAAAATTTTGTATGAAGAATAGTTGAAGGAATTAGAAGGCACACAGGAGAGAAGCATGATGTAGTAGAAAGAGCCCTGGTTAGGGAGGAAACAAATCAATATTCTTGTTCCAGCTCAGATACGGGGATCCCTATATAGGTTGTCTTCTTACATTAGAATATAAGCACCATGAAGGATGAGACTATCTTGTTTGTATTTGTATCCCCTTTAATTAGCAGAGCACCTGGTGCATAGTAATAACTTATTAAATGTCTTTTCATTCATTTATTCATTTGTTCATTCATTCATTCAATCAATCAATCATATCACTGCATATTTCTGAACTCTTTTTCTGCATATGTAAAAATAGAAATTTTGAGTAGATGATCTCTTGAGGCAGCTAGGGGTACAGTGAATAAAGCACCATGCCTGGAGTCAAAAATACCTGAGTTCAAATCCAGTCTTAGACACTGTTAGATCTGTGACCCTGGCAAATCATTAAAAACAAAAAAAAAGAAAACAACAACAAACAAACCTCTGGTTATAAAATGGGGATAATAATAGCATGTATCTAAAAGGGACATTGCGTGGATCCAATAAGATATTTGTATAAGCACTGTTATAGGCACAGCTCTACAGCGAATACTCTCTTAGTTCAGGTTTGATATCAGGACATAATGAAATACTTGCAAGTCACTGAACATTTAACAAAAGAGGAGGATTACTTTGTTCTAATGCAGTAAGGATTTACAACTGGGATATAGTAGAAATTTTCTTCTCTGGTTGTGGCCACTGGGAAACTACATCTGATCAGTAAGTCATCAGGATATGACTACTCACATGATCTCAGGCTCCAACTAAGTTTGAGAGACTCAGATCATAGCAATTGGGATCTTTGGAAGCCCCCAGATGAAGAAGCTTTATCAAGGAAGCTGGAAACAATCAGGTATGGGATGGGATGGAGGAGGAGATGAGGAAGCTGTGTCAGAGAAGTCAGGGAAGCTGTTTCTAGAAATTGCTGGTCTTACTATAAGTGCTTAGCACATTACCTGGCACATAATAGGAACTAGATAAATGCTTGTTCCATTTCTCTTCCCTTCCTACTTTCAGTTCTAACATTTTATAATTTTATGAAGTAGGAATATTTAAGCTAGAGAAAAATGAAAAGACATATAAGATTATGGAATCCCAGAGTTAAAAGTGGCTTCAGAAATCATATACAGGATTACAATTCATATCTAAAACATGAATCTCTTCTACACTATCCCAGACAAGTGGTCATCTTGACTTTGCTTAGAGTCTGCCAGTGACAAGAGACTCATCACTTTTCAAGGCAGCCCATTCTACTTTCTGGAATCATCATCATCATCATCATCATCATCTTCTTCTTCTTCTTCTTTTATATTTTTTTGCAACAAACATTTATTTTATTTTTTCCACTTACATTTAAGGGTAGTTTTCAATATTCATTTTCATAAGATTTAGGATTCCAAATTTTTCTCCCTACCTCCCTTTCCTCCCTGTTCCATAAGACATCAACCAATCTGATATAGGTTATATATGTACAATCCACAAGTGCTCTTTTTATCAGTTCTTTCTATAGGGGTGGATAGTATGCTTCATCATTAGTCCCTTCAGATTGTCTTGGATCATTGTATTGCTGAGAGTAGTTAAGTCATTCACAATTCCTCATCAAACAATACTGCTGTCACTATGTACAATGTCCTCCCTGTTCTGCTCACTTCACTATACATAAGTTCATATGAGTTTTTCTGGTATCATCCTGTTTGTCATTTCCTATAGCACAATACCATTCCACTACAATCATATACCACAGCTTCTTCAGTCATTCCTCAATTGATGGACATTCCCTTGATTCCCAATTCTTAGCCATCACAAAGAGTTGCTATAAATATTTTTTGTACAATTTCACCCTTTTCTCTTTTTCAGGATTACTATTGTTAACTGCTTCCCTCTATCCTATTCCCTTCCCCATGATATTGACTCTGTTATCTATCTTCTTTCACCCTATCCCTCTTCAAAAGGGATTTGCTACTGTCTGTCCCTTCCCCCAATCTGCCCTCCCTTCTTTTGCCCCTCTCTCTTTATCCCCTTCCCCTCCTATTTTCCTTCTGGGTTAGATAAATTACTCCACCCAATTGTGTGTGTGTGTGTGTGTGTGTTAATCCCTCCTTGAAGAAACTCTGATGAGTTTAAGGTCTTTGAGTCAATTCTGATGAGTGTTAGGCTCATTTACTGCCCAGATTAAATAGATTACTCCACCCAGTTGGGTGTGTGTGTGTGTGTGTGTGTGTGTGTGTTAATCCCTCCTTAAAGAAACTCTTTGAGCCTATTCCGATAAGTGTAAAATTGATGTACTGCCCTGCTCCTCCCCCATCTCTTCCCCCACTCCATAAACCCTTTCCTGTTTCTTTCATGTGGGATTTCACCCCATGCTACCTCTGCCCTTACCCCTCCCCCAGTGCAATCCCCCCACCCCTCAATTTCACCCTAAAGATGTCATCATGAGATAGCTAGGTGACACAGTGGACAAAGCATCCACCCCAGACCCAGGGGGATCCCAGCCAAAACCTGGCCTCAGACACAAGACAGTCACCCACTGCACGACCCCAGGTATGTCCCCCACCTCCAATTTTTTGTGGTTCTCTAGAGTCTTGTGTTTGAAAGTCAAATTTTCCATTCAGTTCAGGTCTTTTCATCATGAATACCTGAAAGTCCTCTTTTTCATTGAAGTCCCATTTTTTCCTCTGAAAGATTACGATCAGTTTTCCTGGGTAGGTGATTCTTGGTTGTCATCCCAAGTCCTTTGCCCTCTGAAATATCATATTCCACACCCTTCGGTCCTTTAATGTAGAAGCTGATAAATGTTGTGCTATTCTGACCGGGGCTCCACAGTACTTGAATTCTTTCTTTTTGGCAGCTTGCAATATTTTCTCCATGATCTGAGACCTCTGGAATTTGACTATAATATTCCTAGGAGTTTTCTTTTTGGGATCTCTTTCAGAAGGTGATCAGTAGATTCTTTCAATTTCTATTTTACCTTCTGCTTCTAGAATATCAAGGCAATTTTCCCTCACAATTTCTTGGAAGATGATATCTAAACTCTTTACTTAGTCATGGTTTTCAGTCAGACCAATAATTTTCAAATTATCTCTCCTGGACCTATTTTCCAGGTCAGCAGTTTTCCCAAGAAGATATTTCACATTGCCCTCTATTTTTTATTCATTTGGATTTGCTTTATTGTGTCTTGGTTTCTCATAAAATCACTAGCTTCCATTTGTTCAATCCTAATTCTTAGGCAATTATTTTCATCAGAGAGGTTTTGTACTTCCTTTTCCATTTGGCCAATTTGGTTTTTCAAGCTATTGACTTTTTTCTCATATCTTTCCTGCATCACCCTCATTTCTCTTTCCATTTTTTCCTCTTCCTCTGTAACTTTATCTTCAAAGTCCTTTTTGAGTGCCTCTATGGCCTGAGACCAATTCATATTTTTCTTGGAAGCTTTAGATTTAGGGGACCTGACATTGACATCTTCCTCTGAGGGTGCACCTTGATCTTCCTTGTCACTAAAGAAACTTTCTATGGTCCTCACCTTTCTTTGTCTGCTCATCTTGCCTTTCTTTTATTTGACTTTTAGCTCCTTAAAGTGGGGCACTGTTTCCAGGCTGCACTATCCCAAGCTTCAGAGGGTCCCAGGTGGTATGATTTAAGGAGGAGCAGGTTCTTCACTCACCTGGCCTGTTCCCTAGTCTGAAGATGACCCCAGACCAACTTGCTAATCAACCAGCTTTGTATATTGTCATTGTTAGCTCCAATGAGCCTGTTGTAAAGTCTAAAATTCTAGCTGTGATGTTTAAAATATAATGTGTGGTTGCCTGACCTGACCCCAGTGTGGGGGAGAAAGTAGCTAAGATTTACTGATCAACTCAGCAAGAGTTTAGGTGTCATTCCAATTCTCACACTATGCCCCTCCCCCACCTGGGCCACTGCTACTCAAGCCTACCTCCTGGTTCCCAGCAGGGGTGAAAAACTCAAGTTCTGCCTCAGCACCAGCAGAGACCCCTGTAATATCCCCCCTGCCAAGGGCTCAGCCCTCTCACCAGACTGTGAGCTTAGTTCCAGATGACACTGGCGCTGCAGCTGATTCAGAGGCTCTGGGGTGTCTTTTTCTCTGCCGAGGCTTTCCTGGGACTTGATCTCTGTCAGGGTGACTGTGGGGGTGGGCTCTACTTCTGTCTCAGCACAGCAGCTCCCTCTTCCTGACTTCTCAAGCCATCCTTGTTTGGAAGATGATTTCAGCATATTCTTCTGTGGGTTTTGCTGCTCCAGGAATTGTCCTATGGCATCATTTGGATGTTCTCTTGGAGTGATCATGTCATGAGTTAGAGAGCTCACTGCCTTTCCTCTGCTATCTTGGCTCTGCCTTTTTATTTCTATTTTTATTTATTTATTTGTTTGTTTGTTTGTTTGTTTGTTTGTTTTGCAAGGCAATGGGGGTTAAGTGACTTGCCCAGGGTCACACAGCTAGTAAGTGTCAAGTGTCTGAGGGCGAATTTGAACTCAGGTACTCCTGAATCCAGGGCCTGTACTTTATCCACTGCACCACCTAGCCACCCAGGTCTGCCTTTTTAATAAATAATTTTCCTTACATGCTAAACAAAAATGTTACTCTTTCCAACTTTTATTTATTTATACTTGTTCTACCCAATGAGGTCAATCAGAAAAAATCTAATCTCTCATCCACATGAAAGCACATAAAGTATCTGAAGCTGTTGTCATGTTTTTCCCAAGTCTTCTCTCTTTAAGACTTAATATTCATAGTTCTTTCACCTGATCCTTGTATGATATGGTTCTGTGACCTCTCAGCATTCTGGTCAGCATCTTCTGGATGTATTCAATTTTGTCAGTGTTCATCCAATGGTGTGCTGGATCCAGATTGGATTGGATTTTGAGAGCTGATTGTTAAATTTTCAGTGCGAGCATTCACTCTTTTAAAACCAGCAAGCTCGACAAATCAGGGCTTGATTTATTCATTTGTTGATTTTTTAGATATTAGAAAGCAATAGAGGAAATGCTAATAGTGCAAATTAAACTTAAAAGTATGTCCTGTGTATCTTCCCCACAGAAAGGCAGTTGTTAAATATTTACTAGCACACTGCTATGTCCATCTCAAAATGTGATATCCAGAACTGTGCATAAGTCTCTAGATACTATTTAACCAAGACAGAGCATGGCACATCCAATGTTATGGGCGCTATTCTTCTGGTGGTACAGCCTCTGTACTTCTGGTGGATCAGCTCTCATGGCTTTTAAGTCAATATATAAACTCATACTCACCTTGCTATTTACTAAACCTCCTAGATCTTTTTTACTTAAACGACTTTCTAATGGCATGCTCTATCCTGTACTTATTTAATTGATTTTATGAAATCAAATGCAGATCTTCCTACTTGTCCTTATTACATTTTATCTTTTTAGATTTTGCTCATTCTTCAAGATTGTCAAGTTTATTTTGGATCCCAATTCTGTTATTTTAAGATGTTAACTGTTCTTCCCATGTTAATGGTATCTGCCAAAATGATAAGAACTGTATCTATGTTTTCATCCAAGTCACTGAAAAAAATTGGAAAAGAACAGGTGCAAGTGTAGAGTCCTGCAGTCCTCCACTAGAGATCTCCCTCCAGGTTTCCACTGATTCATTGACTAACATTCTCTGAATATGGCCATTCAACCAGTTCCAAACAAACCAAACTAAACTGTCATCTTGTCCCCATTTTCCCCCATCTTTGTAAATGTTACATGAGCCATTAAACATTGCTTAAGTGATAATATACTGTAACATTTCCCTGATGACTAGTCTAGTCATTGAAGTAAGGCAAACAGTACTTGAGAAACCCATGATGGCTCTTAGTGATCACTGCTTCCCTTTTTAAGCATGAAAACTACATCATATAGAAGAGGAAATAGGCTTATTTTGTGTTGCAGTAGAAGATCAAACAGGATCAGCAATCACCTTGTATTCTTTTGTCCACTGCTTTATAGAAAATAAATGCCCTTTATAGGAGGCAGCTAAGTTCAATTCAACAGATATATTTTAGGAACTCAGTATATACAGGGCATTATGCTAAGTGCTAAAGAAAATAGAAAGTTTTGACAAGACATGGTTCTTACTCTTTAGTTTATAATCTAGGAGGGGAACAAAAAATAAATAACACAGCAGTAAGCTAATGTACCACCACCACCACCACTACTACCACCACTACTACTACCACCACCACCACTACTACTACTACTACCACTACTACTACTACTACTACCACTACTACTACTACTACTACTACTACTACTACCACTACTACTACTACTACTACTACTACTACTACTACTACTACTACTACTACCAATACTACTACTACTACTACTATTTTGTTGTTCAGTCATTTTTCAGTCATGTCTGATTCTTCATGACTCCATTTGGGGATTTCTTAGCAAAGATACTGGTGTGGGCTGCCCTTTTCTTCTCCTGCTCATCTTTTATACGTGAGGAAACTGAGGCAAACAGGGTTAAGTGATTTGGCCTGGGTCATGTAGCTAGTAAGTGTCTGAGACCAAATTTGAACTCATGAAGATGAGTTTTCAGATTCCATGCTCAGCATTCTATCCACTGTACCACCTAGCTGTCATTCATATATTACTTCTATCCCATTACTTTTGCTGTTGCTTGCTAGGGACAGCTAGGTAGTGCAGTGGATTGAACACTGGCCCTGAAGTTGGGAGGACCTGAGTTCAAATCTCACCTCAGACATTTACTAGCTGTGTGATCTTGGGCAAGTCACCTAACTCCAAGTGCCTTAAACATCTGGGGACATCTCCAGATATCCTGATATCTGATATCTTATATCTCTGATCTAAGGCTCTGGAAGAGAGAGTGAAGTTGGTGACTTTGCACAGCCCTCCCTCACTTAAATCTGATTCAGTGCATCATAATATCACCTCCTGAAGTAATAGTCGTCTTTGAGAATAAAGGACAAACAACAACAACAACAACAATAACAAAGGTGCTGCTCTATTTTTTCTATGATATTTTAAGGTTTGTAAAGCACTCTACAAATACTATCTTATTGTATCCTCATAACAACCCTGGGAGGTAGGTGCTATTATTGTCTATATTTATAGATGAGGAAACCGAAGCAGCTATAGGTTAAGTGACTTGCCCAAGGTCACACAGGTATTCAGGTCTTCCTGACACCAGATCCAGTGCTCTATCCACTCTGCTACCTAGCTGCCTCGTATAACGGAAAGAGTGCTGGCCTTGGAATCAGGAGATGTCTGGATCTGAATCCTGCTTCTGACTCTCACTTGTAACCAACAAGTCATTTCACTTCTAACTCTGTTTCCTTCTTGGCAAAAGTGGGGGGGTAGTGTAATAATATTTGTAGCATCTGTCTCTCTAGGGGGCATTGTAAGAATTAAATTAGATAGCTTATACAAAGGACTTCATAAACCTTAAAGTGCTTTACAGGGTGTCCTGAAAGTCTTGATGCAGTTCTAAGCTATTAAAACTCAATACATAGTTTCAGTTGACTTAATGTCAACTATTACTTTAATACATATTACATGATATGTACATTAGAGTGTTACAGCAGAAAAGAAGGTTCTTTGAAGAGTCTGGGGATGGTAAAAAGTATATCTACTAAGGATTCATGGCAGTGGGAAGAAAGGAAATAATGGATGTGAAAGATGTTAAGGAGGTAGAATTGTCAAAACCCCACAAGTACTTAGTTCTGAGACATAAAGAAGGAAGATTTATATATAAATATAAGATCTGAATAAGGGAGCTGGGGTTAGTGGTGATGCCACAATAGAAAAAAACAATGTCAGAATGCTGAATATATTTAGGCTGGAAAGCCCAATTTGGGATATTGTAAGACTGAGATGCCAATGGCAAATCCAAGTAGAGAAATCTTGTAGGAAATGTCAATCTGACTCCAGAAGAGATGTTAACTGGCAAAGTAAATTTGGAAGTTGTCTTCAGAGAAGATGGAGTTGAAGCTGTGTGAATGAATGTGATTGCCAAGGAGGCTAATATAAAGAGAAAAAAGAAAAGACCTAGTTGAGATATTTGGGGAAAACCTGAACTAAGTGGATGGGATGCCAAAGAAAAAAACAGAGAACTAGTGGTTAGAGAGGCAGACTGAAAACCAGGAGCATATGATATCTTTCAATTCAAGGGAAGAGAGAATATACAAGAGGAAGAATGATAAACAGTGGCACACATCTCAAAGAGGCCAAGTTAGATAAGGACTTGGGGGGGGAAGGCTATTAGATTTATAGATTACAAAGTGAGTGATTACTTTAGATAGGGAAATTTCAGTATAATGATAGGGGGAAAATCAGATTGAAAGGAGTTGAAAACAAAGTGGTTGGTGATAAAGTAGATGGATCAGTTGTAGACAACAGTGAAGGGAAGGACAGAGGTGGGATGGTAGCTAGATGGGCTAGAAAGGCCGAAAGAAGGTTTTTTCTTCAAAATCCAGAGACATGAACATATTTATAGGAAGTTAGAAAGGAGAGAGAAAGATGGAAGATTCAAGAGTGAAGAGAAATGGATGCCAGAGGTTCTAAAGCATTCAATGGCAAATATAATCAAGAACATGAGTTTTTACTCATAGTCAGAAAGAGGGATACATCTGTACATATGACCAAACAAAATAAGGGAAAAAATGGTAGTAATGCTGAGAAAATTCAAGTAACAGATGAGAGGTTCTGAAGGAGCTCTTATTCTTTCTACTGATAAGTAACCAATATAAAGAACTTAATGATTAAAGAAGTCCAACAGCAGAATGGACTGCCTTTGTAGCTGGTAAGTTCTTCATCACTATTTCTAGAAAAAAAAGTAAAAATGAATTTTGGGGACAGAAAATTAACTTTTGGATAAAGAAATTGAATTAAATCAATTTGAGAGCTACCTTCTTTTGTATGCAAACAGTTTGATTGCTAAAAGGGGTATTAATAGGAACATCTATGAAAAAGTGACAAAATTCAAGTAAGAAGAAAAAGTTTTCAGATTAAAAAAAGCAGGGAGATTGTAAAGAAGACATATTGTAGAGAACTGAGAAATTCATTTGAGAATAGAAAAATGGCTGGATTGCAGAGCTTGTGGTCCCTTTGATGATCTGCATGTGACTGTTTTTAGCATTTGAAAATTTAAAATACCCCGACTGGTAAATCAAATAACTGGAGATGAGGAGATGATTAAATAAGGAAATTCATTTTATAACAAAAAGATGGAGTTTTTTAGTTTTACTTAAGAGGAGGCAGGTGGGGGCAGCTAGGTAATGCAGTGGATAGAACACTAGCCCTGGAGTCAGGAGGACCTGAGTTCAAATGTGGCCTCAGACACTTAACACTTACTAGCTGTGTGACCCTGGGCAAGTCACTTAACCCCAATTGCCTTCAAAAAAATAAAAGAAAGAAGAAGAAGAAGGAGGAGGAGGAGGAGGAGGAGGGGGAGGGGGAGGAAGAGGGGGGAGGGGGAAGGGAAGGAGGGGGAGGAGGGGGAGGGGAAAAGGGGGAGGGGGAGGAGAAGGAAGAGGAGGAGGAGGAGGAGAAGGAGGAGAAGAAGGAGAAGAAGAAGAAGAAGAAGAAGAAGAAGAAGAAGAAGAAGAAGAAGAGGAAGAGGAGGAGGAGGAGGAGGAGGAGGAGGAGGCAGGTGAATCCCTGAATACCAAGAGGGTCCAGATTGAGCTACTGAAACTGTTGAAGAATCCTGGAGGAAATGAGTGGAATGATCATCTTAAAGGACTAAGTTGAAAAGACAACAGGAAGCAGTAAAGAAAACTAAAGGACAGTCAACTGATGGACTGGAAGTTGCTGAATGTCTAGAGAAGGCTGAAGCTTACTGGAATAGAAATGCTTTCAGCAGTTACCATGTAGCACATTTTCAATTTTAAGAGGTGGAATCTTAGAGGTGCACCTCTGCTCTCTACTGCCACTCTCTGGTGGCAGAAGGAAAAATCAGAGGAGGAAAAATGCTTTGTGTTTGCTTTGCTATAAGCATAGATTAAAAACTGATTGGACAATGCAGTCTCCTGGTGAGTGAAGAGCTGACTGAATTTGATTGCATTGTCCAGAGAAACAACCCGGGGAGTTTCCTTTTCAGCTCAATTTGATGTAAGATGATCAAGATAGTTAATTGGATGGTACAGAAATCTGTTGAGTGAGGATCTGGCAAGGTTTGTTTATATTGCCAAGGGGGCTAACTAAAGGAGCTTTGTAATCCTTTCCCTTTATGGAACTCCTTATCTTTACAAATTAAGCTTTTTTAAAGGATAATTGTGAGTTAAAAGAACTTGCCACATTTTCATTAGTTTAAGAATACTGGAACAGATCTTCCCAAATGAGTATAGAAGGGGAGCAGATATTAAAGAAGCAGATTCATGTGACACAAATCATACCTCAAGGGCTGAAAAAATATATATGTGTGTGTGTGTGTGTGTGTGTGTGTGCTCGCGCCTGTGTGTAGAAACATGAAGTTCAGAGTTGTGAGTTTCCCCAAGCACATGGAGAGTCCCTATTCATGTATCTTTTTACTCATGTTTCTTTAAATATGTTCCCAGGTTTCTCCATGAATGTGATGAAGAAAATCTCATCACTGTGATTGACTGATTTCATCAATAAAAGTTGTTCCATACTTTTTGAGGCTCATGAGCTACAACCATGAATAAATAAAGGGTATTCTTCCCACAATGAGATTACCATTAGTATTCTGAAAAAGTTTGAGATGCAGTAATACTTCTCTGGAAATCCAGATCTGTGGGTATAAGGGAAGGTTGGAGTAAATGAGCCAGCCCAGAGAATGAATATAGAGGTAGTTAGTCAAAGTTGAAAACTTAACCAAGTGTTCTTCCTTCCTGAATATTCTTTAAACCAACCACCAATAAACAATTTATTATTGGATAGCACTTTCTGTTGATATTATATGGAAAGGGAGCTACAAAAAATTATAAAACATGTTTCTTTCCTTCATTGCTTCTTGCCTGGGTAATTGTGGTGGATTCCTAATTAGTCTCCTTCCTGTAAATCTCTTCTCCTACCCAATATTTCCTATGGCACAGTTCTGATCCACTGCCTTGCTTAAAAGTCTTCAATAGCTACATATTGCCTGTTGACTGAAACCATAACTTATTGACCTGGCTGTTGAGGTCCATCATAATCTGTTCCCCACATCTATGCCTTTTCCACCCTATATCCTAGCACTACAGATGCTCTGAAAGGGGGTGCATTGCTATTTCCTGAACACCTCCCTTCTCACTCATTCCTCCCCCAATCTCCTGCCACTTTCCCTTCCCTGTATCTTTGTCCTCATTCTTCCCTATCTTAAGAAGTGTGAGAACCAGGGGCCCTGCCCCCTACTGAGAAAGACATGAGGTGATCTTTCTGAGGTTTCTATGGTCAGATTGGCATCCTGGAAGCTGCCTCTATTCAAAGACCACCTTTAAGTCATGTCAATCAGTGGACTTGAATGCAACCAGTCAATTAGCTTGGAGCTGTATGTGGGGACCACCCCTCTTCTGGTCCCACACGGAACTGACTCAGCCTCTCTTCAGAAATGTGAGTGACTAGGGGAAGAAGCTCTTTCTCTCTCGAGCATAGGTCTGAGCTAGGGTTTTTTCTATTCTTTCAGAGACATGTGCTCTATCCATACTCATTTCTAATATACTTTAATAAAAGCTTAAATTCTAAACTGCAGCTGAAGCTCCTGAATTTATAATTAAATCCTAACTACTCCCCCCCATGGGGGGAGGGGCACAGGTAAGGACACACACATTAGATTTTAATCATCACAGAGTAGGTGCAGAGAGGAAAAAGACCTTGGAGTAAAGATTTCAGTGAGGTAGATTTCATCTCAGTTTAAGCAAGAATTTACATCAATTAGAAATGTCAAATAATGCAACAGACTTCCAAGCACATAGTGGCCTCTTAGCTTGAAGGGATCTTAGAGGTCAAGTAGGCCAACTCCATCATTACAAAGGAGGAAACAGAAACTCAGAAAGGAGTGATTTATCCAAAGTCACATAGTTTAAAAGTACCAGAGAGAAGTGGAGACTATGCAGAAAAAAAAAAAAAAGGAATACATTTAAGGAACTGAAGACATTTAGCCCAAAGAAGAAAAGATTGGGTCGGGGGAGGTACAATGGTTGTCTTTAATATTTGAAGCGCCATCATGTCAAAAGGGATTAGATTTGTTCTGCTTGGCCCTAGGGGACAGAATTTGGAGTAGTGGCAGGAAGTTGCTGAGTGGCAGATTTTGGCCCAATTTAAGGAAATAGTTTCTAACAGTTATAGCTGTCCAAACATAGAAGGGATTCTCCTTCTTTGTCTTCCCATGGTGGTTTGTGTTTAAAAGTAGGTGATCATTGTAATCTAGTCCTGGAATACAACTCCTTTATTTTATAGAGGAATAAATTGAAGCCAAGAAAGGTGAATGACTTTGTCAGAGGTCAAATAAGTAGTAATTGGTAAAGCAAAGTTTCCAAGCCATGCTGTCACTGTAAATGCAACATTCTCATTATTCAAGGCATCCTTCCCTTTGATGACACTTCTCTTTCCTTATTATTTGTGTCATATTTCTTCTACCAAACTGTAAGCTCCTTTCAGGCCAGGCACCACAACTGGCTTTATAGAATTAAAACCTGGAGCACAGGAAATTAACAGAAAGGGGAAAATATCTCCATAGATTTGGGTTGAATTGAATTGAGTGAGAAGAGCTTACAACTGAGTAGGTGAAGCAACATTAACAGGAAAGAACAGTGAATGATACAGAAGAGTAGGTAAGTGCTAAATTATGTGGTACAGATTACAAGTGGTAGAGGAGTTCAGAGAGGGAGATCAAGGAGGGTTGGAGTAGAAGAAAAGACTGGCTTCAGAAGACAGGAAATACTAAAGAGAAGTTATCCATTCCCTCCTTCCTCGTAGCATTAGGTAATAACTAGTGTGACAGCTAAATCAGAGAATAGTCTGGGAACAGGGGTTATGAAACAATCTGGGTTTAAACAACCAAGAATTTACTAGCTTTACATGAGTTGTGATTCCAGTTTTTTGTTTCAAACTTGCTCATAGTTATCTTAGCTTACCAGGGCAAGGATTCTTGTGGACCAACAGAGAGTGAAGCATAATGAGTTTGAGATAGATTTCTTTTCTTTTCTTTTTCACTTTTTTAAAAGAAGTAACTTGTTATAAGTGAGAAATATTTAATTCCTCCTGGAGAAAAACAAAAGTTGCTGAAATCACAACTTTGATGATCATAGCAGAGGTGAGAAAGGAGCTATATCACAAAAAAGCAAGAAAAATAAAGTAAGAAAATTATACTTTGAATTATAATCAGAGCTCATCAGTTCTCTCTCTTGAGGTGGGTAGCATTTTTTCATCATGAGTCCTTTGAAATTGTCTTTGATCATTGTATTAATCAGAGTAGCCAAGCCTTTCATAGTTGATCACTATTACAACATTGCTATTACTGTGCACTCATATCACTCACTTTTCACATCACTTTGCATCAGTTCATATAAGTCTTGGAATTTTCTTTCTTTATTGTTTTGACTATGGCATAAATCATCTCAAAATTTTTCTCCTACTTCCCTCATGAGCCCTGTATTTAGCCAAAAAGATTTCTTATTCTTTACTAAATACATAACATGTTCTCTCATTTGTTCCTTTGTTCTTATTATTCATTAAACCCTGAATATCTTTCCTTTTCTCATATTACAATAGTACTCTATCACAATCATATGCCACAACTTGTTCAGCCATTCCCCAATTGAAGAGTATCCCTCAATTTCCAATTCTATTCCACCACAAAAAAGTATATTGTAAACATGCTTGTAAATATAGGTCCTTCCTCCACCCCCATTTTGTATCTCTTTGGAGACATAGTAATGGTATTACTGGGTCAAAAGGTATGTATGCACAGTTTTATTGCTCTTTGGGCATAGTTCCAAATTGTTCTTCATAGTAATTGAACCAGTTCACAACTGCACTAGCAATTTTATCACATTTTCTCCAGAATTTGTTGTTTTTGATAGGTATGAGGTAGTGCCTCAGAATTGTTTTAATTTGTAGTTCCCTAATCAATATTGATTTAGAGCATTTTTGATTTGTTCTCCTGAAAACTGCTTGATCATATCCTTTGGCCACTTATCAATAGGGGAATGGCTCTTATTCTTATAAATTTGACTCAGTTCCTTATATATTTGAGAAATAAATTTTTTGTCACAGAAATTTTCCCTTAAGCTTTTTTTGATATTACTTTATTGTCTATAGTACTGCTTAGCAAAATATGGTTCCCCTGCTTATCTCTTTTTAATAGGTATATTTTTGCTTTCACCATGATGGCACTTCAAATATTAAAGGTAACCACTATATTTCCCCCTGCCCAATCCTTTCTTCTTTAGGGTAAATGTCCTCAGTTCCTTCAATATATTCATTTTCCTGTACTTTTCTCTGCAACTTTGATATAAGGAGTTATTTTAAAGTTGTTTGGAGGAGAACATTGGGAGAACAATTGGGTGGCTGCTGCTCATCTGCCATTTTAGCTCTTTGCTCTTTTTTTGGCAGGGGTGGGGGGTGGTAATTGAATTTTCCCAAATATTTCTGATATACACCACAGAATTTTATCTTAAAGTGGGATCCCTACTACAAGGAGGACATTCTTATCCCATAATAAATCACTGATATCTGGTAGGATGAGATTCATCACAGGAATATGGCTCTGAAAATGTATACCTTACCCAAAAGAAACAGGACAAGCTTTCTAAAGCTCAATTCCTTACTCTACCTCCTTTTTTTAGAGAATGAATTTCCCTAATTATGGAAGTCTGAAAGTACATTGGCTACTCATAAACAATCTTTTTACTGACTGACTTTTGCAGAAGTTTTGACCTGCTAAGTTTTCTAACATGGACAAATTTCCCCCTTTTCTAGTCCCCAGTGGTCCTCTAATTCCAGGGGGTCAATTTATTTGTGCCATACTTACTCCTGAACTCAGAAGATCTAGTCTCAGATTCCTAGATATCAGAGATTACAAATGGGTAGTCCTTGGCTGGAAATTCCTTATTTTTAAACAAAAGTATTGAATGATTTTTAATTTTAATTCTAATAGTGTGAGATCTTTATATGACCATGACAGCACAATAAGTATTCAATAACTTTCTTTTAATCAAAGATAAAGTAGAGAAACCATTCAAGGAACGTGACCAAGGGCACAGAGACAGGACGGGACAAGAAATGATCAGGAGACAGTGAATGGTTCAGTTTGTCTGGAATACAGGAGGAAGAGTTGTGTGCAATTAAGCTGGAAAAACCATCACAGACTCTTATAATATTGAAGTTATGAGACACCTCAGAGGTCATCAAGTCCAATATATAACACAAAAGTTATCTGTACTATGCTAAGGAAAGAGTTTTACATTTAGAGTTAGAGAACCTAAGTTCAAACCCTAATACTGCTACTTGCTATCCATAGAACCTTGGACAAGTCATTTTGTCTTGAATGCCCTTGGATTCTTTACATGTAAGATATGTATGTGAAGGGGTGTGAGTTTGGAAGCTCCTTGGTGTCTAAGGTCCTTTCCAATTCCATGTCTTTGAAGAGGGAAGGGGTAATATTGCATATTAAGAAAATATACTCATTTGAATAAATCCAGGAAACATATAGAGAGTAAACATGGTGGAGTGCGTTTGGTTGAAGAGCAATGAAGGAAGAAACAAGAAATATTGTTGTCAGAGTATAGTAAAGATCATCTGGACAGAAAGAGGAAGCAGATGAGGAGCTTGGGAAATATTTCATAAGCCTGGTACACAGCCATGAAGTAGTACTGAACTGAGACTTGCATTATCTGAACATTTGTTTTAATTCACTTTATGACAAAAGTAGAGCAGCTAATAATGTATTCATTTGTGTTAATCACGATTTTATTTTTCAAAAAGGAGAGGAACAAACAAGGGGACATTTTGTCCTGTACCTGATTTTCACCATCAAGAAGAAATTGGATACAAAGTGGAAATTGTGAGAACTGTAGTAACTTAGTAACCAGTGACTCCTAGATCCTAGAGCTGGTATTGAGGTGATAAAGCTTCCATGCTAACCACTATTGGGATTAGTTCTGAGTGGCTGCTGTACTTCTAGAATCCAGTCTCAAAAACAAACAAAAAAACCAAACAAAATGAAAAGAAGCAAAACAAACAGAAAAGAACAAGTAAAGTGTGCCTAATAGAAGATGATACCCAACAGAAGTAAGGAGAGAAAAATAAAACACCTACTTAATTTTGATGAATTTCAATCACTGGGTCAAATAAACTATACATCCTCAGGGACTGGGGGAGAAGAAAACCTGGCAGCTATGATTGCTAACTTACCATCAGTGATCCTTGAGGATCTTAGAGAATAGGAGAGTACTGGAGAAAGGTAAATAAATGTTGTGCTAATTTTCAACAGATGGTAGGTTAAGACAA
Organism: Dromiciops gliroides; assembly: GCF_019393635.1. Classification (NCBI taxonomy): domain Eukaryota; kingdom Metazoa; phylum Chordata; class Mammalia; order Microbiotheria; family Microbiotheriidae; genus Dromiciops; species Dromiciops gliroides. The sequence goes on along the minus strand of NC_057862.1, from coordinate 104,444,835 downwards.
TCTGCAAACTACAGGTCAGTGAAATTAACACTTCCAATTGGGACAATTCTAGAATAAATTATTAAAGGTTTGGTTTGTGACCATCTAGAAAAGGAAGCAGTGACCATAAATAGCCAAAATGGCTTTATCAAGAACAGATCTGGCTGGACTACCCTTATTTCTACTTATTTTTGAAGTATTACCTACTTGGTAGACCAGAGCAATTTTATAGATATAGTCTGCCAAGATTTCAGCAACTGATTTGATAACGTATACCATGCTACATGTAGAGAAAATCAATCAATCAATAAAATTGGATAATCAATAAATAAAATTACTATGTGCCAGACATTGTGCTAAGTTCTGGGGATACAAAAGATAAGAGGCAAAAGATAGTCCCTGCTCTTAAGGAGTTTACAGTCTAATGGGGCAGACAACATGCAACCAAACATATACAAAGTAAGTTATATACAAGATAAATAACAAATAAAAAAAGGAAAGCCCTGGAAGATCATAGAAGCAGAGATTCAGTTAATAGGAAGTTTAGTGACCTTCTAAATGGAGAAGCTTTTGATGAATGATGTGTAATTAAGTACATCCCAAACTAGTTGAATAGTCAAACCCAAAGAATAGTCATTCATAGTTTAATGTGAACTTAGAATGAAGTCTCTAGAGGAGAGGCAAAGGGATCTATTCCTAGAACTGTGCTATTTAACAATTTTTCAGTGATTTGGATAAAGGCATTGGGGTATGCTTAGGAAGTCTCCAAGTGGTACAAAGCTAAAAGGAATAGCTGATACATGAATAGCAGAATCAGTATTCAAACATTCTTTAACTATAATAAATATAACTCTTACACTTGAGTTTAAAATGAACTACAGGGGAAGCTAGGTGGTGCAGTGGATAGAACACTGGCCCTGGAGTCAGAAGGATCTGAGTTCAAATCTGATCTCAGACACTTGACACTTAATAGCTGTGTAACCTTGGGCAAGTCACTTAACTCCAATTGCCTCACTAAAAAAGAAAAATGAACTACAATTCAAAATAAGGAAAACATGGCAAGTCATAAGTTTGTCTGGAAAAAAATCTGGAAGTTTTAGTGGATTATAAGTCCAATATGTATTGGTAGTATGACACAATAACCAAGCTTAGTATAAAAGAGAAAAATAGCTTTTCAGAATAAGGAGGAAATAGTCATGTTCTATCCTATTCTGATTGTACCACATCTGAATGATTGTGTTCTGGGGAACATTTTCCCCTACTCTTTAAAAAATGTTTATTTTTAACAACCATTTATTTTTTTAAAAAATTATTTCTAAATTCCCTACCTCCAGTTCCTCTCTCACCATTGAGGAGGCAAGCAATATGGTACCAATTATACATGTGAAGTCATAGAAAACATATGTCTATATTAGTTAAGTTGTAAACAAAACAAAATTAAAAAGCAAGTAAAATAAGTGGAAAAATATGTTTTGATCTGCACTGAGTTCATTACTTCTCTTTCTGGAGTTGGACACCATTTTTTATCGAGAGTTCTTTGGAATTACCATGCATGAGAAAATAATGGGATTTGGCAGATACTCAAAGGCTCACCTGGAGATTAATCTAAACTGATTGAATTAAGTGAGAGTGATTGACTGCTGATTAGCCTACTTCAAGTTAATTAGATTGCAACCACACCTGGCTAGCCCTTAAGAAAGTATTGCTCTCAGAAGCTAAGGATTTTGAACTCAACTCGAGACCACCTTCAAGTCCAGTGAACCAATGGATTTGGATGACAGCTGACCAATCCAGCTTGAAGCAGTGTGTAAGGACCGTCCATGCTCCGGACCTATAAAAAGCTTCCACATTCCATTTGCTGGGTAGTTTGTGATTGAAGCAAGTTATTGGCAGACGACTTGAGAAAGAATCTGACCAGGCTGGAACTCTAGGCTACATAGGCCTTTTCTTAACTTTCTGAACTCCACATGAATACCTGGTATTTAATAAATTCTTAATGCCCAAAGACTGGTGCTAAAGCTTTTAATTTAAAGCAACCACACATTTAGATTTTAAACATTACACATGGAGCATTGTATTGATCAGAATAGCTAAATAATTCACAGTTCATCACTGTACAACATTGCTGTTTTATACAATGTTCTTCTGGTTCTGCTCATTTCACTTTGCATCAGTTCATATAAATCTTACCAGGTTTTTTTGAAACCATCCTCCTCATCATTTCTTATAGCACAATAGTATTTATCACAATCACATATCAGAACGTGTTCAGCCATTTCCAGTTTGAAGGGTATTCCCACAATATCTAACTCTTTGGACCACATTTTAGGAAACTTCCTTTATGAACATATATTGGACAGTATAGGGACAGAGGGCCAAGTCATTTTAGGGCTTCAAGTTCATGCCACATGAAGAGCAGTTGAAGGAACTAGAGATGTTTAGTGTGGAAAAAGTAGCCTTGGGATAACATGATAGATATTTTCAAGTATTGTACTAAAGTTGATCTGACATGTTCTTTTCCCTATAGGGCAGAACCAGGTGCAATGGATAGAAAGGGTTGCAAGGAGGTGATAGGCTTGATGTATAGAAAACAATTTCTTTAAAGTTTCCCCAAAGTGGAATGGGTTTGCTTTGGAAAGAGTTGGTTCCTCTTAGCTGGAGGTCTTCAAACAAAGTTTGAATTATCACTTGTATATATTGTAGATGGGGTCCTTTTTCAGGTATAGATTAGAAAAAAATGGCCACTGAAATGGAGTCCCTCTATCTCTGAATTCCTTCCTCTGTTTTCTAATTGTTTCATAGACATAGGATTCTTTTTTTTTTTTTTTTTTGCGGGGCAATGGGGGTTAAGTAACTTGCCCAGGGTCACACAGCTAGTAAGTGTTAAGTGTCTGAGGCTGGATTTGAACTCAGGTACTCCTGAATCCAGGGCCAGCGCTTTAACCACTGCACCATCTAGCTGCCCCCGACATAGAGTCATAGAGCTGGAAGATGCATTAGAGTTCTTGTTTCTCCTCTATTCCCCAGGATGATATAAAGTTGTTGGGTACAGGGGCATTGCCTTTTAAAATCTTACTTTGTTCTCTGTTTTATGTGTAAAGGTTTTGCAGGCAAGTACTCTGCGCTGTGCCTGTTTTCCACCACAATACTTAATGTGATGAAAAGTACATAGAAGATATTTAATCACTGTTTTTTTGATGGATAGATTGAAGTCTTAACTCCTCCCTAAATGATAATCTCACTTTAGCTCAGACTGCTCCTCTAAAGAGTTCCCAAGCCATTCATTTCCTGCTAATGAAGACCTGCAAACACCTCCCATCAATATTTGCAAGAATCCGTCAAATATCCCCTAAGGAACAGCAGTGACTCAGTTCCACTAATCTTAGTTCCACTAATCACTCCACTCTACCATTCATCTTCCTGGAACTCAGTGTTACTATTTTGAGGCATGTATTTGCACAGAAATTGCAATTACATTCAATTAATTTAAAAATAGCAGGTTATAAAAGTGTGTTTCTCTAATCCTGCCTCTAACTCCCAAAGCCTTTACACAGCGGATCCTTTAACACTACATTCCCTAAATTGTTTTAGTAATAGATACCACTTATTCCTTAATAGATCTTTCTGAAGCCATGATTATGCAATCAATGGCTTCTATTAATAATGGAGTCTTTCTTCCTCTTTGTTACAGAAGTGTTTTATCCCCCTTTCGGTCTGCTAATATGCCGTATCCCCTGGGCTTGGGAAGCTCCTTCAGATCAGGGGAATGCATACATTTCTGAGAAGTCAAAAGGACAAATCTGATCTAGCTGAAGTGCTCTTAAACACCAAGCTATCCCAGGCCCTTGGGGCTAAGGATAAGAGGATACATTTCACAGCTGCAGCACAGGGAGGCTGGATTCAGTGTCCAACCCCACCTCAGACAGCTTAATACCTTGGTTTGAGATGTGAATCATGTGTTTACTCCTTCTATTGTTAAACTGAGTTGGCAAGATTATTAACTCCAGGTTCTCCAACATCCCCTTGGGGTATTGAGGCAGAATCTTAGAAGAAGTATTATATCACAAAATACAGTTAAAGTTGTCTCTCAAACGCTTTCTTATCAAAGGCTTGGTCCTTTCCAGGATACTGATCCCTCATAATAAGAATTAGTATCTGTTATGCTCAAGTCACCCCTCAAGCCTCAAGACACTCTTTCCCTACTTTCCTCCCTCCCCTGTTATGGTATGAAATACTGGGAAATTTAGGATTAGTATGATTCAGGTATGTTGTATGAGGCAGAAGCTAATTTACAGTCTTTCATCATTGCCTTCTCTGCTTGTATGTACATTGGTACTGGGACTGGGATCTACTTTGTCTGCATACCTAATCTTTTTCAGAGTAAAATGCATAGCTATGGGTCCCCTATTTTGAATTTGCCATGGCACAAACCAATCATTAACTAAATCACTCTCTCCCATATAGTCACTGAATCAATCCTCCCATGTATTCTTTCATACTCCCTTAATCACTGCTCCCGCACTACTGTAGAACTCTCAAAGCACTCAATGCATTCTCTCATTCTTCCCAAACTCTCCCAATCAAACTTCTCTTCACACTCTCTTGATCAAATCTCTATTCATGCTCCTGTGATCAAGACTGAATACTCTTTCAGCTCAAGTGGTAGCTTGCTCTCTCTTTCACTACTTCCAGGGGGCCTCAACTGACTATGGCCAAGTGATAGGTTCCAAGCTATTTTCTGCCACTTTTAAAAAAGGCCCAGGTGATAGTAAGCACCACTTCCTCTGCCTCCTATACCTACATATTCCCCTTACATAGTACATTGCTTCTTTCCCTCTCAGCACCACAGTATCCCCTGTATCCTTCTACCACAAGATTCAGATTCCTAGATAAACTAAACAGTAGGTGTCAAATAAGCAATTAACAAGCATTTAAACACCTACTGTGCTTGAGTTATTGTGCTAGTTTCTGAAGACATAAAGACAAAAATGAAATAGTTTCTTCCTTCAAAAATCCAAGATTCTATATGGGGAGATAACCTGAACATATATAGATCTATGGAAAAGAAATATAACTTAACGGGGTGGGGGGGCATTAGCAGTTATGGAGATCAGGAAAGGCTTCATGTAGAAGTTGGTACTTGAGCTGAGCCTTGAAAGAGACTAGAGATTCTAAGAACTGGAGTTGAAGACACACACTCTTTTCCATCTGTTTTTCTGTCACCAGTGCACCTAGGAAGAAATACAAAGACACACTGATAGCTGGGACATTTTTTTCTTGAAGAAACTGAGGCAATGTATGGTATACTTTCCACATCCTAAGCTTATTTACATCACTCTGATATAATAAGCAATCTAAATCACCTAAAGTGGCACAAAAGATGTCTAGCCTGATTTAAAAAATAAACAAAACAAACAAACAAACAAAAACAGTTGCAGGTGACAGGTCAACAGATCAACATCAAAAATAGCCCTTCCTACTGCTTAAAAATCCATATAATTTTCCCTGCCTACTACTAGGTGACTTATTTTCCACTTTAGGCCTGAATCAGCCAGTTTCATTTTACTTCACTACCACCACTGGCCATGGTCTTGACTGCTCTGATAATACCATTAAAGTTGATCAGGACTCTTAGGAGGTAGAAAGGTATTTCCCTGGACTATAGATTCCAGGCCTTTTACTAATCCTGGGTTGTTGTTGTTCATTTTTGTCCTTCATTCTTGAAGAGGACCATCACATCAGAGAGGTGATGTCATGACTTACAGTGAAATGAATTTAAGTGAGGCAGGGCTATGCAAAGTCACCAGTCTCACTCTCCTTCAGAGCCATCTGTGCCCAGTGGCAAAATATAGATCAGGATGACTGGAGATGGCCCAGGATGCAGTGGAGATCTTGGCCTTCTTAAGTTAAGGTCTTTACAAGGTCTAGGTTAGCCTGGGGCCACACCAATTCAGTAATTAAGGCTAGGTAAGAAATAAGACAAAGAATGGCCTCTTTTACCTAGTTAAAAAATTAGATGAATGGATGAGCAAATAAGTAAGGGAATGAATGAATGAATGAACAAATAAAAAAGGAATAAGTAAATAAGAAAATAAATAAATAATAAATGGATGAATGGATAAATAAATGGGTGGATGGATAAATGGATAAATAAATAAATGAATAGATAGTTAAATAAATGAATGAATGGCCAAATAAATCATTAAATAGATGAATGAATGAATAGATAAATAGATAAATCTGGGAGGGGAAGACCCTTAGGGTTTCTGGCCAAAACAGAAACAATTGCTATTTATACTCTCTTAGAGCCATCAAAAACCTGGGTGAAGGAGTATTCTACTTCAAGCTTTCATCTTAATGCTTCTTCTACTCTTAGACCTTTCTAAGCCTCTTGGGAAAATTCTGGTGTTTACCCAAAGAAATACTATTACTAATGACATTAACCTCTGATAGAAAATTGTTAAGTAGGACAGAACCTACCAATTTTCAGAAGTCATTGGTTCTTTTTAATTTCACAGTGTCTGCGATGCCTACCAATGATAAGTTTAATATCCTTGAATAAGAAATAATGTGCATGTATTACTATCCCCATTTTATTGATGATGAGACTCAGGCTCAGAGATGTGAAGTAATTTATAACTAGTAAAACAGCTAGATAAGGGTTCAATTTTATTTTCCCTCTTGAATCTACTTCGATTGGAAATGCCCCAAATCAAGGGATTAAAAGTAATTTTTGCTTTGTGAGTATCCATTACACAATACTACACAATTCTAAATCAGAGGAAATGACTGTTAGAAAAATATTTTTTTCTCTTTGTAGGAGGATTTACAAGCAGCATCTTTTGAGAATTATTATTTTTTTATTTTTTAAATCAGCAAAAATCCACAACTTCTTCTTATCCTATGACCTCAATTGAAAATGAAAGTAGGGGCAGCTAGGTGGCACAGTGGATAAAGCACTGGCCCTGGATTCAGGAGTACCTGAGTTCAAATCTGGCCGCAGAGACTTGACACTTACTAGCTGTGTGACCCTGGGCAAGTCACTTAACCCCCATCGCCCTGCAAAAAAACCCCAAAAAACCAACCAAACAAACAAACAAAAAAAGAAAATGAAAGTAAAAGAAAACCCTTGTTAAATGTATAGTTAGACTAGCCAAATTTCCACAAAAGCTATGTCCAAAGGAAATACATATGCATACACATGTGTATACATGTGTTTACCTTTTAATGTTTCTCTTAATTTCTGTCTTTGAACTTCAAAGTTTTTACACAACTCTGGTTTTTATACAATGAATGCTTGGAAGTCCTCTATTTCATTACAGTTTACCCTTGTCTACAACGCAGTATAATTATACTTAGCTTGGCTGGGTAAGTTATTCTTGTCTGTAAGCCTATATCCTTTGTCTTTTGGCATATTATTTTCTAAACTCTCTGCTCCTTCATAATGAGGCTGCTAAATCATGTTGATCTTGACTCTAGCTCCTTGGTACTTGATTTTTTTCCTTTCTTGCTGTTTGCCATATATATTTTTTTTATGATCTAGAAAATCTGGGTTTTGATTATAACATTCCTGAGAATAATCACTTTGGAATTTCTTTCAGGAGATGACCAGTGGATTCTTTTGATGTCTCCTTTGCCCTCTGATTCTAAGAGATCTGAGCTGTTTTAAGCTTTCAAGTAGTCTAATTATTCTTCATTTTTTCCTCCTTGATCTGATTTCAAGGTCAGTTATTTTTGTTAAGTTGATACCTTATATTTTAAGCTATTTTTAGTCTTTCAACTTTATTTTAATGTTTCTTGGAGTTTCATGGAGTTAATGGCTTCTATTTGGACCATTCAAACTTTCAAATTTTGTTAATTAGGAAAAAGGTTCTTTTTAATCCTTTGTGCCAAAATCTTAATGCCCTTCCCAATTTTTTCTTCCATTGCTTTCATTTCTTTTCCAACTTCTTCCTCTGTTGCTCTCATGTCCCTTATAAAAAATCCTTTTAAAAATTCAAGGAATTCTAGTTGAATTTATGTCCAAGTTGTGTTTTTCTTTGCTTGTAGATCTTTTAAAATCATACTTATGGGTTTATGTCTTGAGCATCAAGGTCATGATATTATATTTTTTATGGAAGGATTCATTATTTATTTCTTTATTCTTCCAGCTTACTTCCTGACTTTAGACTTGATGGTAGAGCCATTCTCTGCATGCTTCTTGAGGGAAAATCTGATCTGGTCTTATTGTTCCTTTCTTGGAGTAATGAGAGTTTTGTTATTCTAATATCTTAAGGAAAGATCGTGCTAGGACTTGCAAGATAGCTTTATCAGTGCTCCCAAAGTTCTCTGATCTAAGGCAAGTCCAATAACTGCCTCTTATACCCAGTCTGCAAGTTACTGACATGTTCTTGGGTCTGAGCAATAATAAAATTTTGCTGAAATTAGACATTATCAGTCATCTCAGAAATTCTGCCAGTTCAAAGTATCAAATATGGTTATTCTTCTGCAGGCTTCAGAGTGGGCTACAAGTTGGATCCAAGATTCTGCGCTGATTCTAGAGTTTCAGTCACACCTCTACTGCTTGCTTCTTAACTTGCTTCTCTTGATATGGAGCCTAAGGCCTGTAACTACTCCCTAGTCCAGAACAAAGCTTCTGGGTATAGGTCCTCACCCCCAATATGTCCTTAATCTGTTACCTGGAACTGGGTAATGAGTGACAAAGAAGCCAGTTGGCCCTTATTCCCACATATTACATGATCTGATATGGGTCTAGGATCTACTCTTTCCCTGGTGTAGGACACTTCTTCTCTAGGGTAATTCTTTTGGTGATGAACTCATAATAACATGTATGTATAATATCTTCAGACTTCTCTCTCCATCTCCTTCTGCTGACTTGAGCTAGAAAAATGACCCAGTATGATTTTTTTTTCTTGGGTTTTCTCATCCAGATTTAGTTCAGTGCTTTTTCTAGATTTGTTTGGAAGACTTTAGTGGGGGGGGGGGAGTGCTTGTTGTATTTCCTTCTGCTATTCTGTCATATTGGCTCCATCTCAGAAGTATCTTTTAAATAACTAGATTTCCCTGTGAACTTAAAATAGAATTTTATTCACTTGCAACTTTTCAACAATGTGTAAGGGGCTAAAATATCTAATGAGCGGTCACCAAAAAATTCTAAGCTTTAGGAAGAGTTAGACTTTTAAGCATTTATTAACGAGAATAAGAATTTGGTAAAGAGAGAAAGGCCTATATTCATTTGTCTATTAAAGGGAGAGCACATCTCTAGCTCCTTTCTCCACCAGTCCTGACAAAAGAAAGCGAGAACACCAGCCTCTCCCCTTCTTCCTCCCACAAGCAAACGTCACTTCCTGATGCCAAAGAGCCACATGTCTTGCCCTCAGATGCCTTCTCTTCATGGCGGAGCATCCTGCAGTAAGTCTCCAGCAGGTGGCATCATTCCAATCTTTACAAATGTATTTATTATATAAAGTAAATTAAATCTACCTGCAGACAGGGAAAATAACTCGGAGGTAGGAAATCAAATGACTTGCGTCAGTTCTGTGACTTGTGACCTGGTGATCCCTACAACTATATTGTTGGGTAATTAATATCCAGTTTCCACTATCAGCTTCAATACATTTAGATATTATCATCACTTCCATGTACACTAGCCTTTTCATTCTAGAGGCCTCTCTTTTCCTACAAATTCCATACTACTTACTCCTTTTCTTCAATGCAAGCCAAGCCACTCACATTCTTTGGTCATATTCTTACTCCAGGTCCAGTTCTTGGCAAAAGAGGTAGGTAGGATTTTCTTTGCAGAATGTTTTGACTATGGCATAAATCTAGTCCCCAGATTTTTCTCCAACTTCCCTCATGAGCCCTGTACTTAGCCAAAAAAAAGATTACTTATTCTTTACTAAATACATCACATGTTCTCTCATTTATTCTTTTGTTCTTATTATTTGTTAAACCCAGAATATCTTTCTTTCATGTCAGTCTATTTCTGTTGACATTTTCCAAGGCCCATCTTAAAGTTCTACTCCTTGATGCCTCCTCCAGACTAATATATCATATGATATTGGAACATTACTACTTTTTTTTAACCATAGTTCACTTTTGTATTATAGTTACCTAATTACATGATTCTTAATTCCTTGAGAACAGAGACCAATTCTTATTTATTGCTGTATCCCCATAATGAGAGACAGCATGGCTTAGTAGATAGGGGACTTACCTTGTGCTCAGACAAACCCAGGCACAAATCCTACCTCTGACTCATTATAACTGTGTGGTTCTGGACTTGGCATTTAGTCTTTAAGTGATCTCAAGAAACTTTATAAGACTATGAGTTGCAGAGGAATTGTCACTCTGAATAGAGGAAATTTTCACAGTAGTTGGTCCCAACACAGATAAAATAATAGTTCCCTACTTGGGAGGCAAAAATACCTCCACAGTGACTTGCATGGATCCTATACTGTGCTCAAAAGATGTTCTTGAGTGATGAATAAATGAATTCATAACCACTCTTTACCATCATTTCCTCCCCTTTCATCTTCCTACTTTTTTTACCCTTACCACCCTGTCATTTACTTATCCTGAGTTACATTTTCCACCCTACTCCCTCAGCTATCTCTGAGCTAATTTCTAACTGATAATTAAGGTGTTAGTGGAAGAATACATCCTAGAGGTATTTACATTTAAAAGGAGAATCCTGAAGATATAAATCCATCATGATCTATTGTAATAATGGAGTGAGAAGCATAAAGATGAATATTTTGGGGGTGGGGAGGTCCTATGTGACACCTCCCTCAATCTCACTTTAATAATAATAGCTCTGCATTCCTGTTGTGTTTTCAGGTTTATAATGTATCTTTACCACAGCAACCCTATAGAGTAAAGAGTTTTTATTTTATTTTCTCTTTGGATAGGACTTATGATTTTATTGGTATAGGGAACTTCCAGAAAGTAAATTCCCTCCACCACTGCAACACAACTCATGCTTTTGTCTGAGATAGTCACCTGAAGCATTGAGAGATTAAGTAACTTGTTCAGAGACACATAGCTAGTATGTGTCAGAAATGCAACATGAAGTCAGGTCTTCCTGACTCTGAGGTCAACTAATGACTCTGCTAATAAGTAATATAAAAATTAAGAATGAAAAATATGACTATCTCCATTTAACAGGTGAGAAAATTAGAGCTCAAAGAGGTAAAGTGAATTTCTCAAAAATCATAGAACTAGTCAGTACCAAGGACAAGGCTTAAAACTAGTTCTAGTAATGCTGGGTACATTGCTCCTCATCAAGCTGCCTCCAAGCAGCAGACTACTAGGACTGAAGTTTTTCTGTAACACTGCCCAGCCCCCATCCCAATTCTCTTTCCTAGAGAAGACATACTCCAATTTTCATTAAAGAATGTATTAACCAGCCCTTGAAGCCAACATGTCATTTTTGCCTTTATTCAAGTCACTGATAAAAAATATTAAACATCCCAGGGCAAAGTGCAGAATCCTGGAGCATTACACTATTGTCATGCCAAGGTGGCATACTGTTAATGGATACACTTTCAGTCTGGCCATTCAAGCAGTTATAAGCCCACATATGTGTATACCATTTAGCAGAAATTCTGAGTTGCAATCCCTCATGTATCACCTGTGTTACCTGGGGCAAGTCATCTAACCTCTCTTGGTCTGAGTTTCCTGATTTGTAAAATGAAAATGTTGAAATAGCTGGCTTCTACCATTCCTTCCAGTTCTAAAGTTATGCTTCTATAACAGTATATATTAGCCAGATACTAATATATCTAACTGCATTACTATTTACTCTACATTTCTCCATCTTTTCCACAAGAAAAGTATGATATTTTAATCAAACATTTTGCTGAAATCTAAGTAAACTGTATCTACAGCATTCCCCTGATTGACTAGCTTAGTAACCATGTCAAAAAAAGAAATAAGGTTAGAGTGGCATGACCTGTTCTTACTGTAGGCATGTTGATTCTTTGTAATTACATACTGCTTCCATTCTAGATCTTTGCCAACTATAGCTTTCTTGAACTCTTCTAGAATTTCCCTAGGAACCAAAATCAAACTGAGTTATAGTTAGAAAACTATTTGTCCCCTCACCCCCTTTTGAAAAACAAGACAACTCTATCAAATGCTACAATAGTGTTCCTATTGTCCATGGTCTTTCAAATATCACTGACAGTAGCTCAGCAATCACAGACACCAATTATTTCAGTACCTGAGGATGTAGTTCAGGGCAAGAAAGTGATCACTTATTGTCTTCTTACTTGTCCTAGGCATCAATTCTCTGTTAGCAATTTTTGCTCTGTCATTTCCAGTGCAAAAGTCATTTGCCTTGAAAGAGAAAACAGGAGCAAAATAAGAATTAAACAGCTCTACTTTCTCTTTATTGTTGGTGACCATAGACATTCCTTCCTCCAGTAGTGGTTCTATCCTTTCTTTGATGCTACTCTTTTCCCCAATATGGTTAATAAAAAAACAAACAATAAACCTATTTTTGGTGTCTTTATCTTCCCTTGCAAGACTCAACTTATTCTGAGCTTTATCAATTCTGACACAATTATTATGAGACCATGCTACATTCTTGTATCACTATTATGTCACCTGTCCTTGCCACCATCTTCCAGACTAGTCTTTAAAAGAAATCTAAGTAGACTGGTGAGTCCCTTGTGAGTCCCCCTCAATCCTTTCATACACTTTCCATTTTTCTTTTTATCAAGATGATTTGTTTTCTAGCATGTTTTTAGAATTTCATTCTTGAGCATCATGGGCTGACTCAAACTGTAGAATTTTAGTCCATAGGATTCCTGTTATTTATGTTCCCTCTGAATCCTTTGAAATCTGCTTTTCCAGAATCTAGGGTGTTGATCTACGCCTGGCTTTCTTTTTCTCCTCTATCAAAGACTAAAAACATATTTTTTTCTCCTCAGTTGATGGGATCTTTTCCACCTCCGCACCTTCATGTCAGAGAGAATCAAAGCCAGTATAGAAATTCCTCTTTGCTTGTTCCTTTACCTTTTAAACAATTAAATTGTGATTAAAACAAATCATGAAGTTTTAGTTGCTCTATTTTTTGGCAAAGACCTTCAGCATGTGTCTAGACAAATGAAGTCTACCATCACAACTCTGTACCAGGCTGGTAAACTGTTTCCTAAACTCTTCATCTATTTCTATCCTGTGGGTCTGTAGAATATATAAATTTTTTTTTCTATTTCTTCCTCCCCCAATCTTCATTCTAATGCTCTCACCAAAATTAGAAGAGAAGTAAAGGATGTCATCAGAACAGTAGATGGAATGTGGACAGCCAGGGTGTTCTACTGGTAGCTTAGTGGTTATCAAAAGAAAGCAAGAGGGGTGGCTAGGTGGCGCAGTGGATAAAGCACCAGCCCTGGATTCAGGAGTTCCTGAGTTCAAATCCAGCCTCAGACACTTGACACTTACTAGCCGTGTGACCCTGGGCAAGTCACTTAACCCCATTGCCCCATAAAAAAAAAAAAAGAAAGAAAGAAATCAAATTGTGCAGACCCTTTGATTCAGCAATGCCACTACTAGGTCTGTATCCCAAAGAGATCATAAAAGGAGAAAGGACCTACATGTACTAAAATATTTATAGCAGTTCTTTTTCTGGTGGTAAAGAATTGGAAAATGTAGAATTACCCATCAATTAGGGAAAGGCTGAACAAATTGTGGTATTTTAATGTAATGGAATACTATTGTGGTGTAAGAAATGATGAGCAGGCAGATTTCAGAAAAACCTGGAAAACCTTCCATGAACTGATGCTGACTGAAGTGACCAGAACCAAGAGAACATTGTACACAGTAACAGTAACACTGTGCAAGGAACAACTCTAATTGACTTAGCTCTTCTCAGCAATACAATGATCTAAGAAATTTCCAAAAGACTCAAGATGGAAAATGCTCTCCACATCCAGAGAAAGAACTGATGGAGTCTGAATACAGATCAAGGCATACTATTTTTTTTCATTTTTCACTTTTGCTTTGTTTCTTCTTTCACAATATGACTAATGTGGACATATGTTTTTACAGTATTTCACATGTATAACCTACGTCAGATTGTTTGCCATATTGGGGAGGAGAGAGAGGAAGGAGAAAAAAAATCAGAACTCAATATCTTTCAAAAATGAATTAAAATTGTTTTTTTATCAACTGTGATAGACTTAAGTCTTCTCAGCAATACAATGATCCAAGATATTTCAAAAGGACTCATGATGGAAAATGCTCTCCACATGCAGAAAAAAGATCTGTGGAATCTAGATGCAGATTGAACCCTACTATTTCTCCTTTTTTGTTTTTTGTTTTTTGAGGTTTTTCCTTTTTGTTCTGATTCTTCTTTTACAACATGACTAATGCAGAAATTTGCTTAATGTGATTATACATATATGATGTATATCAGATTGCTTGCTGTCTTGGGAAGGGCGGAGGGATATGAAAGGTATCAACAATGTCCTCCAAAAGAGAGGACACAAGTCCAACCTTGAAAGAAACTGGGAATTCTGGGAGTAGGAGTTGAAGAAGCAATATGCTCCTGGCATGGGGGTTGGGAGGGAAAGTGAAGTGGAGTCTTGTGAAATGGCCTGGAGGTAAGAGATGGAACATCCCTCTTCAGAGGCCATTACCTAATTTGAATCTCACCATTTATACAGGGTAGGTGGGTAGTGGTTATCATTTTATAGGTGGTTTGATGGTACAGAAGATCTCTTTGATTTCAACTCTACTATTTACCACCTATGTAACTTTGAGCAATTGGTTTAAACAATCTGCATTTCATTTTCCTCCTCTGAAAAATGAGAAATTATTTTAGATGGCTTCTAAGGTCTCATCTTATTCTAAGTCTATGATTTGGAGCCCAGTGGTAAGAGAAAACACTCCCCATAATGATGGAGTTTGACTTCAAGGAGACATGATGAACACAGCATTCAGAGTTCTAGGATACTTTCAAAACCAAATCTCTCAATTTATATGCAGACTTTCCTGAATTAAAACTCCCATTTTGATCTCCAACTTCCCTCTCCCAACTAAGTCTTTTGGATTGATATCCTTAGGAAACTCTGGATTCTGGTCTCATCTAACTTCTGATTTAGGTTCAAGGTAATCAAAGTGGGGTAGAAAAACTAGAAAGGGGTCTTTTGGGGGCAAATGGGTTCTTTTCCTTTAAGTCATACCAAATGCATGGTCCTCTATCTCACTGGCCTGGCCATCTTGAGAACCCATTTTGATAATTAAACAGGAAGGCATGAAAAGGTGTGGGGCCAGACTCGTTCAGTGTTTTCAGTTTCTCACATATGGCAATTACCCCCAAATCCAAACCTAGAACTTCGCTTGAGGGGAGAAAGCTGAGGAGGGCTAGGTGATCAAGAGAAGCCTGAATTGTCTTTAACAGACTCACTGTCTGCATTACTGTCACAAATGACATGTCAATTTTACATAGGAAACAAGAAATGCATTTGGTTTTCAGGAATGAAAGCAAGAGATTAAAACTTGAAGAGTCACTAGGGCCTGCTAGGGAACTTTGAAGCCCAGTCTATCCTGAGACAATTCTTCTGATAAATCATAGATTTCTGGGCCGGGGGTGGGGAGCTCTTTGGCCTATTTTCTTGGCTTAATCTTTTCTGGTATTTATAAAAGTACTGTGCTTGGGGGCTAAAATAAAGATCTAGAGTTCACACTTCCTACTTATAATCAGAGCCCACAGCAGGTCAGGGCTAGAAGGGAGCTTCAAGATCATCTGAAACAAGAAGAAACATTTTTTTGAGGCAGCTGGGTGGTAGAGTGGGTAAGAGCATTAGACTTGGAGTCAGGAAAACTTGAATTCATATACTGCTTAAAACATCAGCTGTGTGACCCTGAGCAGTCACTTAACCTCTCTCAATCTCAGTTTTCTCATCTATAAAATGAGAAAAATAATAGTATCTATATTACTGGGTTATTGTGAGCACCCAATGAGATCACATATGCATACCTCTTAACAAACTTGAAAGGACTATTGTGATGTTTAAAATCTAAATTGTGTGATCGCCTTAAATTAGAAGCTTTAGCACCAGTCTTTGGGCATTAAACATTTATTAAAGCATACAGGTATTCACATGGAGTTCAGAAAGTTAAGAAAAGGCCTATCTAACCTAGAGTTCCAGCCTGGTCTGGTTCTTCCTCAAGTCCTCCACCATGAGCCTGCTTCAATCACGAACTCCCCAGCAAACTGATTGTGGAAGCTTTTTCTAAGTCTGGAGCATGGGCGTCCCTTACACACTGCCTCAAGCTGGATTGGTTAGCTTCATCCAAATCCATTAGTCACTGGACTTGAAGGTGGTCTCGAGTTAAGTTCAAAGTCTAGCTTGTGACAACAATACCTTCTTCTTCTTCTTCTTCTTTTTTTTTTTTTTTGCAGGGCAATGGGGGTTAAGTGACTTGCCCAAGGTCACACAGCTAGTAAGTGTCAAGTGTCTGAGGCCAAATTTGAACTCAGGAACTCCTGAATCCAGGGCCAGTGCTTTATCCACTGCACCACCTAGCTGCCCCCGAGAACAATACCTTCTTAGGGGCTAGACAGGTGTGATTACAATCTAGTTAACTTGAAGTAGGCTAATCAGCAGTCAATCACTCTCACTTAATTTAATCAGTTTAGATTAATCTCCAGGTGGGCCTGTGAGTATCTGCTAAATCCCATTGTTTTATCACACTATATAAAAGCAATTATTATTGTTATTGTAATTATTAATATTATTATATGCCAGCTATTATTACAATGTATAAAGCACTCTGCTAGGCACTAGAGGAGGCACATTATCCTTGTAAAAATTATAGTTATTATGTTGGTATAAGACCAAAACAAATGGCTATAAAGGGGAGCCTAGAATGAAAATTAGAAAGGACTTTAAAGTTCTTCTTGAACACCCTTATTTTCCAGGTGAGAAAACAGACATCACAGAAGTTAACAATATTGCACAGGGCAACAAAGATGGGATTTGAATCTAGGAGTTCAAATCCTACACTTTCCACTTCACTTATTTGTTTTGTTTTGTTTCATTTTATTTTGTTGTTAAGTTGTTTTTCAGTTGTATGTGATGCTCTGTAACTCCATTTGGGGTTTTCTTGGCAGAGATACTGAAGCAGTTTGCCATTTCCTTCTCCAGCTCATTTAATAGATAAGGAAACTGAGGCAAACAGGGTAAGGTGACTTGCTCAGGGTCCTACAGCTACTAAGTATCTGACATCAGATTTGAACTCACCAAGAGGGGACTTTCTGACTCCAGGCCCAACACTCTATCCACTGTGGCATCCAGCTGCTCCTTATCATGTTGCTGCTGTCCTTAAACATGACAAGGTAACTACATTGGAGTATTACAAAACAAAGTAGTGTGAGGCCTAATGTGGGAGGCTGTTTTTGAATAGGGGCATTATGGAAGAGAATCCTTTCCTTTTCACATGAGTCAGCTTAGAGACCTAGAAAAATCAAGTGACTTAACCAAGGTCACACAGTGAGAGAAAGCCATGTCTTGAAGTAGTACTCTAGAACTCTCTCTACAAAAAACTGGGCTATACCCAATACATTTGTGATCCCCATCTTTCAAACTTAAAATCCAAGCCTTCTTGTTTTTCTTCTGAGAAGTCCTAATGTTGGTCCTTTGCCCTCTCCCAAATGGCAATTCTTTGTGATGTCCCCATCACCTGGTTATGAACTCTGGGGTCCTAGGATGATTGCTTCTTTCCAGTGGGCTGACTGTTTGTTATTCATGGCTTGTCCTTGCTTTGTGACCTTGGAGAAGTGAGTTAACCTCTCTGTGCCAATGCTCTCATCCATTAAACAGAGGAAAGTACATCAACTTGTCCCTCTGGGTGATTTTAATGCTTAATTAATTAATACAAGTAAAGAACTATGACATCCTGGATCGAAGGAAATCAAGGAAATGCAATGCATTTTAAAATAGCATTATGAGTTCAGAATAAACCACTATTGCAGATAAACTTCCAAGTGATTAAAAAAAAATCTGATTTAGTACCTACGGGTCTAGGAACCAAAAAATTCCCAGAGATGAAACACTGGTGGGGAAGGGAGAGGAAAGTGTCCTGCATTCTAAAAGCAGAAGTCACCCTAAATAGCATGTTTCTCAAATTTTTCCATGAAGCATCAACCAGCCTTTAAAGTAGGGCTGTGAGCTCTGTCTCCTGCTGCTTGAGAGGATAATAGGACAAACGGCTTTTCCATTCCAGATAAGAAATATGTGTTTTAAGCATGCTCTGGGGAAATTGACCAGCTGGCCAATTATGGCTGGGAGGGAAGTACCATAGAAAATGACATTCTGCTCAGGCCGTCTGGGCACTGAACATGTTTAGCAAGGAACCAATGTGTGTAATTATGGAGAAGGACTGTCGGTCAGAGCAGGGGGTGGGGCAGGCTTAAAAAAGATGCATTTTAAAAAAACGAACCAACAGATGGCTGGGATCCCACTTCTAATTATCAGAAGAGTTGCTAGTGATTCCCCACCCCACTCTGCTTCTGCCTTTCCCTGGTAGATTTGACAGAATTTAAATGGGGCTCTATGTCTCTACCTGGAGAAGGAGATCTTGGGTATATATGGCCAGAATAGCTTCTGACTCATACCTCAGCACTGGATTATTGTCACTGTCAGGCAAATATTTATTAAGGGCCTGTGTGCAAGACCCCTTTTGGAAGGCCCCCATTAGCTCCAAATATTCATGATCCCATCTTTGGGAAGTATATGTACAGGCGGCTAGGTGGCACAATGGATGGAGCACTGGCCCTGAAATTAGGAGGACCTGAGTTCAAATCTCACCTAAGACACTTACTAGCTCTGTGACCTTGGGCAAGTCACTTAACCCCAATTGCCTTAAAACATCCAGGACCATCTCTAGTCATCATGATGCATACCTTGCCACTGGACCCTGATGGCTCTGGAAGAGTGAGGTTGGTGACCTTGCACCTCCCTCACTTAAATCCAATTTACTGCAAGACATGACATCATCCCAATGTCATGGTCCTCTTCAAGAATGAAAGACAAACAACAATAACTATATATATGCATAGTATGACAAAGTAATATATTAGAGTGAGGGGTAATGAAGAGTTGTACATGACTGAACAACAGCGGCAAAAATAAATGGTATAGGGGGGCAGCTAGGTGGTGCAGTGGATAAAGCACTGGCCCTGGATTCAGGAGTACCTGAGTTCAAATCCAGCCTCAGACACTTGACACATACTACCTGTGTGACCCTGGGCAAGTCACTTAACCCCCATTGCCCAGCAAAAAAAACCAAACAAACAAACAAACAAAAAATAAATGGTATAGCCAATAGAGACTGGACCTCATGCCATGAAAACCCAGTTGGGTTCAAAAGCTGCCTCTGGCATGTACTGGTGGTGGGACCCGAGACATATCACCAAACTTCTCAATTCTTTAGAACCTCTCAAAGATAATACATTTCAGAGAAGTGTTAGCCTATATCGGTAGAGGGAATTTCAAGGTAGATAAAACAGGGGCCTGCCCTTAAGGAACTTACAATCTAGTTGAGATGAAAAATAAAGATAGAGTGTGTGTGTGTGTGTGTGTGTGTGTGTGTTTTCTTTGTTCTTGAAGTGGACCATGACATAGGGGTGATGCCATGACTTGCAGTGAATTGGATTTAGTGAGGGAGGGCTGTGCAAGGTGACCAACCTCACTCTTTCCTTCATAGCCATCTGGGTCCAGTGGCAAGATAGATATCAGGCTGACTGGAGGTGGCCCCAGATGTTTAAGGCAATTGGGGTTAAGTGACTTGCCCAGGGTCACACAGCTTGTCAGTGTCTGCTGTGTGATAAAATAATGGGATTTAGCATATACTCAAAGGCCGACTTGGAGATTAATCTAAACTGATTGAATTAAGTGAGAATGATTGACTTCTGATAAGCCTACTTCAAGTTAACTAGATTGTAATCACACCTGGGTAGCCCTTAAGGTACCACCCATACTCCAAACCTATAAACTGGGGAGTTCGTGATTGAAGCAGGCTCAAGGTGGAGGACTTGAGGAAGAACCAGACCAGGCTGGAACTCTAGGTTAGATAGGCCTTTTCTTTTTTTTTTTTTTTTTTTTTTTTTTTGCAGGGTAATGAGGGTTAAGTGACTTGCCCAGGGTCACACAACTAGTTAAGTGTCAAGTGTCTGAGGCCGGATTTGAACTCCGGGAGTCCTAAATCCAGGGCCGGTGCTTTATTCACTGTGCCACCTAGCTGACCCCAGATAGGCCTTTTCTTAACTTTCTGAACTCCATGTGAATACCTGTATGCTTTAATAAATGTTTAATGCCCAAAGACTGGTGCTAAAGCTTCTAATTTAAGGCGATCACACAATTTAAATTTTAAACATCACAGTTTGGCAACCACGAAGGGATTGCTGAACCCCTCAACCTTCTGATCTTCACATGGGGTAAGAAATTTTATGTTTGTAAGTTTCTACTATTTTCATTGATTTTATGTGCCTGTCCCTTTAAATTTTCACTTGGGTTTCTTCTACCCACTAAGTACCTAAGTAATCAGACAAACAGGGGATAAGATCATGTTAATGCTTCATTTTTGTGGATTTTCTATTTTGGTTTATCTTTACCTGCTTTCGTCTTTAATTAATAACTTTATAAAGCATTGTTATTATTATGAAAGAGAAAATAAAGGGGTTGAAGAAAAACAAGAGAAACTTTATCATCATCATATTTCAAGAATCTGCTTCTATTGCCATAAACTGGGACATATTTTGCTGAAATGCAGAAGTAGGCAGCAGGATATTAATATGAGATGTGGAGATTTTAGATATCAAAATAAAAATTGCTCTAAATTGACTCAGAGAAATAATATCAGTTCAAATGTTATATAAAGGTTTCCTTTTTGCGCAATTGTATCTACATTTTGAAATTAATAGCATAAGTTTGTTTTCATAGAGACTTTCATTCTTTTTTTTTTTTTTTAGTGAGGCAATTGGGGTTAAGTGACTTGCGCAGGGTCACACAGCTAGTAAGTGTTAAGTGTCTGAGGCCTGATTTGAACTCAGGTACTCCTGACTCTGGGGCCGGTGTGAGACTTTCATTCTTTTAAGACTGTGTTTTGTATTTCCAACTGATTATTTGATCAAATTATATAAAGTATTTCCTTGGTAAATTTAAAATTTTAAACATCACAGATGTGAGATTTGAACTCAGGTCTTTCTGATTCCAAGGCTAGTGCTCTATCCACTATGCCACCTAAATGCCCCAAAAGGTTAAATGATAGAGACAAAGAGATAGTAAAAGATAGGACTTGATGAGATACCCAATAGATGGTTGGAATAATGACTGCCATGAATTCACAGTGCACAGGGGTGGGCAGGGATGACTTCTTGGAGACGGAGGGATGTGATTTAGGCCTTGAAGGATCAGTAGAATTTGGAGAGATGGAGAGGACTAGGAAGAGCATTCTTGATCAGCAGAATAGATAAATAGCATGCTTTGTGTTAGCAAGTGGGCAAGATCCTATAAACCTAACCAAAGCAGCTAAGTCTGTGCAGATAGGCTGGGGTCTGATGGCACAAAGCCTTAAATGTCAGAATACTGAGTTCAAAAAGGAGGTAATTTGGGGCTCACCATGAGGGAGTACTTTCTACCAAGGAATGATCCAACAAAAGGCTGGGCTTGCCTGTGAGCAGGTGACATGGCTGTCAATGGAAAGGATTAATTTAAATCATGACTACTCTGTGTAAGGCCAGGCAAGCACCTGTAAGAGATGCTTTAAAAGGCATTCCTGCAAAAGGTGGGAGGCCAAAAATCCAAGGTTTCTGTTGATAATAATTCTATCCCATAGGTAAGGGGGAGCCATAGAAGGATTCCGAGAAAGATAGTGACAAATGAAATCAGCTTTTCCCTTTGTTGAGCTCTATAACCTTGGGCAAAGCAGTTCTCTTTTCTGACAGTTTCCTTATCTGTAAAATGGGGATCATGTCTGACCTGCCACACATGGTTGTTTCAATAAAAAAATGTTAAGTATAAAGTAAAATATACATCTGGTATTGTTCTTGGAAACTATGTAGTACAGCAGATGGAATACCAAGCCTATAGTCTGGAAGACCTAGTTCAAATACAGCCTCAGAACTTTATTAGTTGTATGACCTTGGGCAAGGCATTGAACCTCTGTTTGCCTTAGTTTTCTCATCCATAAAATAGGGATAATAATAGCACCTACCTCTCAGGTTTGTTGTAAACATCATGTGAGATAATAACTTTAAAGTACTTAGCACAGTGCCTGGCACAAAGTAAGCATTATATAAATGAGAGTTGTTATCATTATGATTATGGTCTAAACCATTAGCATCTTGAAGTAAAACAGAGGTCAATGGGAGAAAGATGTTTTGGATTTGAGTGTCCCCCGGATTATATCATAGAAACATCTGTTTTACTCTGAAATGTGATAGGCTACTCTGAATGGGTTCTCTCTCCATGTAGACTGGGAAGTCTCCTGCTTAGGAACCTGGAGTATTCAAACTTCTCAGCAGTGAAAAGGTTAATATGACATTGTAGGTAGAAAACAAAAAGACAGATGATGATGGTGATAATGATAACATTAATGTGCCTTGGGTCTGTGCTTTTCCTACTCCATTGGGGTGGAGAGAGCAAAGGACTGGAAAGTCTGCCTTTGTTTCTCAGTCTATTCTATGCATACTTGCTGTAGCAGCTGTAACAGCTTCATGCTGAGATTGATGGGAGTGGTCAGTATTGCCCAGCAAGGTCACTGGCCCTCTTGCTACCCATGGAGTTCCCTCCCTTGATCTTTGGCCA
This sequence comes from Dromiciops gliroides, assembly GCF_019393635.1. Taxonomy (NCBI): domain Eukaryota; kingdom Metazoa; phylum Chordata; class Mammalia; order Microbiotheria; family Microbiotheriidae; genus Dromiciops; species Dromiciops gliroides. Next base: position 104,422,039 of record NC_057862.1, on the reverse strand, counting down.
GCAGTAGGGCTTACTCAGCATCTGTGGCCCAGAACCCCACAGGGCTACAAAAGGAGAGAGGAAGTTGGCTGGAACTGATGAAAAGGTAAGGTCTCATATTCCTTCACTTGGCCCTAGACTGAGATACCCTGATATATTTATAACAATGAAGGAGTGAACTTCTCTGCTCCAAATACTGAGGAGGAAAAATAGGCATGAGGCAATCAAGTCAGGCTGATGTGCGTCTCTATAGAGAAGCAAGGAAGAAACTCAATCCTTCAACAGGTCCCTCTAAATACCCAGACCTCTGTTGGACTCTGTGGTGGATTTAAAAAAAAATGCACAACCCAAAGTCTACCCTCAAGAAGCTTATGGTTCACAGTGGTTGGTGAGACAGGTAGATGCACCTAATATCAGCCATTATATAAATAAGTATCAAATGAAGGAAGAAGTACTATAGCACTTCACCAAGGAAGAAGGTACTCCTAGTAGACTAGAGCAAAAGAAAAAGGTGAGGCTTGGAGAAGGTGGAACTTGAACCAGGCTTGGAAAGATAGATTAAAATTTAAGGGGGCAAGGGGCAACTAGATGGCACAGTGGATAGAGCACCGGCCCTGGATTCAGGAGGACCTGAGTTCAAATCTGGCCTGAGACACTTGACACTTACTAGCTGTGTGACCCTGGGCAAGTCACTTAACTCTGACCGCCCTGAAGGGGAAAAAAAAAGAAAGAAAAACAAAAAGAAAAAATTAATAGGCATAGGAGGGTAATTCAGGAATGGGCAAGAAGTAGAAGAGAATGGAAGCTCCTTGAAGGGAACTATTTGGCAGTGTGTGTGTGTGTGTGTGTGTGTGTGTGTGTGTGTGTCTTAAGCACAGAGCTTTTCATATGGAGAGGGAATCTGAACATTCGTTAAGCTGAATTGAACAGAGAAAAATTTCAAATTAATAAATTCGAGCCTGATTGACATTTTCACTATCACCTTAATCTATTTATTTAAGTGATGATGCTCCTAAGCCTTTAATCACTTAATAAAGCTTTATTTTATCAAATACCAACGAACAGTACCATTTAAAATTTCCAAGCCGTATGTCTATTTAAAAAATATGTCCCATGTCACTGATACTAAGAGAAGAAAAATTTAAAAAAACTCTAAAGTTTAACCTTGAATCCTACAAATTGGTATGAAAATTTTTTAAGGAAATTGTTCATGTTGGAGGGGCTGTGGAAAGACAGACATATGAATATGCTGCTGATGGCACTGGGAATTTGTTCAACCATTCTGGATATCAACATGGAATTATACAAGAAATGTGACTTAATTGTCCATTGCCTTTCACCTAGTATTCCAACTATTGGGCATAGAGCTCAAAGAGATTAAAAAATGGAAATAAAATCCATATATATACATGTATATACAATTCACATATATAGTACATATATACATGCACATTAATATACCTACACACATATATACATACCCAAGTGTACTATACATACATAAAAGCTCAATATATAATATGCATATGCACAAGTATTTATGTCCACACATGTCTATATACATATATCTATGCATGCATATGCATATATGCACATGTGTAAACACAAACAGGTCAACATATTTATGATAAATAGCATGCTTTGTGTTAGCAAGGACTAGAAACAAAATTGGTACTCATATATGAAAAATGTATACATAAATAGAATATTATTGTTCAGATAAAAGTATCAGATATGGGAATTTATAAGAAACATCTGGATAATTTATACGGACTGATTTAAAGTGAAATAAGTAGAACCCAAAGATTGCATATAGTGACAAGAACACAAGAAAGATCAACTCTGAGCAACGGACAAAACCATAAAAGAGATAATGAAACACATTTCTTTCCTCATGGTATAAAGGTTGGGGAGTATGGGGGGGATGCTGTTTGTATTGCTAGATATGAAATGTCTTTGGTTAATTCTTTCTCTTTTTATTTCCTTTGTTTTCTGGAGACAATCAGGATGAAGTGACTTTCCCAGGGTCACACAGCTACTAAGTATTTAAGGCCAGATTTGAAGTCCTCCTGACTCCAAGGTTGATGCTCTATCCCTGACACCACCTCGCTTCCTCTTTAATTGTTTTTCTTTGACAGAGTTAAGCCAGTTTCCCTGTGAATAGGGAGTTCCCCAGAAATGACATGATATTAAGACAAAAAAAAACAACCAACAAACTATATTGGAATAAAACTTTCTAGCAGGATTCTATTTGATCTTCAGTCAATGTTTTCAAATAACAGACATTTATTAAGCACATATTATATGCCAGTAATGAAGTAATGGTATATTATTTAAGTCAATGAACAATATTCCTCTTTAAAATACCATTAACAATACTCTATAATTTATAATTATGGCTGACAGGATGCCGAGAGGGCAAGCGACCGAGGGAGATAGAGGACGTTGAGAGAACGAGGAGAAAAAGGAAGGAGAGAAAATGGCGTCCACGGACTATAGAACCTACAGTGCTTATGCAGCCCAGCCAGCTCAAGGATATGCACAGACAAACAGTACAATTTACGTACAGGGACTGAATGAAAATGTGACTGCTGACAAACTGGCAGACTTTTTCAAACAACGTGGGGTTGTCAAGATGAACAAAAGGACTGGGCAGGCGATGATAAACATTTACTTAGACAAGGAAACCGGAAAACCCAAAGGAGATGCCAAAGTATCCTATGACAACCCACCTACTGCAAAGGCTGCAGTAGAATGGTTTGATGGGAAAGACTTCCAAGGCAGCAAACTCAAAGAGTCTCTTGCTCGGAAGAAACCTCCAATGAACAGCATGCGAGGCGGTATGCCACCCCGTGAAGGCAGAGGGATACCTCCCCCACTCCGAGGAGGTCCTGGAGGGCCAGGCGGGCCAGGAGGTTCCATGGGTCAAATGGGAGGCATAGGAGGAGACAGGGGAAGTTTTCCACCAAGAGGACCTAGGGGTTTCTGAGGCAACCCTTCAGGAGGAGGAAATGTCCAACACAGAGCAGGCAATTGGCAGTGCCCTAATCCAGGCTGTGCAAAGCAGAATTTTGCCTGGAGAACAGAGTGTAATCAGTGCAAGGCCTCCAAGACAGAGGGATTTCTCCCACCACTCTTTCCACCTCCACGTGGTGATCGGGGCAGAGGTGGCCTCATGTACCGCAGAGGGCCTGGTGGTATGGTCAGAGGAGACCGAGGTAGAGAGAGAGGTGGCTTTTGGGGAGGCTTTGGTGGAGGAAGAAGAGGAGGACCCGGAGGTCCTCCCAGACCCGTCATGGAGCAAATCAGAGGCAGAAGAGGAGGGCGTGGAGGACCTGGAAAAATGGATAAAGGTGAGCACCATCAGGAGTGCAGAGACCGGCCCTACTAGACACAGAAACCCCGCAGAGCTGCATTTACTAACAGATTTATTTTTTCTTATTTTAGTGAGGCAATTGGGGTTAAGTGACTTACCCAGGGTCACACAGCTAGTAAGTGTTAAGTGTCTGAGGCCGGATTTGAACTCAGGTACTCCTGAGTCCAGGGCTGGTGCTGTATCCCACTGCGCCACCTAGCTGCCCCACAGATTTATTTTTTAAACCAGAAAATGTTTTAAATTTATAATTCCATATTTATAATGTTGGCCACAACATTATGATTATTCCTTTTCTGTACTTTAGAATTTTTCACCATTTGTGGAGAAACATTAAAAGCAAATTAAATGGTAGTGCCCTGAGTGTCTTTTCCTTCTTTTAAAGATGGTTGTTTAATGAAGACTAATAAACCAATGAGAAACCATTGTTGTGAGCATGCTCAAATATCATTGTGTGGCTACCCAGAAGGAGAACTAACTGTAACAATGTTAATGGTTGTGATGTTGTTTTTTTAGATAAAATTCCAAATGTTTATAAACGTAACAAAAAAAAATTATAGCTGACATTTACACAGGAGTTCAAATCCAGCCTTAGACACTTACTAGAAGGGTGACTCTGAACAAGTCAATTAACCTCTCTCAGTTTCAGTTTCCTCATCTGTAGAATAGGAATAATAATAGCACCTAACTCACAGGGTTGTTCTGAGATAATATATGTAAATGAGAAATAATATGCAAATGACATAACATATAAAGGGCTTTGCAAACTTTAAAGTACTACATAGATGCTCTTATTATTAAACAATGCTTTATGCAAGGTAGATTGCTTACTAAATGATTGTTGAATAGTTAGTTTAGTAAATATCCGTGGAACTTAATTGAATACATTGCATAAATAATATTAAGTTGAAGTTAGCTAATGCCCTATATTTGTATTCAAATCTGATCCTCAAAACTAGATTCTAGTTTCCTTGAGGATAGGCACCTTGACTGACTGGTCCATGTACACATTCCCTTTAGTTTCTAATAGAAAGCTACTGCCCTGAGGGTGATTTCTTCCACATCTGATCTTCATAAGACTCAGTACTTTATAAACTGTAGGACACATTTAAAGATGAGCTGCTATTATTAATCTTATTCTTTCTAATGGGGAATGTATGGCAAGTTTCCAAGAATAAATGTAGGATCTGTTCATAAGTTAGGGACTTCCTGGAGTTCTATTTACCCCAATTTCTCAGATTCCATTGGTCTATTTTTCTAGTTATTTTTACCAAATATCATGTAGTGTTTTTTTAATGTGCATGAGAATTCCTTTTAATCAACTGTTGTCATTTATATGATAAAGTTATTTGTTACATAAACATACCATAATTTGTTTCATAGGATCAAAGACTTAGATCTGGAAAGGCCCTAGAGATCATGTAATCCATCTCCATATTCTCAAAGGTAAAGAAACTGAGGCTCAGAATTGGAAAATGTTTTATCGAGGTACTAACAGAGTCTATTATATAGCCCTGAGGAACCATGCCTTGGGAAAACCTTAAAGGGAAATCACTTTCTTAACAAATAAAAAGGCATTTACCAACTCCCTACTCTTTGCAAAGTAGGCGAAGTGCTGGGGATATAAAAGGAAAAGCTAGATAGTCCTTGATCTCAAGGACACATTCTAATGGGGGGAGATGACATATAAAAATAGAAAAATTTGACTGTAAGTTAGATGGAAAGATCAGTGCTCCTTAGGATGCAGCAGCCAAACAGATAGCAATGCCCCTTTTAAATCTCATTTCCATTGATTAAACCACATACAATTCTGTTGTTAAATCAGTATCAAGGAATTTGGTGGCAAGAACTTTCTTTTTCTGGGTTCTTGGTATTTGTGGCTGCTGAAGAGGTGGAGCTATAGAAATAGATGAGCCTTTCACGATGTAGAATTTCCAAAAGGGTTACTTACCTGAATGTTGACTGTAGGGGGTCAGACTGGAAGTAGGGCCAGTGGCCTGGGAGCCGCTACTATTCCACGGGCTCTTGGGGTTAGCTGCATGTTGGTAGCATTCAGTCAGTAGTTGGTGGTCGCAGGGGTTGTTGCCCTTCATAATGGCTAGGGGTCGATCAGGCTAGAAGCAAGTCACCATTAAACATTTGGGGGTTGGAACAGGGTGAGGTGCTGCTATTCCAAGTATTCAGGGTCCTGGTTTGTTTTCACTGGGGTTAAAGGGAAGTAGTGGTCATGATGGTGGCACTGCTTTGACTCACCTGCTATGTACCACCTTCTGTTTCCTCGTCAGGGTGCTTTGCTGCTTCAACTAATCTAGCTTGGCTGTCCTAAGAGTGGCAGTTAATTAGAAGTTGGTATTGAGAGTGCCTACACTCTGCCAGAGTTGCTAGCATTTTCTTCCATTGAGGGCATTTATTCCACTGAAATAGCTGTTATCAGAATGGAGAACATGCCTAGATGAATAGTGAAATTTTCTCTGGCCAAGAATCCTCTTGACTGGTGAAATACCCTCCATTTTTCCTCCTTCCCATGCCAAAGGACAGATATTTAAACTCAGAGTTCTCTGTTATTTTAAGCTCCTTATTTGCTGGTTTCATTAGTAGTTTAAAGCTGACTTTCTCAAGATAAATATAAAATCGATCTTAATTGTTTCTGAGTATGTCTTATTTGCATATAGAGAGTACAAATTGGGGTATATCAATGGCTAGATTGAATATGCAAAAGTTAAATAAAATAGAGGGCTACATTCAAAGGCATGCTGGAGTCAATTGTTAAATTTTGAATTGAGCATTTATAGAAAATACTACAAATTAGGGTTTGATTTATTGTTTTCTTGATGGCCTAGACTTAAGACAATTGTGGAGAAAATGTAGATGGAAAATAGTGTAAATTAAACTTAAAATTGTGTCATGCATACATTTACCCCACCTCACCCCAAAGAGCCAATTCTTAAACATTTACTAGCATACATACCTCTGACTATATCTCAGTCAAGAATTATGGCATCTCCTTAACTTGGGGGCCCTGAGCTGTTACCATTTTATCAATGATTTTACTTAAAACTTCCCTAAAGTAGAAAAGGAAATCATATTGACTAGGGACATTATACCTCAGCTAAAATTATGACTTCATTGTTTTCTGTAGTCAGGTAGAAGTAAAAGAAGCAGATAGCTATGGTAGAAATCTCCAACCTCCTACTTATAAAGGAGAGGGTTGGGGATTGGGTGGGGAGGAGTGTGGAGGGCAGAGATGATAGTGAAAAAAGGGAAGATCATGTCCCTAAAGTGGCTCAGCAGGAGAAATAAGACAGTCTTGGAAGAAACGGCTCTTCCACTTTTCAGTTGGCAGAAAAGAAACTGTTCATTACATAAAGTTTTCCTTCTTCAGCCATACTTGTTAATTACTACTACTACTACTGCTGCTGCTGCTACTACTACTACTAATGCAAAATAAAGAAAGCTGATGTCTAAGAGGAGGATTAATTTCTGTCTTTATATATCTAGCACATAGTAAAATTCCTTACACATAGTAGGTGTCTAAATGTTTGTTTATTTCAAATGAATATTATTTAAGATTTAAATAACTCACATCACCCCCCCAAAAAAAAAAAAAAAGATGAGCTAAGGTTTCTGAGCTGAAACTTTCAGGATGTAAAAAGCTCTGTAAAGTGGAAATTCCCATTATCGATATGGAGCAGCAGCTAATATGTGACTTAGGGTCTTAGAAAAGTCCTGGAGGGTGGGGGTGGGGTGGAGCAATGAGAAGTTAAATAACTCGCCCCTGGTCACATAAATAACTATATTAAAAGCACCTTTAGAACAAAAGAGAGATGTCGATGTCGACACAATTACTGTGAGACATCTAGATAGGGAGAGGGCACTTCTGCTTAAAGAAATAAGAAAAAGTAATATAAGGAGATGTCATTTGAATCAAGTCTTGAAGACTGGGAAGGATTTCAACAGGTGAACAAGATGTGGGGAAGGCTTTTCTGACGCTAGGGATGGTATAAATAAATGCATAGACCTGTGCATTGTATATCATCAATTGAACAAATATGAATTCTCTTCCATAGGAAGAGACATTGCATCATTTTTTCTACATTCTAGCCATGGAGCCATGCTCCAGAACCTCTTGCGTCTTGACCCCAATGACTCTAGCACTTGGCTCTTGTTTACTAACTTTGTTTTACTGCAAGAAGCACTAAACATTAACTTTCCCATGTTCAGCAATTCTAACAGCAACATCCCCAGCGCCGCTTTAGTTAACAGTCTGTCAACCCCTCGATAATAATCCCAATTTATCACTCAGCTGTAAAAATTTTCTCCAGGCAAAAGCTTGGCCTACATGGTCTAAGCCCTGAAGCGCTTTTATTTTTATTCACTTTCCAAATAAAACTGGAGAAATTTGGAGGGTGGGTGAGTTAGACAGAGATTGGGATAATATGAAATGGAATGTGAGAGAAAGCAAGCATGTGAAAGAGAGGGAATGTGAAAACTGATGAGGGAGGGGAGGAATAGATTTGGGAAGCCTAGGAGAAAGAAAATGAGACAGGGAAAACATCCAGTGATGTAGGGAGATAACATGGGGAAGAAAGACTGAAAGGAAAGAACAGAGAAAGAAAGAATTAGAGAAGAGAAGATAGAATGAAAGGGATAATAGAAATTGGAGCTTGGTCAGATGTATAAATAACCTCTCATTTTCCTCTCATTAAAAATCAATCAGCACAGCTAGCTGGCACAGTGGATAAAGCACCAGCCCTGGATTCAGGAGGACCTGAGTTCAAATATGACTTCAGACACTTAACGCTTACTAGGTGTGTGACCCTGGGCAAGTAACTTAACCCTCATTGCCCTGAAAAAGAAAAAAAGAAAAGAAATTCAGATGTTTACAATTGGCTTTTTAACACAGCTTTTAGTATTGGTAAGGTATCCAGCTGGGTGCTCTGAGTGAAAAACTCAAGTGCAAGTAACAGGTGTGCTGTGGGCAGAGAAATTCCCATGCTGATGTCTGGGCTTCATGCTCTGAAACACAGATCTAGACATAGGAGAGCCTTTTTTCTCAGGAGGCTGCTAACAAGGATGCTAAGAGAAAAAGCTACTATTTGCAAATAGAAAGACCGCATATGGAAACCAGTAGAGGATATCTGAAAAGTTGTTAAAGATCGCAGTTTGTGTCAAGTATATAAAGCCATAGAATGGGATGGGTTGGCAGTTATTTCTTAGAATCCTAGAATGTCAGAACTCCATGGGCCCTTAGACTTCATTTAGTCCAGCCCATTTGTTCTACAGATAAGGACACGGAGGTCCTAAAAAGGATATTTAGTTAGTGGCAGAACTGAGACAAGAATTCAGGTTCTTCACTCTTTCTTACCCTGTCTCTCCCATAGTTGACTGCATATCATTTTTGATAAACTTATTCCCCCATTTGTTTGATTTTTTAAAAGTAATATATTCACAGACATATGGAATATGATTTAAATGCATTTTCCCCAGAACAAATGGAGAAAAAAATTGGAAGATAAAATAGTTGTTCCTTCATTACATATTTTGGTATTGGAATGCCCCAGCTACTAAAAAGCAGCACACTTGAAATGGAACGTTATGATATATTGCATATTGCACATATGCTTCCACCACGTGGGGGGTGCTGGGACACTTAGAAATCAAGGGGTTTGAGACTGAGAATGACTTTTAGAAATCATCTAGTTACGGAGGCAGCTAGGTGGCACAGTGGATAAAGCACCGGCCCTCGGTTCAGGAGGACCTGAATTCAAATCACTTAACCCTCATTGCCCCACCCCCTAAAAATCATATGGATCAATCACTTTACTTTTTCAGGTAACCAAACTAAACATCAGAGAATGGCAAAGGACTTACCCATGGTCATACTGATAGTGGCAGAGATAAGACTGGAACCCAAGTCCTCAGGGTTCCTGACTCTAAACCGCCCCCCCCCATTCTAGAAGCACACCTGGAACTTATGGAGCTGGCTTTCCAGAGCAAGGTTTTTTATGATTCATTGTTGGTGAAGACTACTATTTTATCTTTGTAGTGTGTATACACAGATGCATGTATAACTATGCATACATTATTTAAAGTATAAAAGAATCGCAGAATCCTAGATGATTAGAGCTGGAAGGAACCTCAGAAGCCATCTAATATAAGCCACCATCAGCCTTCGATAGCTTCCCTGATAAGTGACCAACTAACTTTACCAGAAAGATCTCTAGAGAGGGAAAACACTTAAATTATGATATGAAATAATTTTTTGACTGGTTCCCCCCCTCCCCCATAGAATCACTGATTAGCATCTAGAAAGATCCTTACACATCATTTGGTCTTACCTCCTCATCTGTAAGATGAGGAAACTGAATCACACAGAGTGACTTTCTCAGTAGTAGTAAGTCTCTAAGATGAAGCAAAACCATTGACTCCATTTTTTTTTACTAGTCCAGGGGTTGGCAAACTATTGCTTATGGAACAAGTATGGTCTGTCATCTATTTTTATGTGGCCTGTGAGGTAAATGATTTTACATTTTTAAATCAAACGCAACTTTATTTTAAAATGTTAAAAAAATCACATATATTCTTAGCCTGCAGGTTGTAAAAAATCCAACATACTGGTAGGTTAGATTTGGCTCTTGGAGCCTAGTTTCCCAGTATTAAACCATGTTACCTTCTGATATAATATTTTAAATTCTTCTTAGTAGGTGACTTTTTTTTAAAATTTTAGTAAGGCAATTGGGATTAAGTGACTTGCCCAGGGTCACACAGCTAGTAAGTGTCAAGTGTCTGAGGCCATATTTGAACTCAGGTACTCCTGACTCCAGGGCCGGTGCTCTATCCACTGTGCCACCTAGCTGGCCCTGGTAGGTGACTTTTAAAGTAATTTCACTTGGATTCTAATTGTTCACATTGAACCCAACATTGTTGACACAGTCTTATCAAACTAGGCCTCCTTTCCTAGAAGGAAGAGAGGGGATATGGAGAAGGAAAGCAATGGAGCAACTGATCAATCAACCAGTCAAGGCACAAACATTTATTAATCTCCTAGTCTATGCTTAATGATGTCATTTTGGTCATCTTTGAGAACGAAAGACAACAACCATCAGTATTATGCCCGGCACTATGCTAAGTGCTAAGGATTCAATGAAAAAAATTAAATAGTCTCTGCTGTCAAGAATTTAAATTCTATTGAGAAAGATTATGTATGTGTATGTACATATGCATGCATCCATGTGTGTATATATACACACACAAACATATATATATACATATATACCTAAACAATAAATATAAGATTATTTTTCAGGAAGAGGCACCAGCAAGGGGATAAGGAAAGGCCTCAACTAATGATTCCATAAATGCAACCACTGAACATTAAAAAAATGATCCTAATTTCTATAGGCATCATTGGTTTTTTGGGTTTTTTTTTTTTGTTTTTTTTAGTAAGGCAATTAGGGTTAAGTGACTTGCCCAGGGTCACATAGCTAGTGTCAAGTGTCTGAGGCCAGATTTGAACTCAGGTACTCCTGAATCCAGGGCCGGTGCTTTATCCACTGCACCACCTAGCTGCCCCAATATAGTCATCATTGTTAAGATTATCCATGATTTTCTATTCCAAGGTACTTAGGTTTGCTTACCTTATATTGATGGATCTGTGAAGGGCACCAGCTTTCTATGTCTTCCTAAGTATGTAAGCATGTCAGTCCCAATGTTCAAGAGCCACCCCCATCAGTCAGAAGGAATAAAAGAGCTGATGAGTTTCTAGTTGGAAGTTAAATGTATTCTGCCTTAATAAGATCAAAGGGGAGTTGGATGGCTTAGTTACAAACCAGGACATGTCACAGAATCATAGTATTTCTGAGTTGGAAGGGGCCTTAAAGGACACCTACTCAATGCATAAGAATCGCCTCTATATTAAAGATGGTGAATGCTCATCTAACTAGTCTCTGTTTGAGAGCTTTAAGAGAGAGGGAGCCCATAACCTCTTGAAGTCACCCATTTCACTGGAGGATAGACTCATATCCTAGATATCACCCTTGAATTCTCCTTTCCTCTCACTGCCTAGATATCCACCGATTACTACTCTGATGCAGGCTTTCATGGGCTTATGCCTGGACTGTTAAAATATCCCAGAGTTTCATCTCATTGTTTCAAGTCTCTTCCCACTCCAGTCCATTCTCTACTTGGTTGTCAAAGTGATCTTCTTCAAGTACAGGTCTATCCATGTCCATGTCACTCCACTATTCAATGAACTACAATGACTCCCTATTACCTCTAGGATAAAAAATAAAATACTATCTGATTTTTGAGGTCTTTCATAAATTGATCCATTGCTACCTTTCTAATATTCTTATATGTTACATCCATTCACATACTCTACACAGGCCTCCTTGCTGTACCCCACGCAAAATACTTTATCTCCCAACTCTTTGCATATTCACTGGCTATCCCTCATGCCTAGAATTCTCTTTCTCTTCATCTCTACCTCCTAATTTCCCTGGCTTCCTTCAAGTCTCAGATAAAATTTAACTTCAAGAAGTCTTTCCTGGTCCTCTTTTATGCTAGTCTCTTCTGTTTACGATTACTTCCAGTTTCTCCTGTATGTTTATACATAGTTGTTTGCATGGATACCATTAGATCAAAAACACCTTGAGGACAGAGACCATTTTTTTCTTTATCCCCAGCATTTAATATGGTGCCTGACACATAGTATGAGCTTAATAAATTCTTTTTTATAGAGAGAGAACTGAGTCAAATTTATAAGAATACAAATCATTTGTTACTTGATAAATGGTCAAAGGAGATGAACAAGCAGATTTCAGATGAAGAAATAAAAGCTATCTATAGTCATATGGAAATGTTCTAAATCACTATTAATTAGAGAAATATAAATTAAAATAACTCTGAGGTACCAGCTCACATCCACCAGTTGGCTAATATGACAGAAAAAGAAAATTATAAATGTTGGAGAAGATGTGGTAAAATTGGACACTAATGTACTGTTGGTAGCGTGGTGAATTAATCCAATCATTCTGGAGAACAATTTTTTTTTGGCAGGACAATGAGGGTTAAGTGACTTGTCCAGGGTCACACAGCTAGTAAAGTGTCAAGTGTCTGAGGCTGGATTTGAACTCAGGTCCTCCTGAATCCAGGGCTGTTGCTTTATCCACTGCTCCATCTAGCTGCCCCCAGGGCAACAATTTTTAACAATCCCCAATGGACTATAAAACTTCACATACCCTTTGATCTAGCAATATCATTACTAGGTGTGTATCCCAAAGAGATCATAAAAAAGAGGGAAAAGGCCTACAGAATATTCATAGCAGCTCTTTTTGTGGTGGCAAAGAATTGAAAATTGAGGGGATATCCATCAACTGGGAAATGGCTGGACAAGTTGTGGTATATGAATATAATGGAATACTATTGTGCTATAAGAAATAATAAGTAGACAGATTTCAGAAAAACCTGGAAAGTCTTACATGAACAGATTCTGAGTGAAGTGAGCAGAACCAGGCAAACATTGTACACACAGTAACAACCACATTGTGTGATTGTCAACTATGATTGACTAAGCTCTTCTCAGCAATAAAATAATCCAAGACAATTTCAAGACTCATGACAGAAAATGCAGTCCTCCTCCAGAGAAAGAACTGATGGAATCTGAATGCCATTTGAAGCAAATTATTTTCACTTTATTTGTGTCTGCGCTTTTTTTTCCTTTTGCAAACTGTATTTGTTTTGCAAATGGTTTCTACTTTCACAACATGACTAATATGGAAATATGTTTTAGATGATTGCACATATACAACCTACATGGAATAACTTACAGTCTTAGGGAGGAAAGAGAGTAGGAAAGGAGGGAGAAAATTTGGAATAAAAAATTTTATAAAAAAAAGTTAAAATTATCTTTACATGTAATTGGAAAAAAATAAAATACTATGAAAAATAAGTTCTTTTTAAATTGCCTTGACTTTGGGTTCCACACAAGACATCAACCTATTTTCAAATTCCTGGTGCAGAACTGCTGGCCACCTTGTGCAAAAGAAACATGTGGGAAAATAGGCATTCATGTCCTCTGGTCTTTCGCACCTTCAATCTTCCTGAATGAATACTTGAGGGTTGTGTTGGGCCTAGGGGAAAGCATCCCTTATTTTGTTATAGCAAAATTCAAGCAGAGGCAGGCTTTGTAAGACCAGCCAAGCTTTTGGTCACTTGGCTTTAGTATGTTAATACATTTTGTATGTACACACAGGGGAAATCCAGGATGAATTCAAAATTTAAAAAGTAGACTTCCAGTCAGTCCTACTCCAAAGCTTCATCATGGCATCAAAGTAACAATGGCTTCTCAAAAATTATGCGAATAATATGTAAACCTTGTTAAGTACAAGGGTTGGATTTAAGGGATGGATTGCCTGCCTGTTGTTCCAGTATCAGACTAGCTAAATTTAAATGAGCTTCTTTAAAGCTTGGCCTCAATGAAATGAATTTTTTGGCCATAGCCATTCTTGAAGACCAACTCTAAATTGCAATCTGCACTAATGGAGGGAGGGAATACCTATAGTTTTAACATAACTGGTCCTTTAAAAGTTAATGTCTGGGGGCACCTAGGTGGATAAAGCAGGGCCCATGGAGTGAGGAAGACCTGAGTTCAAATCCAGCCTCAGACACTTACTAGCTGTGTTACCCTGGACAAGTTATTTAACACTGCCTCCCAAAACAAAACAAAACAAAAGGAATTAAAACATGGAACCCATAAAGCCTCCTAAACCTGGACTCCGCTGCATTTTAATGTGTACTACCTCAGACGAAGGCTAATTCAAACTTTGGTAAAGAATGGATTTGCTAGGGAGCCAAATTATAAAGTGTAATAGAGAGGGCATGGAGTAGTATTTAAACTATCTTTAAAAAACAAAACCCCCCACAAAAACCCAAACTGTATCCAAGTATCTGAAAGCATTTTGGAAGCACTCAGTCACTTTGAACAATTGAAATGCAAATTATAATTCTACTGACATATTCATTGGAGCAAATCCCCTAAGGGGCTTCAGGAATCCTACTTGGCAACATTTTGCTCCTGTTATATGTATTAGAAAGTCATACAATTTCCATTTCTGTAAACATATTCCATAATTCTGACTTCTAACAAATTCAGACTGGCTTTTCTTCCCTCCGAGGCAGCATTAATAAGGTTCTCCTGTATAAACGGTACATACAACATGCACATAATGCAATATGAATGCCTTCTATACACCAGCATTATACTACTAACTCAAAATCCACATGAGCTTTGATTGTCTTTGCAAGTAGAGGGCAAGTGTTAGATCTGACCCAGCCCAACTTTCTTGACAATGTTAGAAAGACTCTGGCCACAGAGTAGAATAATACGTGTAAAGTGAATCAAGGTATTTGTGGGTTTTATTTTGTGGTTATTAGATTAGGCAAGGTTTGAAAAATGTGCCCTGTGGTGTTTTAAAATTTTACTACCTTTGAATCTTCACTGACCTACATGACCTGACTGATCACAAAATAAATGCCAGGAAAAGTGGAATCTCCTGGCATCAATTATGCCAATTATTTAATCAGTGTCCCTAATGAAGCTTCTTGGAATTTTGCATCCAGGTGGCTACCTACCTGACCTAACTTGGGCTTCAGATCTGAATAGTATCATCATCAAATTCTAGCTTTTATTATGAATAGTATGTAGAACATTAACTATAAAAGAATACTAGGATGATAGCAACTTGTTCTCCAACCATTCCTATATGAACTCCACCAAAAAAAAAAAAAAAAGAACAAGACAGTGATAGTGGTGGTGGTGGTGATGGTGGTGGTGGTGGTGATGCATCATAGAATACTGATAGAAATCTGGCCTCATGACCAGGATATATGCACTAATAATTAGAACAAGCACAATTCATATTAGAGTACTTAAGTTCTAAAAGGAGTTGGAACCCTCGACTTGCTATCCCCTAACCCACTGCAAAACTATGTATACAAAAGCCTTTAGTTTGCTAATGGAAGACAGAGCGACCATTCCAGTAATTTTCAGCAGCAACATTCTAGGATCGTAGTATCAAAGATTTAGAAGCCAAGGGACTTGGCGGTGTGAGGCGGTAATCTCTTAGTTAAACTTCCTTATTTTAAATAAGGAGAAACTGAGGTACAAACAGGTTAAAGGGCATTGTCTTGTCATATTGAATCAGCCTTGGTACTCACACCTCATCACTACCCTCTGCCTCTCTGATAGGAGAATAGAGCCATACATTCTAAAACCTCTTTTTAATGAGAAGGCTCAAGACAGATAGTTCCTCTTTCTCCACTTGGATAAACTTCTTTGGGGCTTCTTGGACTTCTCCACTATGCTCTTACTTTGGGGCTTTCTTCCCTTTTAAATTTCCTTTTGTATATTATAAGCTCCCTGAGGGCAGGGACTGTCTTTGTTCCTTCCTTCCTTCCTTCCTTCCTTCCTTCCTTCCTTCCTTCCTTCCTTCCTTCCTTCCTTCCTTCCTTCCTTCCTTCCTTCCTTCCTTCCTCCCTCCCTCCCTCCCTTCCTTCCTTCTTTCCTTCTTTCCTTCTTTTCTTGCTTGCTTCCTTCCTTCCTTCCCTCCCCTGCCTCCTCTCTCCCTCCCTTCCTGTATCCTTAGTGCTTAGCACAATGCCTGACACTAGTAGGCAATTAACAAATGTTTATTGACTGAATGACTGAACTAAAAATCACCCAGGTAGTAGTAATCTTGGTAGAGTTGAGATTCAAACCCAGCTCCTGCTTCCAAATCCAGTGTGCCTTCTACTGTGCCATAGCTTCTGGTTCTAGGAATCTATCATATTGGGCTTCTTCCACTCCCTAACTCAGCTTGGTTTTTCACTGTCTGTGGCTTTTTGTGGTAAAAGTCATTTCAGGATCTTCATATCATTTTATCACTCTCCCTCAGGAAGGCTACTCAGTTTACAACTCCATGCCATGTGTGGAAAGGAAAGATCCCAGGTGAAATTTGTGCTTTATAAACTGTTTTCTGATTTCTTTAGTTGAGAAATGAGAGCATCTACTTGAAGTAGATTGTTATCTGCCAGGGAAAGTACTAAAAATACTTGTTCTACCCATCAGAGTGTTGAAATCGGATGAATTTATACAATCTCATAGGTTCATAGGATAAAGAGCTAGTCCACCACTTTCATTTTACGCATGAGAAAACTGAGGCTTAGAAAGGTTAAGTAACTTACTTAAGGTCACACAGGGAGTAAGTGGTAGAGATTGGATTCTAACCTAGGTTCCCTGACTTCAAATCCAGCACAATTATATAGCTTTATAAAGTGCTTAGCGGAGTCTGGCACATAATTAGTGCTTAATAAATACTTGTTCATTTCACTTTCCCCTATAACACATTGGGACTCTTTAACAATGCTCTTCCTTCCACCTATCTCCAATCTAGCAATTAAAAATAAACAAGATAGTCTTTATAAACAATTTCCAAGAAAACGATATATCCACATTTGATGATTGTTAAGGTAAGATAGGATGTTATTCATTTAAGTGTAAGGTTGTGATAATCATAATGAAAACTGGCATTCCTGTAGTAACAGGAGGTGCTTAATAAATAATTATTAACAGATTGATAATTTATATTTACCAAATAATTTGTGTTCTTTATCATTTGATCACTGCAATTCTATGTGGTAAGCACTATAATTATCATTCCCTGTTTTACAGATGAAGAAACTGGGGTTAGTTAAATGACTTAAGACAACTAGGAAGTGTTTGAGGCTGCATTCAAACCGAGGTCTTACTGACTCCATGTCCAGTACTCTACCAACTATGCTATGTTATTCATTAAAAAATGGTAGGAGGGGCAGCTAGGTGGAGCAGTGGATAGAGCATTGGCCCTGGAGTCAGGAGGACCTGAGTTCAAATCTGGCCTCAGACACTTGACACTTACTAGCTGTGTGACCCTGGCCAAGTCACTTAACCCTAATTGCCTCACCAAAAAGAAAAAAAAAAAGGTAGGAAAAAATGAAGTATAAATAATAGTGTAGCTTTGGTTTTCAGCTTCCTCATCTTACAAATGAGGTGATTAACTTGATTCTTTTTAAGATCCCTTCCAATTCTCCACTTAATAATCCTATGAATTCTCAAGTTTTCTTGGCAGGAAGGCAGCCTAGGTTACATGCTCAATGAAATATAAAAACACATGTCGTAACACTGGCTTGAATTTATATAGCATACTTCCTCTGAAGAGTTAAAATAGTTCCAAATATTGACCTGGCTGTCTATACAGTGCCTGTGCCAGGCAATGCTCAATGATATCACTTCTATCCTTAGGATCATCTGCCTCTGTCCTGGGCTCAGGACTAAGTGACAGAACTGAGGGATATGGCTCCAAGTGTAAGAATCATTTCCAGTGTATATTCCCTCCCCAGAGCAGTAATTAGAGCCTCGTGGAATCCTCATCTTGAGGGCCAGGAATACATTTCATATCAAGGAGGGTCATCAGCTACTAAATCCAAGTCAGAGGGAACTACATGTGGTCCTCTGTGCTATACAAATCCTGTTCAGCATCTGCTAAGGAAAGCTTCCAGCTAGGGCCACCAACTCTTGCTTCTAAGTAGGAAGCCTTCTTAAAACTAAAGTTTAGCAGGAAGATTATTATTGCTCTTTCCCTCTCTTTAGGTTGGGGGCCCAAATTCAATAATATAGCTGGTAATCAGTATGATGGGAAGACTTTTCCTGAGATGCCTTTTAGAAGACAACAGATGCTCATGTTTCTTATATTGAGAGATATCATTAGGATGGGGGTGACACAAGGATCTAGCTCCTGTTCACTAAAATTGAGAGGGGGCAGAAATATAGTATACATGCTGCTTTAGCAGCTAGAAGCCAAGATTATGACTTATTCCCTTTCTTGCACAAGTAAATGTTTTAATTACTAATTGTATTATTTTGCCATTATTAATTACAAAATTCATATGACTGCCTGTTTGTGCTGCTTATCTGGGTGCCAAAATTACTAATTAAGTCTCTGCAAGCAAGCTCAGTCAGCCCACATGTTGCTGGAAGGTGGGGACAGTATATGTGGTAGATTCATTTATTTAATCTAATTATTCCAACTCAATAAACATTTATCAAGGGCCTACTCTACACAGAGCACTGTTCTAGATGCTGGAGGGGGATATAAAAAATTTAGATAAGACATTGTTCCTATTCCCCCGGAGTTTGGGGTCTAGTAAAGAGATAGGATGTGGATGCATATTCCGAAAACTGTCATATTCCTTAAAATATCATGATTGGTACAGTGGCAAATGTACTGGATCTAGAGTCAAAGGAATTGAATTCAAATCTTGTCCCTGAACCTTATAACCTGTTTGACTTAGTCATTTCACTTTCCCAAGGCCTCAGTTTTTTCTTCTGTAAGATGAGGTGGTTGGACATGAAGATGTCAAGGCCCTGTCTAAATCTAGGTATATGGTTTCATCCTGTGGTATGGTATTGCTTCCTTTCTCTAAGGAGGCGGCCCACTCCTTCCTGGAGTGGATCAATGGTAATATACACAGGTACCAGCCTCCCTTTCTAGGCACACCTATGTCTATTGTCCTAATTTCATTACCAAGGTGAAAACAAAGCATTTTGTGAAGCCTGGTGAGAGACCTTTTTTTATGGGCTCAATGATTGATTAAGCATTTATGTAGAGTTTACTGTGTGCCAGACAAATTTCTAGGGGAGAAGAGGTCATGATTCCTCCACTCTGGAAAGCTCACAGTTTAATAGAGGAATGAAGAGGTATACACATAACTATAATGCAAAGCAATTTGTGATAAATACCAGATTAGAAATATCAGTTTAATGTTTCGAGCACTCAGAGGAGGGAGAAATCTTATGCACCTGAGATCACTGGACAGGTTTCTTGGGGAGATGACATTCGGGTTGGATCTTAAACGATGGATATTTTTTCTTTTCAATACACTTTTGCTAATTAACATCTTCTATAATTCCAAATCTATCCATGGCCACTCCTCCTCCCAAAGTGCCAAGCTTTCTAACAAAGAATTTTTAAAAAAACTTCAGCAAAACTAACTCCCAAGTATGAAAACATATGCAATGTTTCATAGCCACATTTGCAGCATTGCCATATTTCTTTACAAAGAAGTTGAGGGAGGTTCATTCTTTTGTCTCTGTTTTTTTGTTTGTTTGTTTATTTGTTTTTAGTAAGGCAATTGAGGTTAAGTGACTTGCCCAGGGTCACATAGCTAGTAAGTGTTAAGTGTTAAGATTGAAGTCAGGTATTCCTGAATCCAGGGCCGGTGCTGTATCCACTGTGCCACCTAGCTGCCCCTTTTTGTCTCTCTTTTGAGGTCAAGATTAGTCATCATAATTCCACAGTATTCAAATTCAATTGTTTTGTTGTTCTTATTTACAGTTGTATTTTTTATAATTATTGTATGTATTGTTTCCCTGACTTGACTTACTTCACTTTGTATCAATACACATAAATTTCTCCATGCTTCCCCGTCATACCCATTATTTCCTACGGTGCAGTAATACTGCATTACATTCATGTATCACAGCTTGCTTCACCACTCCCTAATTGATGAGCACCTATTTTCTTTGATACTATTGCTATAAATGAATAATTGTTTCAAGAGCAAGCCTTCCTTCTGATTGATCTCCTTGAGTACATGCCTAATAGTTGGATCTCTTTGTCAAAGGATTGGGACATTTTAGTTGTTGCTTTCCAGAATAGTTAAACCAATTCAACAAGGCAGAGTGAGATTTTAGTAAAGAGAATGATGTCTAGAGACATTCCTAGAATAGACAAGAATGTGAACAAAGACATGGAGATAAGTCAATTTGTTGAGTGTTCTGGGAACAGTAAGGGGAGAAGATAGTCCACCTAGAGCTCAGAGCTTATGTTGGGAAGGTGAAATAGATGTAAATATAGTACTGAGATAACTCATAGAGGGCCTTGAATGCCACGCAAATGAGCTTAAATTTTCTTTTTCAGGAATGAGATGATTCAGAAATGGCCATATGGTGACCCTGGATTTAAAGTCATACCATTGCTTCTGTTAGTGATTTGATTTATTATTTATCAATTAACCTTGACATTTATACATAAAGGAAAATAACATTTATTAATTAATCTTGAGATTTTTAATGAGACTCAACAGATGGTATCAGCTGAGTAAAGATATGTGTCCCCTTTGGATCACAATAAGGTCTTATATTCATCCATTGGCTCCTCACACAAAAGGCAAAAAGAGAATCATGGAATCACAATTTGCTTATAATCATCCACAATACTAGGAGATCTCTATACTAGGTTCTCACTCTAACTAGTAAAATGTCTCCAAAGAGACAATGTCTCCATGGAAGCTGGGCAGCAACATTTGTTCCTTGTGCCCAAGCTAATTTGAATAGTTATAGTGGGACATGGGCAGATAGGTACTTCCTCTGTAACGATAACACCATGGTGGGAGTTGGAACAAATTTACAATGAAGTAAGAAAAGGGGGGTATCTCAATGGAACCATCACAACATTAAGAGCTGGCCTCATTCTCATGCTCCCAAATATTACTTTGCTGAAAATAACAAAGATAACTCACATTTAAATGACACGTTGCAATTTAGAAAGTGTGTTCCTCGCAAAAGCACAGCGAAGTAACTATAAAGTATTATTACTCCCAAGTTATACATGAGATACTAATCTGTATTAGGGCAGAGAATTTCCATAATGAGAGTTCTCTACACAAATGAAATCACAGGTCTGGGAGAGGGGGAAAAAAGATACTATATTATACACATACTCATAATATTTATCATTATGTAACATATAAATCATAAAATAATATATAAATTATAATGTATAAATTATATGTTGAAATACATTATATATAATATACATATATTTATAATAATATTGTACCTAAATGACCTCATCATACTACCTCATAGGGGTACTGTTCACTTCAAAGGGACTATTCTAAAGAGCCAGAAGAAAGATTAGCCCCCATGACAAGAGTGCAGCTCATTACCTACTTTGTCTACAGGAGTAGATAAGATCATGCCAGCAAAACTAAAGAATTAGAAAAATCACAAATTCTGCTGCTATTTATACTTTGGTTCTAAAAATTCAAATTAATGTAAATTTTGAGAGGACCACCAAAAGTACACATCTAGATGGTGTGATCTCACTGTCCTCTTCTTCTTTTTTTTTTTTTTACAGGGCAATGGGGGTTAAGTGACTTGCCCAGGGTCACACAGCTAGTAAGTGTCAAGTGTCTGAGGCCGGATTTGAACTCAGGTCCTCCTGAATCCAGGACCAGTGCTTTATCCACTTCGCCACCTAGCTGTCCCCCCACTGTCCTCTTCTTAAGGCAAACCATAATTGGTTCACTGCATTTAGTTTGTGGTGCCATATTTAAGGAAGAGCACTCCCAGGGAAGGGCAAAGAGAATGGTGAGTGGACTAGAAATCATACCCTATAAGATTCAGGTGAAAGAACTGAGAAGCTTTAGCCATGACAAGAGAAGATTTAGAAAGGGACTGATAACTATCTTGGAGTATCAGAGGGGAAGTCACGTGTGGAAAAAGGACTAGATTTGTTTCACTACTTTCCAGAGGGTGTAACTGATAGGGGTGTATGAAGAGTTCAAGGATGTCTAGCACCTCTGGTGTGAAGGTTTGCAGAGCCCTTTTCAGGGCTGCTCAGGCATATTTGGGGTCCACCTGGCAGTCAGCTCTCACCTGTGGCTCTGAGAAGCTATAGCATGCACTACTGCCACACCCTGCTAAACCATCTTGGCAGACAGGCGGCTACACCAGGTTGAGGGTAAGCAACAAGTTCTCAAACCTGTCAATAAGTTGAGGGTTGGGTTGAGGGTGTCTCTCCCAGGCATGTGAAAAATCTCCCTCAGCAAAATGAGCATATGAGAGCAATTTGTTCCAACAGCCCTGAATGCAGATGAAGCAAGAGTTGTGGTTCCCTTAGAGCTTGGTCGGGCATTGAAGGTATCAAGGTCATCCAGTGCATCCAGAGCCATCACTAAGTCTCCTGACTTTTGTCTTGCCAATGGACTTTGATGACTCTGGAAGAGAGAATGAAGCTGATGACTTTGTGTAACTCTGCCACACTTGAATCCAATTCATGCAGGAGTCAAGACATCACGCATAATATCATTGGCTCTCTTCAAAAATGAAGGACAAACAATAACAACTTGTAGCAATGGGTGGAAGTTGCAGAAAGGCTGATTTGAATATGAATAAATACATAAAAATAGCAAGCATTTATACAGGACTTTAAAGTTTGCAAAGAACTTTACAATTATTATCTCATTTTTGTCATCACAACAACACAGAGAAGAGATGCTATTATTATTCCTATTTTATAGATGAGGGAACTTGAGATAGAGGTTAAGTGACTTACTCAGGGTCATCAAACTAATAAATGTCTGATGTCAGATTTCAACTTGTGTCTTTCTGACTGCAGGTCCAGCATTCTAACTATTGTACTACTTAGCCAGTATAAAGAAGACCTTCATAACAAATATCACTGCTGAGGGGGCAGCTAGGCAGCTCAGTGGATAAAGCATTGTCCCTGGATTCAGGAAGACCTGAGTTCAAATCTGGCCTCAGACACTTGACCCTTACTAGTTGTGTGACCCTGGGCAAGTTTCTTAACCTTCATTGCCCCACCAAAAAAAAATATCACTGCTTAGCCATCATCAGTATAATGGCTTGCCCCTTGGGAAGTATTTGAATGTAGGCTCAATGACCATTTATTGGCAATGTTGTAGAAGGGATTACTTTTCAATAAAAGGTTGAAGTAGGTGACCCATGACAACTCTTCCAACTCTGAGACATGATTTTTATCATTCTAGTTTGTTTGCTGATTAATAGCCTTAATTATTCAGATAAGTTATTAATAAATGAAACATTCTTTGCCCTTTGCAAATCATTTCTCACAATGGGGAGCCAAACTCAAACATTTTCATAGGGTAATTCTTCAGACAAGGATATTAGGATTTAATTACAGTGACAGCTAGTTCTTTGAAGTGTAAACAAAAGGATAATTTATTATGTTTTTCATTGTTCTTTTTTCGTGGACGTTACCCACTTTTAGGCTTTAGCTTCAATGAATGTCTATGTGTGCTGTCAAAATCAAATGAGAAAACTTTTGTTGTGAAAGCATTTTATAAGATTCCCAGAATCTTGTAAATGTAAGCTATTATTACTATCATTACCTAAGAATCCAATGCAAAATTTCAAGCACATTTTCAACTCTAAAATTTGAGACATTACTTATCTCTGGCCCTCAGTTTCCTAATCTCCCATATCCTCCCCGCAAATCTGTCCTTCCTCTCAACTTTCCTATTTGTGTGAATGGCACCACCATCCTCAGTCACCCAAATGAGAAATCTTGGAGTGACCTTTAACTTCCCCCCTCCTTTGTTCCTTTGTCTCTCTTTCTCTATTGTCTGTCCATCTCCCCTATATCAAATTCATTGTCAAATCTCTCCTATCTGTCCAACTATCTCTGTAGTTCAGACCTCATCAATTATCACTTAGACTAAAGGTTCCTTCTTGCCTCCAAATCTAAGATAAAATACAAACTCCTTAGCTTGGTGTTTAAAGCCTCTTACAATCTTGTTCCAATCTATTTTTCTAGCCCTGTCAGGCTACTCCTTTCCACAAACCCACTGTTCCAATTTAATTGGACTTTTAGTTACTTCCCACACTAGACATACCACTTCCCATGCCTCTGCTTCCATAGGCAGTACTCTATGCCTGTAGCAAGTAAAAAAGACACTGACGTATAGTCTTCTCCAGGACAAGATATCATTTTATTAACAGTGACGGGTATATTTTTAGTAAAACGGTTGTCCTGGCACCTCAGTAAAATGCCAGGGACCTGAGGAAGATCAATTTATCAGTTAGGCTAGTAGTAACCAAGAAATTGTACAAATGACCTCTCCAGATGACCAGAGACCCTGAGTGAGGTTTGTCAGGGTCTTTTAAACTTGGATGTGTCTTCCTTTTGATTGGTCTGACACTAGACCATTTGGACATCCTCTGGCAAAGGTAAGACAAATACAATTGGTAACCATTTTAATGAGGAGGTGGGTTAAAAGTTGCCTCAGCTCCTTGCTATTACTTCCTTTTTGGGAGGTGGGAGTAATCCTTAGGTGACAGGAATCCTCAGGTGACTGTATTCTGCTGCATCTGGGGAAAGTGGGTTGGCCTACAGGTGTGGCTGATTACACCCTTCTCTGCCAGTTAAGAAATGCTCATTTCTGGGGCAGCTAGCTGGCACAGTGGATAGAGCACCGGCCACTTAACACTTACTAGCTGTGTGACCCTGGGCAAGTCACTTAACCCCAATTGCCTCACTAAAAAAAAAGAAAAAAGAAAAAAAAATGCTCATTTCTTTATGAGACCCAGCATATTCCAGCAATCTTGGCTGGAAAAAGCAAAAGCCATCTAGGTCAGGTTCCCCCTAGTTTGGCCTCCGCCTTGGAGACAAAGTCACCCCTAACTTTGATGAAGAGAAGCAAAGACAAGAGAGTTGTCCCTTGGGGAGGCCTAGCCCAAGCTGGTGTTTACAGCACAGAAGTGAATGTCCCACTTGGGAGAGGCCTTGAGGGCTGGGAGTGATCAGATTACTTAAGAAACCACCTGGTGACATAGACTGAGAAGTGGGGTCTGACAAAATGAGGAAAAGGATGGGCTATAGAGTAATATTGCTTCTTAAATAATGTAGCGTAATATTAATTTTCCTTATACCTCCAAACACTATGACGACAAAATTGAGTTCAGGTCTTCCTGACCATAGCTCTCCATCTAGTTCTCTATCCACTGTACCACAAACCTGCTGTATATACTCAAGCATGAGTGCATACACACACACACACACAGACACACACACACACATACATACACAATATGCCTATATACCTATACAAGTCCATATAGCTATATGTATACATGTCTATGTATAGATATATTATACATGTGTATTACATACACATATCATGTATTATTCATGTGTGTATATATGTATATATGTGTATATATGTATATGTGTATGTGTATATATGTATATGTGTATGTGTATATATATATATATATATATATATATATATATATATATATATATATATATATATATATATATAAAAATCTGTCTGTACCTCTTCATCACAGCCCATCATGTAAGGTGAAGCTCCTTCATGGGATCACAGGTCTAGAGCTAGAAGGGATCTTTTGTGACAGATGAGAAAACTGAGGCCAAGAGGAGTGAAATGACTTGCCCAAAGACCACACTGGTGGTATAAACCAAAGGTGAAATTTGAATTCAGGCCCTCTGATTCACAATCCAGCACTTCAAAGGCAGGGAAGGGATTGTTGTTGGTTTTTTTGTTTTGTTTTGTTTTGTCCTTGTATTCCTCTACTCCCCATACGTAGCCAGCATGTTCTGTTATACACAGTTGGTGCTTAATAAAGATTTGTTGAATAACAAAGTCCGTTACTGATTGTGTAGGGATGCTATTGATAATGACCTGGTTTGGAAGAAGGGTGCTTTAAAGAAAGCTAATGAATAACTCGACAATAAATAAATCTGTATAGTGTTTTACACTCTTTGGGGAAATGCTACAATCTAGAAATCTTAGTCAGCAAAATGGATTCCTATTTAAAACATGTTTATGTATGTGTGTCTCCCCTAACTGCCCTCACCCCTAGACATAATTATAATCTCAGGGTTTTCTTGCTTTGATGCTCACGTGTGCATGCACACGTACGCACCATAGGCTAACCCTCGCTTTAGCAGCTCAGTGCAGTGCTGGTATCTGCCTTGCAGATTTTCTCTGTGTGACTAAACGGTATTGATTCTGGGTCATGCTAAAATGCAGCTTAGAGCAATTTAGAGTCCTACCAGATAGCAGGTCAACGTCAATGATGGGGAATGGCTTGGTGGGGGCAGGAGGGGGAGGGCCAGACCTGAACTGCAGAGGCCTTTTAGCAGAAGCCCAGGAAGGGGCAGAGGAGGCACAGGGCAGAACAACAAACAGCAGAACAGAAGGACCCTGCCAAAAGAAGCCCCAGTCACAAGGCCTAGGTCAGACAGATGGATCTCTGATTGATGTGGAAAACTAAGGTGAGAGCCCCAGCCATAGGCAGGGATGGCACAGCTCCTTCTGACCTGATAATAATAGTCACCAGAGCCAGAGCTAGCAATTGTGAGACCCAGGGCAAGTGTCACAAGAATTCAGCTGGGGCAAAAAGCATGAAAGGCATGCTTAAATAGACCTTTTAAAGACAGATTGAGAGAGGAGCGGGGGAGCAGGCAGACAGACCTCAGACCTGGAAATAGCCCAGATCATAAAGAGCTCATTTGCCATGTGGCCAGAGTTTGGGGAGGAGGAAGTATCCTATCCAATAACTTCCTACTTTAATTAGTCTTGCTCAACTAAATGCTAAGTTGAATTTGTTTCCTTTTGCTGGTAGACTACAAGCACTGTTAGTGCCTTCTAAATTTCAAAACCCTGGAATGAAGTGCTGGTCTCTCTGCCCTTTTTATTGCACTAGTAACTAGTTATTTGATTTCCCAGCCAGAGCTCTAAACCATGCTGCTACCACACTCTTGGTCATTCCCTCCTCTTCCTCCCCACCAAAAACTTGGACTCCACTTCAGAAACCAGCCAAGCCCTAAGAGGTGAATTTTCACCCTCTCTTGAATTCAACAAAGCCTCCACCTCACTTCCAGGACACCAGCTACAAACCATGCTGCCTAGCATAACCTTCTCTTCCCAATCTATTCCAACTCCCCTTTATGTATATACTGAATTCCACAAGTCAAATGTAAGCTCCTTGAGGGCAGGGACTATATTTCTTTCTTGTAGTTGTATCCCTAGTGTTTAGCACAAGCTTCTGTGTCTCCACCATCTTCAAATATTTTAATGTTACCTATGTGGGAGACAGACCTTGTTCTTTGCCTTGTTTTATATACTTCCAGAGGGCAAAAGGCATGAGGTAGAAATTTCAGCGAGGAACTCTTTCATACAAATACTTTTTTTTTCCTCATTCATTTCCTCATTCATGAAGCAAGATGATTTGTGAAATGTGTGCTTATCTCCCCTAAAAATGTTCAAGCAAAACCTAATGACCTGTCAGAGATTGTGTATATGACATCCCTGCTCTGGATAGAAGGTTGGGCTAAATGACCTCTAACATCCTTCCCAACTGGGAGGTTCTATGGGAAAAGGTGAACAGGGGGAGGGAACAAACATTTTTAAAGCTCTACTATGTGCCAGGAACCTACTAAGCACTTTATAAATAGTATCTCATTTGATCCTCAGGGCAACCCTGGGAAGTAGATGCTATTCTTATTCATGTTTTAGAGATGAGGAAAATGAGGCAAAGGTAAAATGACTTGCCTAGGGTTACACAGATAGGAAGTATTTGAAGTCACATTTAAACTCAGGTCTTGAACATTCCAAGCCCAATGCTCCATCTACCTTGGCACCTATTTGCCTCTAGTGAATCTAAGATTGTTAATTTAGAATCCTAAGCTCCTCTCTCTCTCTCTCAGTACTAAGCATATTTTAACATAAGATTACGTGGTCAGGGGCAACTAGGTGGCAAAGTGGAGAAAGCACTGGCCCTGGATTCAGAAGGACCTGAGCTCAAATCCGCCCTCAGACACTTGACACGTTTTAGCTGTGTGACCCTGGGCAAGTCACTTAACCCTCATTGCCCTGCAAAAAAAAATTCATGGTAACATTCTTTTAAAAAAAGATATCAGCCAGAATATTATAAATGTGCTCCCAGTTGATAGAAACTAGCAGAGCGAACAGAAATGATAATAGCTACTACTCCTTATATATGTATATACAGCTGACAAGGCATTATGTTGGGAAAAAATGCCTTGAAGGGGGTAGTCCAAATATGAGGGATAAGAACTAGGTCAGCAATTCCATTGATATATAGAAGTCTTGGATGAAGGCAGTCCCTCTATGATTGCAAGTTTGTATCTTCTCTAAAATTGGTGCCTTAGAGATGTTCAGGAGGCTCAGCAGTTAGGTGATTTGTCTAAGGTCACAAAGTTAAAATGTGTCAAAGGCAAGATCTGAATCCAGTTCCTCATGATTTTAAGGCCTGCTTTCTGTTATACCAACGTGCCTTACTACTAAAAAACAAAAACACTTTACAGATGAGTAACCTGTGGCCCAAGTACATAAAATGATTGGTGACTTTAGTCATTTAATAATGATATGACAATAGTCACAGAAATGGCCTGGAGCCCAGGCCATTTGACTTCAAGTCTAATGCCTTGTTAGAAAGCAGATACTTAGACAATGAATATTCATTTTATGAAGAATTGTCCCAAATGGGAACAATGCATTTCTCCAGCTTATTTAAATGGGTATTTTTGTCCTTTTTCTGGTTATAAACCAATTCTCAAAATGCCACAGTCTCAAAAAAAGTTGAAGTTGAGCTTAACTGAAAGGGAAATGTTCACTATATACATGCCATAACATACTACCAAACCAGAAGAGGACCGCATAAGAGAAGGGGCATAAATAAGATATCAGGATGACTGGGGTACAGTTATGTGTATATATGTATATATGTGTATATGTATATATAAGATATATATTTAGATACACACACACACACACACACACACACATATATATATAAAACTAAAATGTCTTTTTCTGTTCAAGTCTCCAGCTGGGAAAAATCCTAATGATTAAGAAAATTCTCATTCATTCTCTCTCTCTCTCTCTCTCTCTCTCTCTCTCTCTCTCTCTCTCTCTCTCTCTCTCTCTCTCTCTCTCCTCTCCTCTCCTCTCCCCTCCTCTCCTCTCCTCTTCTCTTCTTCCTCCTCCTCCTCCTCCTCCTCTCCTCTCTCCTGCTATTTCTTTCCTTTCTCTTTTGTACCCTCTCCTCCTCTGTGTCCCTATGCCCCTCCATGTTCCTATGTACTTGGGTGAACATATCCTCCCTCTCATCTGCATTTAATCTCTTCCCCTCATACACACACAATGAGTGATATCTTAGCAAAACCATTTTCTTTTGAAAATCCATGCCAAATACAGAAAGCAAACAACTCTTAAAGAAATAAAAACTGGGGATATAGGCTCAGTGTAAAAGCTAAAGCATCATAAAGGGACAGTGAAATAGGAATTTCACTAGTTTTATTCTTGGCATCAGAGACAGCTAAAGACACTCTGCCTCTCTCCTTATGACTTCTACATATTTCAAATACAGTCTTTTCCTAGAATCTCATTCCCAGATGGACCAGCAATAGTAGCATTGGTGCTATTTCCTGTCCTCCTGCATTCTCACTTGGTCATATCTCAGTTGAAGCCACTTTGGACACTGATCCTAACAAGAGCAAGTAGCAGTTACCCTGCCTCTCCTTACCAGACCAGTTGAGATATCTCGGCATTGCGGTAACATCATGCCCCTAGAGCTCCAGACTATCATATGCCCCAGTTAGCTTGAGTATATCTCACCTGTCACAATATTTCAGTTCTTCCTCCTTTTAAGTAAGAGAGGGTTTTTTATGATAATATCTAATGGTCTAATATCCCCCAGGGACCCAAGGAGGGGGGTTCCAGAAGCCTCTGTCTGCCAGTGGAAAAGATTGGTGCCCTGCTACATTTACATATGTGTGAGAGCCCCTTCTTTAAACTGGTTGCTTGCTTGTCCTTGTGTTTATTCCTGTTTCCTCTATCCTGGGTTAAACTTAGTAGGATTATCCTGCCCCCCTATTATGTCAGGAAAAGGAAGGCAGATCCATACAGCCCATAGTGACAAAAAATGGTTAAAAACCACTTGTGTAGACTGTTTTTACGAAGCTTTTTGTAGAGATAAGAAAGTCAGCATTTTGGACTGCTCCAGAACCTAGCTGCAGATGTCTATTCAATTACCCATCCTTTTGGTATCTTCTCCTCTTTGTGATACCTTAAAGATTTTCTCCTTAATGAGTTAAAAATTGTGTGGAAATGACCATAATATAAAATAGATTATAATTATATAGGAAAAAGCACAAGAATACTTTTAGAGACTCGAGAAGGGGGAAAAATGACAGGAGATTCAAAGAAAGCTTCATAGAGAATGGAGGTACAATTTGGTTTGGGCTTCAAAGAATAAATGGGTTTTCCAAATGGAAAGGGAGAACCGGCAGAGAGAGAAGGCTATTTTCAGCATCACATGAGCACATGGGTACAGCACAAGAGTACAGAGGAAGGAAAGGGTATGATGAGCTTGGGGAAAAGTCTATTTCAGCAGATATCTCGAGTCACATGAAATAAGGTAGATTAATGCCAGATTATAGATGATCTGATTCTGAAGATCACCTGGCAGGGTAAGGCATCAGACACTGAGGTTATTTCTTGAACTGAACCGCCAAGCATTCAAACTCGAGTGCAGAGAGTACAACTCCAAAGGGCTGGCCACATAGTCTGAATATCAAACATATACTTGCCTAAAAATCTATTTTATGAAGAACTCACATAAGGCAAATGCTCTCATGGTGGTTAGTAGAAATGATACAAAGACATTCTCAAGGTCTCTCTTAAGAACTTTGGAGTTAGGGGCAGCTAGGTAGTGCAGTGGATAAAGCACTGGCCCTAGATTCAGGAGGACCTGAGTTCAAATTCGACCTCAGACACTTGACACTTATTAGTTGTGTGACCCTGGGCAAGTCACTTATCCCTTGTTTCCCCAACCCCCCCTCAAAAAAAAAAAGGAAAGGAAAATTAAAAAAAGAACTTTGGACTTGATTGCATGACTTGGGAGATGCTGGCACAGGACCACGCAGCATATTGTACTTCTCATCAGAGAAGGTGCTGTGCTCTATGAACAAAGAGGAATTGAAGTAACTCAGAAGAAACTCAAGATGTGCAACTTTAGAGAATCTGCCCCAAATGCTCACATGGACTACTTGTACCCAACATGTGGTAGAGCATTCTGAGCTCATATTGGTTTCATCAGCCATGGTCAGCTACACTGTAACTTGACTCTAACACAATGATGTCATTTTGGTCTTCTTCAAGAACAAAGGACAACAACCAACCCATCAATCAATAGATCATCCACAATTCCATGCTGAAGAGCCTGGACTTTATCCTGTAAGCAGTGGGTACCAATATGTAGTTACAAGCAAGAGAAGAGTATGGATAGAATTAGGAAGATAGAAATGGGAAATAATCAATCAAAAAGTATTTATTAAGTAATCACTATGTGCTAGGAATTGACCAAAATGCTTGATAATTGTGTTCTGAGAATATATTAGACGAAGGAAAGACTGAGGTGGGCAGATTCACAGAACCCTGCACAGGGGACTGCCTATCTTAGGTGTTCAGTAAATGTCTGAATAAATGTCTGAATTAAGGGGGTTGGCTTTGAGGGTAACTTGGCTAGTGGATAAGAAATGGGTATAGATGTAGTAGCATTCAAAGATCCTCAAGCAGTATAAGTCTAAACTACCAGTAGATTGGTTTGAATAGTCATTTCTTTCCTTTGTTTCTGAAGCGTGCATCTAGGGGCTATTTTCTCAGCCTGATTTCCATGTGCCTGAGCTGTCTTTCTAAAGAAGATCCCAATTGTATCCCACAGTCTGCCCCATATCAGCTGCCAGAGCTCCACCTTGGCCCTACATGGGGCCTTCAGAGCTTAGCTTGTTAGATGCTAAATGACTGCCATGAGAAAGTGACGAGTGACAGTTTGCAACCTTTTTACTGCTAGAAAGCTCACTCGATAAAAACCAAAGGAGTCAGAGAGAGGCAGGGTTTGGAGATCATAAAAAAATAAAATAAAATAAAAAAGCTGTCTTTCCTGCAGTTTGTGTTTATCCAAGTGGCAGGATTAAGTGAGTTAATGCGAAGGAAATAGACAGCTTCACTTAATGAGACAGATTATTTGGAGAAACAGAAGTGTCACTGAGGCTGGCAGTGCAGGAGAATGGATTTGTTATTTCTGATTGCTGGTTGCAATGGTGGAAACATCATTTATTTTTATTGAGATGTTCCCCAGTGCTGCACTTTTTGTTAATAAAGATAAAGTCCTCATGTCGAAGGCAAATGTTATCTTCTCATCTTTGGAACCTTTCCAGTCAGCAGCTTCAATGCAGTGTTGGGAGATAAGTATGGAGAAGTCTTTTCCAACCTGCTGCCCCTTATGCTCCTCACCTGGCTGACAGAATAGGGGCTGGATCCTTTGTGATGAGCCTCACATACTCATAGAAGGCAGTATGATATAGGAGACAGAGCCCTGGATCTAGAGTCAAAGACTTAGGTTAGAATTTCAGCTCAGGTACCTGGTACCCATATGGCCTTGAGCAAATAACTATATAACATGGTAAAAGTTCATCCAGAATCATTCCCCCAACAATTTTACCATACTGCTCAATGCAACAGACACAGATAATAGTTGATAAAAAGCACTAACAGTTGATAAAAAGGAATAATATAGAACTAGAGATCCTGCTTTTAGGAAGGGTAGAAGGGTAGAGGGCCAAGGAGATTATGCAGTGACCTGTGAAGATAATGTGCTATGTTTGTGCCTCTTCCAGTGACAAGGAATTGACATTCATACAGAAAGTGCACCTTGGTCTCTCTCCTAGAGGGGCAAATGAAAAGAGGAATTCATCTCTGTTCTCTAAGTTGTCAAGGAAAATTAAGCATTTCTCAAAAGAATAAAAAAAAATTTATGTGAGTAGAAAAGAAGAAAAAGGATGTGAAAAGCGAAAAAGGAAACTGACCTTGTGTCAATTAATTATAAGGTAGGAGGATGTTCTATAGAAGGAAAAGAAAGAGAATGGGAAATAAGCATTTATATAGCACTGCAACTATGTACTAGGTACTATGATAAGCACTTTACTAATATGATTTCATTTAATTCTCACAACAATCCTGTGAAGTGTTTTTATTGCTTTCATTTTATGATTGAGGAAACTGAGACAAACAGTGACTTTCCCAAGATCACACAGGTAGTAAAAGTCTGAGGTCGAATTTGAACTCAAGTCTTTCTTTACTTTTGTGGGGCAGTAAGGGTTAAGTGACTTGCCCAGGGACACACAGCTAGTAAGTGTCAAGTGTCTGAGGCCGGATTTGGACTCAGGTCCTCCAGAATCTGGGGCTGGTGCTTTATCAACTGTGCCACCTAGCTGTGCCTGAACTCAAATCTTACTGACTCCAAGTTCAGCACTCTATCCACTGTACTATCGACTGCCTCTAAAAGAAAGAAAAAATTTAAGACTAAACATGAGGAATAATGCAATGGTGATAATAATAATTCATATTTATGTAGCACTTTACGTTTTACAAAGCATTTTCCAGATAACTGTACTGCATAACAGGTAGGTAGTCTGGTTCTCTTTTCCTTGCACATCAGAAAACCAGAACTCTGAGAGGGTAAAGACTTGCCCATGAGGATGAGCATCTTAGGTTAGAAGATGAGCACAACATGCTGGAAATGCATACTGTTCTCTAAGGAATAATCTTGTGAACCTACAGGTTCACAAAGAAAGAGGTTTCACTAAGAAAGAGATCTTTCAGCAATGATAAAACAGTCAAGTAGAGGTGCTTGTTAAACTACCTGCTGAGAAAAACAAAATGATATCCATCTGTTGACCTACCAGGATTAACTGAGAGATTTACTGTCTTCCCAGTGCTAGTATCCAATACAAGACAGAGTGTCTCTTGAGCCTTGTCAAAACTGAGGACTATTACTCATTCTTGGTGATTCATTAAGACAAATTGGTAATGCTACATGGAATCCAGAAAGCATTCCTATGGAGTATAAAGTCATGGATAAGAAATGGGAAACCTTAGTGCTTAGGGAGTATTTACTGCTGCTCTGCTGATATATATATATATATATATATATATATATATATATATATATGAGTTTTTGAAGAAAAAGAGAGATGTCAAACAGTTGGATGAGATTTGGGGGTATGAGAATGGAATAATGGCTTTATAGTAGGAATGATGGACTTCTGTCTGGGTGTGGTGTACACCTAATGAGGACTGATAAAAATGTTTACCTGGAGTCTTGAGGATCTGATCAAGAAGGCTTTAAACTGAAAAATATGGGAGGAGAAAACTGCTCACATTTCTCTGCCATGCCAGATAACAGAGTGAAAGATATCAGCAGAAAGGACTTGTTATTCATAGGAGATGATACCAAAGAAGAAAATCAGAAGTAAAACTATTTTTCTTGTGTGTCTATCCATACACACATTCCAAAACATCTTTTACAATAAAAAGAGTCAAGTTTAATGCTTACTATGCACCCAGCACTGTTCTAATTACTGCAGATACAAATACAAAAGCAAACATGGTTCCTGCCTTCAAGGAACTTCCATTATAATAGGGAGGAACAACACATAAGTATATGGTGGACCCAGAGAGTTACTTTTCTCCCGAATATTACCAAGAGCCACCGGAAGTTGGTTGACACACCCATTCCAGGGAAAATGGAAGAGTTGATTTGATCATGGTTTGGGAACTAGAATTGAAGGGTGGGGAGTAGGTATTCAAGGTGGCAAGGCTAATGGTTAAGTCATTGAGAAGATGACCAGAGAGTAGGCAGTGAAGTAAGCAGGACTGGTATCTACCAAAAATAGTAAGGCAAGTGAGACTGTCACCCATCATATCAGGGAGAATTTCCAGAGATGAAAGGGCTAAGAACTCATAGGTATTGTTTATGGTCTGAAACTGGAGAAGATGGTCAGGGAGTATGTAGGTAAGGGTCAATGTAAGGGGAAATAAGTTATTGTAGAAACAGATGGTTATAATTTAGGAAGGGGAAAACATATTTCTCTGGTCTAGTATTCATCCAACAGGTAATCTATTTTCCAGCCCTGTCACTACATCCTGCTAGTACCTTCTCCCTTCTGCCCGACCATCCCCAGAACTCTATATTGAAAACTTCAGGAAATGTTTATACTTGAAGCATTCCAGTCTAAAACTTTTTAGAATTCTACTAAATTGGTGTCTTTATTCCTATGAGCTCAGGGTTAGGAGTCCAATAAGACATTATTGAGCAGCATCCTCTCTCCCCTCTTATCTCAAAACACCTAAGTGACATGTTATCCTTCAGCTTCTTTGACCCTGAAACTTTTCTGGTTGTCCCAAAGTATGAATTCATGGTTCCCTCTTTGCTCCCCTTGCCCACAGTATGAAGACAGTTGTGCCTAATGTTGCCTGGTGACATCTTCTATTATGTTCCTCTAGTGCTAAACGTTGTGTTTGGAGGCTTGAGAGTCTACACTGTTTGGGACTGATCATTGCTAGGCTCAAGAGAAGGGGAGCTACTTGGGCTCTCCCAATAGTCTTCCCTTAGTTTCTCTCATTCTACTAGTTTGGGTGTCTCCAGTAAAGCCCTATGCCCTAAAGAGCATTGAATGTAGTCACAGGACTTGATTTTAAATTCCAACCCCATCACTTACTGAACCTGTGTGACTTTAGATAAGTTACTTTAACTCCCCTGGACCTCAGTTTCTTCCTCTATAAAATGACATTGGACTTGGTGATGCCTAAGTTCTTTCTAGCTTTATATTTATGATCGTGTAATTCTTTGGGGTCTTACTTTTACCACACCAAATAAAAAGGTCTATTGCTTTCTTACACTGACTGGCTCATCTAATTCTTCTGTGAAACTCAGAAATGTCCTCTGAAGACCAGAGATCACATAGACAGAAGTAGGATATATGACAAAGAGTTCTATTCTCATCAGACAACTATGTGCAGTTCTGGGTACCCCATTTGGGGAACAATAAACTAGAATGCATTCAGAGGAGGGTGAATGGGATTGTCATGGGCTTGGTTTCATGTCTTATGATAACTACTTCAAAATACTTGGGATGTCTTATTTGGAGATGACAAGAATAGAAGGGGGAGAAGAAAGGATAGAGAGAATCACAGCACATGATTGTGACATTCATACTTTTGAAGAGCTGTTACATAGAGTAAGGGTGAAGCTTGTTCTTTATTTCAGAAGAAAAAACAAAGAACAATGGGTAGAGACAAATTTAGGCTCTGTGTAAAGAAATACATGCAAATGATTAAGACAGTTCAAAAAGGGCTTCTCCCAAAGAAAGTTCCAAAGGACTCATGATGGAAAAGGCTCTCCAAATCCAGAAAAAAAAGGAACTGTGGAATATGGATGCTGATTGGACCATACTATCTCTTTTGTTTTTGGTGGTGTCTTTCTTTTTTGAGGTTTTTCCTTTTTGCTCTGATTCCTCTCTTATAACATGAATAATGCAGAAATATGTTTAATGTTATATACATATATACATATATGTATATATGTGTATATATATATGTGTGTGTATATATATGTGTGTGTATGTGTGTATATATATATATATATATATATATATATATATAACCTATATCAGATTACCTGCCGTCTAAGGGGGGGGGAGAAAAATTTGAAATTGGAAATCTTATATAAACAAATGTTGAAAACTATCTCTACATGTAACTGGAAAATAATAAAATACTTTTATTTTTAAAAAAGGGCTTCACCCAGAATATAATTTATTATCCTTCAATTGAAGACTTCAAGAGAAACTGGATGATTCAATGTTGGCATGTTGGATCCAGTGTAGAGGAGTTGCTTAGTTGATAGAGGAAGAAATGTGATGGTAAATGTTGATAGTAAATAATTGTCTCTCCAAAAAAAATAATAAAGACACATGACATACTTTAAAGTTTAATCTGCATAATTAAGATTTCCTCCATTACTCTCTTCAGTCTAGAAATAAATAAAACAATAAAGCAAGCTCTGATTTATAACACTTTCTGATTTCTAAAGTATAAATGCTCACACTGAAAATTTAACAGTCAGTTCTCTCATACCAGTTTGGTCCGCTCCAGCATACCACTGGATACTGGCTAGACTAGAAATCATCAAGTTTGTTTCCAACTCTAAGATTTTGTGATTCTGATTTTTTTGAAAATAACAAATCCAGCATGGAAGCTGGGGAATTTTATACAGATATTTACCCCTTTCTCTCACTAAAAATGTCTTAACTTGACTGAATGAAAATGTCATTGTTTGGAAGGAAGAAGTAGAAAGGAATCGCTATTTGGGACTTGATTCAACAAATAAGGAGAAAGATTGAAATAGAAATGATTAGAGGCTTGGGAAGATGTGGCCATTCCACCTGGGAATTCATGATCAAGAAGGAAAAGGAAATCAGACAGTGTAACTGCTTGACCGCCAGACTCCCCAACACCAAGATAATCTGAGCACCTGAAATCTTATCATCATGCAGATTGATTCAAATTTTGACATTCAACATCTTCACAACTTACCCTCAATTGCCTCTCTCCTCTGATTGGAAGGCTGGAGAACAGAGCACTAAACCTCTCTCAAAACCTTCCTTTCTAGAGGGCTCACACAACCTTCCTAGTAATTCTTTTCCTTCAGCTCCACAGAGCTCCATATCATCTGGTAGCTTCTAGCCTCCCACCTTTCTCCCCAACTATTTCAGCTTCCTATGTGTGCTGTCTTCCTCTATTAGAATGTAAGTTTCTCAAGGGAAGAAACTATCTATCTCTTTATCTTATTTGTATCCCACATACATAGCACAGTGCCTGGCATGTAGTAGGCATTTAATAGATGTTTACTGAAATGAACATGTGCTTCAGATTTGAGGAGATCCAAGGAGATGGGTAGTATAGTGGGTATAGCCCTACACTTAGAGTTAAGAGGTGTAGGCTTGAATGCTGCCTCATATAACTACTTCTACTACTATTAATGGTAATTAGACTGGCAGGATATAGCATTTATATAGGACTTTACAGTTTGCCAACCATGTTACCTGAAGTATCCCATTTGTCCTCATGAAAATCCTGGGAGGTAGATGGTATTATTATACCCATTTGACAGATGATGAAACTGAGGCTAAGAGAAGTTAAGTAGCTTGTCCAGGATCACAGAGCTAGGAAGTATCTGAGGAAGGATTTGAACTCAGATATTCCTGACTCTAAGTCCAGGACCCTATCCACCATGCCACCTAGCTGCTTCTACTACTCTCTACTAGTTGTTTGATTAAGAGCAAATTTTTTAACCTCAGAGAACCTCAGTTTCCTCATATGTAAAATAGGAATAATGACATTTATCCTACCTAACTTACAAGGTTGTGAGGAAAAATACTTGGCCAACCTTAAAAATGTGTTACCATTATCCCATGATCTAAAATTCTAAAAACAAGTCAGCCCAAGAACAATAAAATGCTTAAAAAATTCTAAACATACACACACACACACACACACACACACACACGATCTAAAGCTTTCTGGAACTGTCTAAAGAGACCAATGTGATTACACAAAGAACACATCAAACTACTTAGATTGGGGATGGGGGAAAGGAGACAGGTACAGAAGACAGAAACAATGGCACTTACAAAAGGATGAATGCAAGAATGGCATGTCCCTGTAAAAAAAAAAGTGGCAAAGGCCCTCCAGCTTCGAATGAACCAGTGCTCATGATGAATGTTAAGGCCAACTCAAAGTGCTTTTTGTTAGCTAAACTGGGCCCTCAGGAAGATAAAAGGACGGTTAGGTGTAATACTATGAATGGGATGATGAAAACAGATGATGAAGGAGATGATGAACTCTTATTTTGTTTCTATTTTCTCTGCCATGGAAGAAGGTGCAGAGTAATTGTGTGTGTGTGTGTGTGTGTGTGTGTGTGTCTGTGTTTCAAATGGATAAAAGGGATTTTAATTAAACAACTTTTAACTAAGCAGTGCGGTCACAAAGACCCAAGAAAAATACTCTGTTCCTCTCAAGGAGCTTACATTCAACTGACATATAGAAAAAGTGAGACAACATATAAATGATAGGTAACTTAGAATATAAGTGAACACAAGGCAGTTTGAGAAAAAAGATAGCATAAAGACCTGGGCACAATCAGTGAAGGCTTTATTGAGAAGGTGGCATGTGAGTGGAACTGAACTGTAGAAGTGAGGAGAGGGATGATTTCAGGCATACAGGACAACTTACAAAGGCATAGAAAAGGTAGATAGAATGTTGAGTTCAAGAAACAAATGTTGGGTCAGTTTGGCTGGAAGAACATATGTCAATTGGAGTAATATGAAATAAGTCTGGAAAGTATTTGGAAGTCAGAAGGCAGAAAATTTTAAATTACAGATTAGAATGTATGCTTTATCTTAGAGCCATGAGAGAATAGTTGCGTGACTTTCTCCAGCAATACCCTAGAGTAGATGCAGAGAAGACAAATGCTGGGAGGGATTCAAAGCTAAAGAATACTATAGAAATAAACTACTTAAGTATAGATTCAAGATTGTCAAAGGAAGAAAGAAAGCGAGGCAAGAACAGAGGTGTTGGATGAGTGAGAAGAGAGATTTGGATGAAGTAAAGAAAGATCAAAGGGGGAAAAGGGAGAAAAGGAAGGAGATGGGGTTATGATGAGAGAAAGGTGGAATATGAGAGTTTGAAATCATAGACAAAACATGACTATGGGTGAGAACTTAGATGTGGCTATCTCTATGATTCGATATAGAGAAATAAAAATAATGTCTTTCATGTTCTCTGTGATTATTTATATATGGAAAAGATGGAGAGAAGTGGGCCATAGACGTGGCTGCGTGGCCAGACCCAAATATTGGTCATGAATAGTTACATGGTAACTTGGAATGAGGTTAGTAGTAGATTGCCCCAGAGATCTGTTTTTGTTTCTCTTCTATTTAACCTTTATTATCAGGACACTGATGAAGACATCCACAGCTCTTCATTCTCACCTCTCCTATCCAATCAGTTGCCAGATCCTGTTGTTTCTACCTTCTTAATATATTTCCTAGACACCTTCTCTTCCCCAGTACTGCTGCCCACCCTGGTATAGACACTCATCAACACATATTGGGACCATTGCAACAGTCTGCCATAAATCTCTTCCTCTAGGGTCCATTTTCCACTCAGCTGTCAAAATGATCTTCTTAAATGTCAGTATGACCATGTCATATCCCAACTCAAAAAACTCCAATGGCTCCCCATTACCTCCTGAATCAAATATAGAACTCTCTGTCTGGCTTTTAAAGTCCTTAATAATCTAACTACTTCTTCCCTTTCCAGTCTTATAACACCTTACAACTCCCCAGACACTCTGCCATCCAGTGAACACTGCAAAGTCTCCTGGATATTCCTCATACAAAACATTCTGTTTTCCAACTCAGTGAATTTTACTGGGTGCCCCCCAGGCCGGGAACTCTTTCCCTCCTCATTTCTGCTTCTTGGCTTTCCTGAAGTCTCAGCTAAAGCCTTACCTTCTCCAAGAAGTCTTTCCTAGTTTTAGTGGCTTTTGTCTGAGATTATCTCCAATTTACCACGCATATATCTTGTTTTTTACATAGTTAATTGCATATTGTCTTCCCTCTTAGACTGTCAGGTCCTTGAGAGAAGAGACTTTTTTGTTGCTTTTTGGGGGTGGGGGAGTATTTATTTATTGATTTTGCTTTTTTCCCCCTTTCTTTGTCTCCCTATCTCTTAGCACAGTGCCTGACTCATAGCAGGTGCTACATAAATACTTGTTGACTAACACATGTGGCATACTCATTAAGTTTTCAGATGACACAAATTTGCAAAGGAAAATTAATATACTGGATAACAGTCAGCATTTGAAATTATTTTGCCAACAATACAATGATCCAAGACAATCCCAAAGGACTATTGATGAAACGTGCTATCCACCTCCAAAGAAAGAAATGATATTAATGGAAGAGACTGAAGCATGCTATTTTTCACTTTCTTTCGTTTTTTTTCTTTTAATCAAGTTTTCTTGTACAAAATGACAAATATGGTAATGTTTTACATAATTGTACACATATAACCCATATCTAAATTTTTGCTGACTCAGGGAAGAGGGAGCAGAAGGAGGGAGGGAAAGAAGGATAAAAATTAGAACTCCAAACTATAAATAAAAATGTTTATTGCAAAAAAAGAAATTATTTTGCCAATCTTGATTTTTGAGCCAAATTTGATATGATGAAATTTAATAAGATAGAAGTAAAATCTTTCACTTAGGATCAAAGAAATCAACTTTCTATGTACAATATAGTGTGGCTAGACAGCAATTTAGTTAAAAACTATCTAGGAGTTTGGGTAAACTACAAATGAAATATCAGCAGTACAACAACACGGCAGCCAATAGAGCTAACACCATCTCATTCTTCATGAAAAGAGTTATGTTTCTTCCAAGCATAAGGAGGAAATATTCCCATTGTACTCTGGTCACATAACATACCATCTAGATCATTAGAGTAGTTCTGGGTATTACAATTTAAGGAAGGACAATCAATGAGCTAGAACACGGCCAGGTGGCAACAAGTAACATGATGAAATGCTTTGAACACAAACCATATAAGGCTCAGTTGAAGGGGGTTAGAGACATAAAGCTATCTTCAAGTATTGGAAAGGCTATTATTATTTTTTCTTTTCTTTTTTTCCCTCAGGGCAATGAGGGTTAAGTGACTTGCCCAGGGTCACATAGCTAGTGTTAAGTGTCTGAGACCAAATTTGAACTCAGCTCCTCCTGAATCCAGGACCAGGGCTTTATCTACTGTGCTACCTGGCTGCCCCAAGGCTATGATTTTAAAATCATAAGGAGGGATGAGTTATTTTTCTTGGCCCCCAGAGGCAGAAGCAGAAACACTAGGTTCAAAGTAAAAAAGGCACATTTTGTCTTGATATATGGAGAAAACTGTTAATAGAGCTTTCCATAAGTAAAATGTATTGCCCCTTGATATAGTGGATTCCCAATCATCAGACACTTTCAATCAAAGGATAGACAAACACTTGTCTTTTTTAAAAAATTTATTTTATTTGTGATATATAATTAAATTTTATACATGTATCAAGCATAGATATAATATACACACACATATATGACATATATAATATATATTTTCTACATTATTACATTTAGATATACCTAGATATATTCTAGTACATATAACAGTATTTTAAATCCTTCCTCTTCCTTTTTCTTTAAAAAAAAGTTTTCTTTTCAAACATTATTGTATTATGGGATTTAGGTTAGAGTACATGTCATCTGAGTTTCCTTCCAACTCTGAAATTCTGTGACTCTGTAAAACACAGGTTTTCAAATTTTTTGGTCCTAAAACTCCTTTATACTCCTAAAAATTATCAAGAATCCCAAAGACCTTTTTTAAAAAAAGTGAGTTATATGCATTGATATTTACTGCATTAGAAATTAAAACTGTTAACTGTAAAAACATCCATTTATTAATTAAATTTAAATAATATTATAACCATTGCACATTAATATAAATAATATATTCTTATGAAAATAACTATATTTTCCAAAACAAAAATTAATATAGTGGTATTGATTTATGTATTTTTGCAAATCTCTTTCATGTCTGCCCTAATAGAATACAGCTGAATTTTCACATTTGCTTCTGCATTCAATCTGTTGTGATGTTTTTTTAGTTGACGTATCTGTAGAAAATCTGTACACTGTACAGATATGCACACCGATATATACTTGGAAAGAGGAAGAAGATTTTAGTAATTCACTCAGTCAATAACCATTTAGTAAGTGCCTACTATGTGCCAGATGATGCACTGGACAAGGACCTGAGAGTCAAAGTAAAGCAAAGATAGTTCCCATTGTGAAGGTAGAAGTATTATGAAAATACTTTTGGGGGCAACTAGGTGGCGCAGTGGATAAAGCACCAGCCCTGGATTCAGGAGGAACTGAGTTAAAATTTGTCTTCAGACACTTGCCACTTACTTACTAGCTGTGTGACCCTGGGGAAATCACTTAACCCTCATTGCCCCCCAACAAGATAATGATAATAAAAATAGCCAATATTTATAATC
Source organism: Dromiciops gliroides (assembly GCF_019393635.1). Lineage (NCBI taxonomy): Eukaryota > Metazoa > Chordata > Mammalia > Microbiotheria > Microbiotheriidae > Dromiciops > Dromiciops gliroides. The sequence goes on along the minus strand of NC_057862.1, from coordinate 104,378,799 downwards.
CCCCCACCCAAGAAAATACTTTTCATTCTGGACACCCAGAAAGGAACCACACTTTGAGAACTCCTGCTGTAAAGATATAGACCATGAGAACACAAGAGTTTGAACTAGGAAGCTAGGGTGTTTAAGGTACACCTGTGCAATAAATACATGTGTATGTAAACATAAATGTATACAACATATACATATGTATACATTGTTGTTATTTAGCCATTTTCAGTCATATCCAATTCTTTGTGACCTTATTTGGCTTTTTCTTGGAAAAGATACTGGAGTGGTTTGCCATTTCCTTCTCATAAAGAATTAGACAGGACTGAACAATACACACATACATGCACACATACAAATATACATACTTACATACATACATGCATACATATTTTAGTTAGGGTTATTGGTCAGGGAGATAATGCCTGAATCATTCCTTTAGAAAGGAAGGAGAAAAACCTGGAGGCCTTTATATGACTAAGCCAATTATCTGGACAGGGAAACAAGACTGATCCAGTGAATCTCAAAGAGGAGAGTTTGCTGACCATGGCAGAGGGAGGTCAGTGAGAAGCAAGGTAGATACTTATTCTACTTGTAGTAGAAGCAAACTTGAAATGCCTTTCTGGTTGAAATTCTGAAATCTATTATTAAAAGTATGATTGATGAGTATTTATAAGGAAAAGCTGTGGTCAACAGGAGTTAGAATAGATTCATCAAGAATAGAGTATACCACACCAAATATATTTCTTTATTTGACAGCGTTACTAGACGCTAGATTAGGAGAATGCTGTGGGCATATTATATCTGAGTTTCAGCAAGGCATTACAGCAAGTCTCTCATGCTATCACTGTAGATGCATGGAGAAGTATGAATCAGATGATAACACAGTTAGGTAGATTCTGAGCTGTTGGAATATGAAAGCGTAGTCATCAGTGAAGTGATCTAAACATGAAGTGGAGGCTTTATCAATGACTTAGATGAAAGCAACAAAGGTACACTTCTTGCAGGTTACAAAAACCAGGAAGGGATTACTAACACACTGTGTGACAGAGCTGGGATCCAGAAAGTCCTAGATAGGCTAGATTATAGGGCTGAATCCAAAAAATGAAATTCTGTAAATACATGAAGGATTAATGATTTCCTCAGAATTGGGAACTCCCTCCAATGAAGTGGGTTATGACTTAGTGAATAAATCCTAGTGAGATGCCTGAGGAACACAGGTTAAGGGACTAGCCTACGGTCACATATCTTGTAAATATCAGAAGGGACATTTGAAGTCAACTCTTCCTGACTCTAAGCCTGTAATCTATCGGCCTCACCTATTAAAGAAGATAAAATTTAATATGAATAGAAATGTATCTTACACTTGGATTTTTAAAAATCCTCTTCCTAAGTACAAGGTAGGGGATCATTATCCTTATTACTAAGATGTAAGGGGTCAGCTAGGTGGCACAGTGGATAAAGAACCAGCCCTGGATTCAGGAGGACCTGAGTTCAAATCCAGCCTCAGACCCTTAACACTTACTAGCTGTGTGACCCTGGGCAAGTCACCTAACCCCCATTGCCCTGTTTCTATTTATCTTTGAGTGTAAATGGCTTATAGGGCAGCTAGGTGGCACAGTGGATAGAGTGCTGGTCCTGGCACCAGGAATATATCTTCCTGAGTTCAAATCTGGCCTCACACACTAGCTATATGATCAGCACCTCTGGGAGTGTCTATAATTGTGTGTGTGTGTCTGTGTGCGTGTGTGTGGGGGGGTGTTTCCTAATTGATGGAGAATTGGATTGGGAACCAGAGATGGCTTTGAAAAGTGGCTCTACCACTTACTAGCTCTTCTCCCACTGGGTAAGTTACTTAACTAATCTGAACCTCAATTTCCTCATCTGTAAAATGGGGGTGTTGAGATAGCGAGGTTCCGTTCAATTGTAGAACGCTAAGATCCTAAATCTGAAGGTCTAGCCAGTCCTCAACTCCTGTCTGGTGCGGAGGCTTAGAAGATCCACTTGACTGACAGGTGTTTAGACTGAGCCAGCGCAGGCTCAGACACCTCTGCCATGTGTTTATTAAAGGGGAAGGAGAGGGCTGTCTTCCTGTCTAGCTGTCTGGGTTTGTTTAAAAGGAAGACACTCAGATCACAGAGTTTCTATCATTCACTATGGAAATTTATTTACATGCAGCTCAAATCCCACCGGGAAGCACAATCCATTTGCCAATGAATCCTTTAAGCAGTGGTTTTAGGCTCTTGCTGCTGGGAGAAAGGAAACTGGCAACACTTAACTACTTCAGTCTAATTTCCCAAATCCTCTCCTCTTGCAGCTGCAAATGCCCCAAGGGTTTGGATCACACATAATCAAGCTTCCTGGTGACTGGAGACTGTACTGATGGATCAACTGCTTGAATGGGTCAGGGATGGGGGGAGGGGCTGAGGGCGGCTTAGGATCTGATGAGGCATTGCCTTGCAGTCTTGAATCCCTAGTACCAGCATATTTCCACCATCTCTGATCCACCATTCCTCCGCACTGAGTCGCCCCTAACATCTACATTCTGACATTAATCTCAGGCTGCTGAACATTGCTAAAAGGAAGTCACAACAATGCTAACTGGGTCCACTAAAAATTCAAGTTGTCTAATCTCAAGTGGATCCTCAAAGCTCCAAAGCTGTCTTGTTCATTTTTGACTGACCTTCTAACATATGCCCCACAGGGGCTGCCCTAAATCTCCTTTTCTCAGAGCTAAAGAGACCATCCTCCTCATTTTATAGATGAGTAAAGTGATGCTCAGGGACTTTACTTAGCCAAGATCTCATAGAGCATCATAAAGTGTCAAGGGTGGGATTTGAATGCTATGACTCCAGAGTTAGGGCTCTTTTTTCTGTTATCACACTGCCTCCCAGGCCCCTTGTTCCACCAAGTACCCCTCCTCTCCAACAACTTCTTTCTCAGTAAATGACCTTTGCTTCTGCTCTTCTGAAAAAAATCAAGGTCATTTCACAAGGTCGTGAACTCTTATATCTCCTGTAGTCCACAGCACAAAACTTCAATGCACCTTTGCCTAGCTTCTTCCTGTTTGCTCCAGGTTCTGAGGATAAAACAGTCTTTCTCCTTTTGCTCTTTGTTCTTCTTGCACCTTTGATTCTCTCTCTCTCTCTCTCCCCCCCCTCACTCTCCTTGTGTCTCTAACTCTCCCTGTCTCTCTGTTTCTCCATCTCCCCTTCTCTCTCTCTTCAGGAGCTTGCCTCATTGATCATTACCTCTCTTATTTGTCTTCACTGTCTCCCTATTTATCCATTTATAATGAAAAACATGTTCAAGTGCCCTCTACCCTTAAAAGAAAATATTCCCCCTGTCATCTCCTCAACCTATCTTTCTAAAAATCGACTCTCCTTTTCACTGTTAGACTCCTAGAACATGTATCTTTAACTCACCATCTTCACTTACACATTAGTCACTTACACCTAGATACTTTGCAATCAAACTTCTGGTAACATTACTCTAATGAAACTTCTCTCAAGGGTGATAAATAATCTCTTAATTTCTAAGTCCAACGACCTTTTTTTTAAAAAAAAATACTCCTCTTCCTTGACTTTCCTACAGCTTCAGAACTGTTGAACATGCCATCCTCTCAAATATCCTTTTTTTCTCTATGACCGCTTGACACTGATCTCTCGTTAAAAAAGGAAGATACACAAATAAGGGTAATTGTAGCAAAGGAGAGAACTAGACAGAACTGTGAGGATGTTTGATGAGGCTCTCTTACCTCTCTGATTACTCTTCCTCACTCTGCTTTGCTAGTTCTTAATCCATTTTCTATATCCAAGAATCAACCAAGGCTCTGAACTCAGCCTTTTCCCTTTCTTTCTCCTTCACACACTTTCCTTTGATGATCTCAGCAGTTTCCAAAGGTTCAATGAGCGTTTCTATGCAGATGACTCCAAAATCTATAGGTCTATCCTGAATCTCCTTCCTGAACTCCAATCCCACTCCTCTAATGACGTGCTAGACATGTTCTGAATGTCTCTATGATAACAAACTCAACGTGACCAACACTGAACTTATGTTGTCAATTAAATCTACCCTCCTCTAAGGTTCCCCATTTCTGTCACTGGAACTATTCCCCCAGTCAGTAGGATTCAAAACCTGTCATCTTTGACTCTTCTTGATCCCCAATAATCATCAGTCATCAAGCTCTGTCCAATCTAACTCCACACTATTTTTACAGTTATCCCCTTCAGTCTCCTCACATAATCAGCACTCCAATGCAGACCCTCATCCCAGCTTTCCTATACTATTGTAGTAGACTCCTAATAGATAATGTGAGACAACATTTAGACGTTACATTTATATACTTTACGTTTTATAATTTTCTTTACATACCTACTCTCATTTTATTTTTTAGAACATTGCAGAGTTAAATGACATGCAGTGTCATAGCTAGTAAGAGCTTGATGGTGAATTTGAATCTAGTTCTTCCTATCTCCTAGACCAGAACTAACACTGCCTCGAAAATTGATTTCTCTGCCTTCAATCTCTCCCCTCTTTAATCCATCTTTCCCACAATGTTGGGGCAGCTAGGTGGTACACTGGATAGAGCACTGGCCCTGAAGTTGAGAGGAACTGAGTTAAAATCTTACCTCAGACACTAGGTGTGTGACCCTCAGCAGGTCACTTAACCCCAATTACCTTAAACATCCAGGGCCATTTCCAGTTGCCCTGATATATATCTTGCCACTGCACTCAGATGGCTCTGGAGGAAAGAGTGAGGTTGGGGGCTTTGCACAGCCCCCCCTCACTTAAATCCAATTCAGTGCAAGTCATGACATCATCCCAATGTCATGGACCTCTTCGAGAATGAAAGACCAACAAAAACCTACAACTGCTAAAAATAAGCTTCTTAAGGTACAGGTTTAACAATATCACTTGATCAAAAGTTTTCAGTGGCTCCCTCTTTCTTGTTGGCATTGAAAATCCTCTACAATCTGATTCCAATGTATCTTTCCAGAATAATTTAATAGGATTTGTCTCCCTATAATTTCCCCACACATTCCATACCAACTTGGCTATTAGTGGTTCTCGAACTTCCACATAAGTACATTTACATTGACCACCCTCACCCCTGTATTTCTCTTATCTCTGCCTTTTTAGAATTTTACTTTTCCTTCAGAGCTCAGCTCAAGTGCTATCCCTTCCATGTGGACTTCCTCCAGCCTCATCAAACATCCTCACAGTTCTGTCTAGTTCTCTCCTTTGCTACAATTACCCTTATTTGTGTATCTTCCTTTTTTAACAGAATGTGAACCCTTTGAGGGCAGGGGCTATGTTGGATGTATCTTTACATTTCCAGGGCCTAGCATGGGACCCTGTGCTTACTAAGCTCTTAATACATGTTTGATTAATTGAATTTTAAATTGTTGAATTGAAATCTGCCTGCTCCTGCTTTTTAAAAGTCCTACTGCCGGGGCAGCTAGATGGCACAGTGGATAGAGCACCGACCTCAGACACTTAACACTTACTAGCTGTGTGACCCTGGGCAAGTCACTTAACCCCAATTGCCCCGCAAAAAAAAAAAAAGTCCTACTGCCACCGCCTTAGTTATAATCCTCTTCATCATCCACAAGGACTAATGGGTTCCTAACTGGTCTCTTCTCCCTCTAATCTTTCCTAAGGCACCCCTATGTTTATTACTCCCCTCAATCCCCCACTGCCAAACAAAGTAAACACTCCTCTAGCTCACTTTAAAATCCCTCTGAATCTGGAAATAGAATTTCCCCCCTTATCTCCAGAACTCCCCTTCCCACATGATATTTTCCAATCAAACTCTCCTATTTACCCCTCCACACACCCATGCTCATCCCTGTGCCTCTTTTAGTGCTGATCCATTTTCCCACCACCCAAGGCCACCTGTTCATAGCCTTCCTTTCTTTCAAGTACCAGTTCTGGTGCTACCCCCTTCAGGAAGTTTTCCATGATTCCCCATATGAAATCAGACAGTTTTGTTCAGAATTCTCCTCTGTACTTACCTAAGTTACAGTATAATATTATCTAAATATATATTCTGATCTTCCCAACATATTAGTCAATCCTCTTTTGTTGAAGAGCATTGGATTTGGAGTCAAAATGAGTTTGAATACCATCTTGACTAATTGTTACCTATGTAACTCTGGACAACTTCTCTGGGACTCATTTTCCTCATCAGTAAAATGACTGACTGAACTAGATGCTCTCTGAAGTTCATTCTAGCTGAAAATTCTATGACCTAGTCCAATGCTGGCATATTATGGATGAAGAAACTGATGTCCAGGGAGGTAATGAGAGTTCCCAGAAGAAAGCTGGAGATGAGCAAGTGAGCCCCCTACCCATTTTGCAGCAGAAGCTGGAACTAACAGTAGTTACTAGATTCTGTATTTTTAGTAGGAGGGGCACACAGTAAGTATTCAATACACCACTTGTTGAAGGCATTTCCAATAAAGTTAGCTGTACTCTAGCTGCTAGTATGCCATAGTAAATACAGTGATGGTCTTGTTAGGAGACATGGGTTTGAATCCTGCCTCTGACACATTCTATCTATGTGACCAATGGCAGGTTACTTCTCAGGGGACTATATAGGGTATCACTAAAAATTTAAAAGTTATTAAAGTACTAAGCCTTTGGGGACACCCTGCATAAAGTTTATTTTATTTATTTTTAATTTTTGGAATAAAACAAGAATTTCCATAACATAGTATTTTTTGAAAAGATTGTACATGTCTGAGAGAAGCCAGACCTGCAATTTCATTAAGACACAACTCCTGGATGAAGAAAACTTTCTCAAGCACTGAAGGTTGGTACCTTCTATGTAACTTATATTCTCAGAGCCTCTGTCCTCTGTCCAGAGCCACTACAGGTAAATGCACTTTGAAGAGAATGACTCTGAGGGAGATGCTGTAATCACAAACAATTTTACTGGGGCTGAATTCTTGATCTCTTTTCTGTCTTGGATACCTTTGGCAGCCTGGTGAAGTGTGCAGCCCCTTTCTCACAATAATATTTTTAAATGCATCAAATAAAATACATCATATTACAAAGAAAGTTCGTTAAAATAGTCATTGAAATATTGAAAAAAGTGCATGGATTTCAGGTTAAGAAATCCTACCTAAGAATAGAGATTATGAGTTAATACTAAAGTTCAGTATGGGGTATCTTCTTTTAGTAAAGGAACTCCATTAGGCTGCACGTAGAGCTGCCATTTGCCTACCTCTCAAATGCTTGTGAACCACATCTTATACAGTAAATTCATTCCTGAAAAGGTGGGTGTGAATCCAATTTTGTAAATTGCATCCTGTTTTAGAAGCACTAGAGAAGATCTTATTCAAAGGAGCCCTGAAATTTATCCTTTGAAAATCAAATAATTCTTTTTGCAATATAAAAATCTCTCAATTTGTTTGTTGTATAAGTTCCTCATTTGTCAAAAGTAATTGCAACAGAAGAATTCTAAAGTTTTATAACTTTAACATTTTATTATTCTAACACATTGGATTACCTTAGGCATCAGCTGTCTCTTCTGTAAAATAGGAAGAAGGTAGACTATATGACTTCTGAGATTCCTTCCAAATCTAAACCCATGTTCTGTTGTTCCTGCCATCTTGTCAAGTAACTTCCTTCCTTCTCTGGGCCTCAATTTTCTCACCTAGAGAAATGAAGGGACAAGACTGGATGATCTCTAAGGTACTTTTTAGCTTTAAAGTTTTGTGATGATTCCGATGCTGATAGAGTGGATTTCCTTAAAGAAAGGGGCACCTACCAGCTCTCTTGGTAAATTCTAAGACCTTTGAATTTTAAAAGGTAAGCACTGGCTTGATTTCATAGTCATAATGGTTCTTTCTTGAAATGATTCCTACAGTGATATTCATAATACAATAATAGTGACTTATTGATATGAGAAATGTAACTTTCTAGATGCTATCAGGGAAGAACAGATGGAGAAATGAGGATAATTAACATGGTTATTTGTCACCATCAAGCATCAACACAAAAACAGTGTTTTAGTCCTGTTGAGCTATATCCCAATCCAGAAGAGTTTAGTTAGAAGGGCTTTCTAACTCTATGAAACACATTTGAGATAGCTAATGAAAGAATGCCCACTAACCATATACCAAATCCTTTTGCTGATTCATTCTTCCAAGTGTTAGTATATATCTTTTAAAAGTATATGTTCCAGGGGCAGCTAGGTGGTGCAGTGGATAAAGCACCAGCCCTGGATTCAGGAGTACCTGAGTTCAAATCCAGCCTCAGACATGTGACATTTACTAGCTGTGTGACCCTGGACAAGTCACTTAACTCCCATTGCCCCACAAAAAAAAAAGAAGAAAAAAGTATATGTTCCATGATTGTATATGTATATATGTGTGTGTATATATATATACACACACATATATACACATATACACATATGTACATATATATATGTATATGTAAAACACATATCTGATGGCTTGCTGTCTTGGGGAGGGGGGAGAGAAAGGAGAAAATTTGATATTCAGAATCTTATAAAAATAAATATTGAAAATAAAATTTACATGCAATTGGAAAATAAAATAAAATACTACCCCCCAAAAATGTATATTTTCCATGTGGAGGAAGACCAAGAAGGAAAAAAATCAACTTTTAAGCTAATTCATCTCTGAGTTACTGGGAACATACCCAGAATGCCCATATATCTATGAAGCAAATTCTCAAAGTGAAAAAGAAATGTAGTTTAGTTTTTTTAGAAGTTTGATCCCCTCCACAAAAAATTTCACCCCGAATGGATGGCATCTTGTGCAATCTCAATAAGAGTGAAATGAAGAGACCCATTATGGAAAACTTCAAGTGACCTTAGCAGCAGGAGATTTAAAAAAACAACAACAACTCCAACTGCATTACATTTTTACATTCAACTCATGCAACTACCAAGTCTTTCTAGGTCTTCATTTTAGAGAAATGTACCCAAGATATTAAGGTCCACATCTGTCAGTGCAAGCTGAGTACAGCAAGAAATACTGCCTATTTCCAAAGAGTAATATATGGGCCAGTAAATTCTTTGCCATAAAGACACAATAAATTCCTTCCCCTATATAACAGCTGCATACGAGAATGGAAAGTTAAACTGCTGCCACTGGAATTGGGTGCTGATGCACTGCCCCCCATTCCTACTGGCATTCAACCCATCTCCCCCAAGTTGTACACTTCAACCATCTGGAATCATAGAGATAAGGAACAAAAGTCAAAAGAGCCATGATTTGGCTGGATCTGGGCCATAGGTTGCTAAATCTTGACCATCTGAAAATGCCCCAAATTATTGGGTGTGAGGAAATTGAGCTCCGTAACTGTAGACTGTAACTACAAGGTTGAAAGTCAACCTTGGAGAGCTAATGCAAAGTCAATCAATAGTCAATTGTGAAGTGTGCCAGGAAATGTAATAAGCTCTAGGAATAGAAATATAGGCAGAAAATAAACCCAAAGATGCTAGCCTTTGGGATAAGAACTCACTCATTGACAAAATCTGGGAAAACTGGAAAAATAATATGGCAGAAACTAGGTATAGACTTGCCTTTCATTGTATACCAAAGTAAAATAAAAATGAGTACATGATCTAGACATAAAGGGTGATACCATAGGCAGATTAGAAAGGGAATGAATAGTTTACTTGTCAGATCTATGGAGAAGAAAAATAAATTATGAATAAAGATGGGATAGAGAATATTATGAAATGCAAACATTTTTATTAGATTAAATTTAAAAGGTCTTGCACATACAAAACCAATGCAACCAATATGAGAAGGAAAGCAGAAAGCTGGAAAACAATTTTTACAGCTAGTGTTTCTGATAAAGGCCTCATTTCTAAAATATATAGAGAACTGAATCAAAAACATAAGAATACAAGTCATTCCCCAATTAAGAAATAGTCAAAGGATATGAACAGGCAGTTTTCAAATAAAGAAATGAAAGCTATCTATAGCCATATGAAAAAAATGTTCTCAATCAATACTTATTAGAAAAATACAAATTAAAACTACTCTGAGGTACCACCTCATTCCTATCCAATTGGTTAATATGACAAAAAGGAAAATGATGAATGTTGGAGAAGATGTGGGAAAATTGGAACACTAATGCACTGCTGTTGGAGTTGTGAACTGATCCAACCATTCTGGAGAGCAATTTGGAACCATGCCCAAAAGGCTTTAAAGCTGTGCAAACCCTTTGATCCAGCAATACCACTACTAGGTCTATATTCCAATTAGATAATTACAAATTGAAAAGGACCCACATATACAAAATATTTATAACATCTCTTTTTTGTGGTAGAAAAGAATTAGAAGTTAAGAGGATGCCTATCACTTGAGGAATGGCTAAACAAGTCATGGTATATGAATGTAGTAGAATACTGTAAGAAATGATGATCAGGAAAATTTCAGAAAAACCTGGAAAAACTTCCATGAATTGATACTGAGTGAAATGAGAAGAACCAATAGAACATTGTACACAGTCTCAGCATCATTGTGTGATGATTAACTGTTTTAGACTTTCTCAGCCATACAATGATCTAAGACAATGCCAAAAGTCTCATGATGGAAAATGCTCTACACATCCAGAAAAAGAACTATGGAGTCTGAATGGAGATTGAAACATACTATTTTTACTTTTGTTGTTGTTTTGGTTACTGTTGTTTCTCTTTTCTTCTGTTTTTCCCTTTTGTTCTAATTCTTCTCTCACAACATGACTAATGTAGAAATATGTTTAACATGAATATAATGTACAACCTATATCAGACTGCTTCCTGGCTTTGGGAGGAGGGAGGGAAGGGAGGGGGATGAAAAATGTGGAACTCAAAATCTTACAAAAATGAATGTTGAAAACTCTCTTTACATATCATTGGAAAAAATGAAATACTATTTAAAAATAGAGCCCCTAAAAAATATAGGCAGAAGGAAAGACAGTCCTTTTCCTCAAGGAGATTATAATGGGGTAAGGCAACAGAAAAAGGAGGAGGAAAGTTAAAGTACCCAGTGAGGGAAAATGTTTGAAAGTCCAGAGTATAGTAGAAGATTGAGACATTCCTGGTCTGGATACTCTACTGGAGCTTCTGGGAAGAGCCATCCACTCAAATACTGCAGGGTTGGAAGGTACTTTCAATATGTGAACTCTAGGACTAGAATGATGCGTGAGGGTGAAGAGGTTTCTGGGATATGATCTAGAAAGTCTAGAGTATGATCTGGAAAGTAATGAAGTCTAAGAACAGTTGGCAAGAACAAATGAAGAGAATAACATGAACCCAGGACCATGAGGAAATAGGTTAACGCATAGAAGCAAGTCAAATTTAGACAAGCAGTTAGGAGAATCAAAGTGGATTTAATATTCCAAGGACAAGATGGGCTTCACACAGCAATTTCTTATTATCTTTCTGTCCTGGTAGGAATCGGTGACCAGTTTTCTAATGTATGGTTTAACTGGAGCCTAGGGTACTGCCATGTTAGGCAGATTCTAACAGTAAGCTCTTTGAGGTCAGATGCCATCTTTTATTTAACTCCTATTCCTCCCACAGTGGTTAGCACAGGGCTATACAATTATCCCTTCAGCATGGCAGGAATTAGGGGCACAGTGACCTCATAATCTTGAAAACCTGCATTTTTTTTGGTCTTCCTTATGTATAAGAGAAGTCTGTTTTTTCTTTTTCCTTTATGGGGTATTTACAGTACCTTATTATAAAATTTTAGTTGATACTATATAATACTATAAATATATTTTATGCATTTATGAGTTTCTAAACTTTTTCTTTGTCATCTGCTGGCCTTCATGTGTCATCCGTGGATCCATAAAACTCCTAAAAAATTCCCATTTAATTGGATTTTCAGAGGTAAACCCACAATGGAGGAAAGAAGCCTCTAAGTTGCCTGACCTCTCCCCAGTTTCCTTAAAAACAATCAAGCCTTGAAATGGATTGTGGAGTGACAGAAGCCACAAAGATGTAGTGAAACAATTTTCCAATGGAGTGAATCAGAGGGACTTCAGGAAAGGTCTGTCTCACTGGAGTAGAAGGGGAATGCAGCCCAGTGCAGGTAGTGTCTGGGATGGCTATTGGGAGGCATTTAGCCACAGCACAGATCAGCAACTGGGGTCCCTTGGTCCTGTCTCAAATATACTATGCTAGTGGCACAAGAATAAGTCAAACAAAATCAAATGAATGAAAAATTCAAAGAAAATGTACAGTATCTCATTGGAAGAACAACTGACTTTTGAAAAATAGATCCAGGAGAGATAATTTAAGAATTATTTGAGGGGGCAGCTAGGTGGGGCAGTGGATAAAGTACTGGCCCAGGATTCAGGAGGAGCTGAGTTCAAATTCGGCTTCAGACACTTGACACTTACTAGCTGTATGACCCTAGGAAAGTCACTTAACTCTCATTGCCCCACCAAAAAAAAAAAAAAAAAAGAATTATTTGACTACCTGAAAGCCATGATCAAAAATAGAGCAAGGACAGCATCTTTCAAGGAATTATCAAGGAAAACTGCCCTGATAGCCTAGAACCAGAGAGGAAAATAGTCATTGAAAGAATCCACCAGTCACCTCCTGAGATCCCCAAATGAAAACTTCAAGGAATATTGTAGGCAAATTCCAGAATTATCAGGTCAAGGAGAAAGTAATGCAAGCAGCCAGAAAGAAACAATTCAAATATCAAGGAGCCACAGTCAGTATTACACAGGACTTAGCAGATTTTACTTTAAAGGATCACAAGGGCTTGGAATATGATATTCTGGAAAGCAAAGGAGCTTGGATTAATACCAAGAATTAACTACACAATAAAATTGAGTATAATCTCTCAGGGGAAAAGACTTTTAATGAAATAGAGAACTTTCAAACTTTCCTAATGAAAAGACCAGAGCTGAACAGAAAACTCAGTCTTTCAGAAGAAGACTCAAGAAAAGCATAAAAGCTTAAACAGGCAAGAAAAAAACAACACACTATTCAATAAAATGAAACTTTTTACATCCTTATATGACAAAATAATACTTATAACTCTTGAAAACCATATCTCTATTAGGTCAGTTAGAAGGAGTATACATAGATAGAGGGCAGAGATAGGAGTAGACTTTGTTGTGATGATGTTAAAAAAAATAAGGGGTGAAAAATTCCCATTTAATTTCTTATGTCAACCTGCAATGGATCAAAACTGTGATGGAGAAAGTCATGGTGTGGAAGGGATAACTGTACATTTATTAGGTTTTTAGTCCATACTTGATTTCATTCACTAATTGCTTGGACATAAAAAGTCTGTGTTAAGGGAGAAACATCTCCCTTCTGAGTTCATGTATTTGGTAACTGCTGCCAAAATATATTTAGTACAATGCAGTAATTATAGGGTTAAAAACCCAAGGTTTATTATTATATCAAGAATAAGTTGAGGCCTCAGAGAAAAGAATAAGACTGAACAATTATTAGTATTCTAACAAGGTTTCTTTTAGGAAAAATTGCATCAGAGTGATAGAGAAATGATTCTTTGACATATTACAATCTTGTACATTCTTCTTAGGCCATAAAAACTGAAGAAAGGACAGTTCCATAATCCCATGCTTCCTTCAATGCCATCAAAGGTGAACAAACTAAAACATAATCATAATCTCAAACATTTGTTGTTCAGTCATTTTTCAATCATGTATAACCCTTTGTTGACCCTGTTGGGGATTTCTTGGCAGAGATACTGGAGTGGTTTGCCATTTTCTTCTCCAGCTCATTTTACAGATGAGGAAACTGAGGCAAACAGGGTTAAGTGCCTTTCCCAGGGTCATATGGCTAGTGAGTATCTCAGGTCAGATTTGACCTCATGAAGATGAGTCTTCCTAATTCCAAACCCAGTGCTCTATCTACTTTGCAACCTAGCTGTCCACACTCAAACAGGAACATAGTTAAACAGATTTCATAGGTAAACTATATCAGGTTACAGATTAAACTACATTTTGAGGGCTTACAAATAATCTTTTAAAGGAAAAAGATTTACATATCACCAAGGAGTTAGGGACAGCTGAGATTCTTTCTCTTGCTTCTTATCTAAGGAATGTTTAAGGCTTTAAATAATTTTTCACATCCTATGAGACAGGTTTTGGTCATGTGAAGTTAATGCAAACAGAAGACGGGCTTTCAACTGACCAAAACCTAAGCCCCAAATAATAAAAATTAGTCAAAGGAAATTAAAAAAATTCCCATTATAGTTTCAAAAACCACTCCCGACATCTCTACCCCACCTTTCCCTATGTAGTTTTTTTTTTTAATGCCAAAATGCCTCCTCTCATGGCTGACTTGACAAAAGCATTTGAATAGATTTGATTCAGGAACCACTGAATCCACTCTGAAATAGGTACAACCACATACCACAATACATCATTGCTCTTCCTTGTTCACTAAAAGACTGTTGGGGTTGGGGCAGGAATGGAGAGATCCATGCGTAGTCAACCCAATTTCTTTTCCTTGTAATGGCTCTTCTGAAGGTTTGAGGAACAAATGTCTTTCTTGGGGAAAAAATGCTATACCTTTAAAATGCTATGCATTTATTTTCACAGAGAGACTTTTGCTATATGTTGTTATTGTTGTTGTTGTTTTTCTCATGCTTTATAAAGTGACTTGGGAGAAGCATGCAGGAAAGATTAAGGGCACAGAGGCTGTCTCTATCCAAGTTTGTGAGAATGGGGAGCCTGTAGAAGGGGCTTATAACTCTAACCAAATGACAAGAGCTACCTGACAGGTCATTCTTTCATTACCTAGCTAAAATGATATAAATAAGCATATGAATATTTGTTACATACATATTTATATCCATTCTAATATATATTCACCATTTGTATGTGCTTACACATACAAAAGAGGGTTAAGAACTTTTTTGGAATTTCTTTTTTGGAGTAAGCAGAGTTAAGAAGACCTAGGTTCTAGCCCCAGTTTGGCCACTGCCTTACTGTGTGTCCTTGGACAGGTCACTTCTTATTTTGGGGTTTTAGTTTCTCAATCTGCAAAAACAGGAGATTGGAGAAGATGGTGCCAACCAGTTCTAACTAACTGATGGACTATGTTTTGTTCCCTCCATTATCCTCATTAAAAATCACTGAAGTCCTTTTCATCTTGAATGACTTCCCCATAGTCTATTTTCCTCATCTAACACTGTCATTTGGCATCATTGTTGAAACCAGCTAGCATGAGGCCTTGTACATTTGATTACAAAATGATAGTTGAATGAATGAAAAAAAAATTACTATACTCATTTTTTTCTTCCAAGGCATGTGAAACGAAACACAAGAAGCATCCCTAATGAAAATTTTCAATGTAAAATTTGCTACAAGAACCAGAAAGACAATTCTCTGGTAAAGAAAGGGATTTGTCCAGTGAATGAAATCAGGTTACAGCTATAAGAAATTAGGCAGCAAAACTCTTTTTTTTTTTTTTTTTGGCAAGAACCTCTCTTTCCTGTCTTATCCTTCTAAGACTTCTATTAGCAGCCAGCATAGAGCCCTGAACATTGTCAGTAGGTATTCTATGAACATCTGTTTAATTGAAGTCACCCACCCACTATTCTAAGAACTCATAGAAACTATAGGAAGGCCTGAGACCATGACCTGGGTGACGTTTGTAAAAGCTGCCAGTGAATGAGGAATCAAATGATAAGACTATACAAAATGATGCAACAACCTTTCCTTCTGTTGAGGTTTTCCTTGGCTCTTCACTTGTTTGTTGAGGGATAACCAGGGGAAGGGAAGGGAATAACCTTTTTATTAAGCCCCTGCTATATGCTAGGCACTTTGCTAACTATTGTAAAGCACGGTTGTGGAAAGGAATGTGCAAAGGACCTGGAGATGCTTAACATAGAGAAGAGGATGCTCAGAGGGAACATTATACCTTCTTTATTCTCTAGAAGAATAAGAATTGTTCTGCTCCATCACAGGGGGTAACAACGAGGAAGAAGATGGGAAATGAAAGAAGGAAGATCTTGGCTTCATAAAAGGAATAAATTCCTAAAAATCGAGGCTGTCCAAAAAATGGAAATGGGCTGCCTCAAGAGGTAGGAGATTCCTCGTTTGAAGTCTCCATCTGGAGAGCAGGAAACTATTTCTTAGGGAGGTTTATAGGGTGATCTCAGTCAGGTGCAGGTTTGACTTGATTCTGAGCTCCTTGATGCCACAGAATAATGCTTTCCACACACCCATCTTTCCCCCAGTTCTGAATATAGGGCCTTGTACCCAGTAATGTAGGTCTGATTCCCAGTTCTAACACTTACTAGTCCTGTGATCACAGACTTCTCTGGGCATCCAGTTCCTTATTTGTGAAATAGGGATAATGATCACACTAGAGTTGTCAGGAGTAAAGCATTTTATATAGCAGTGGTCAGTGTTACCTAAATGCCTCTGCCTTAGGAGCAGATAATTCAAATAGCTCATGTTTCTATAACAGCTTAAAGTTTACAAAGTACTTTCCTTATAACAATCAGCCAATAGACATTTACAATGTACCTTCTCCATACTAAACACTCACTAGGTGCAGAGACTGAACAGAGAAAAATCTGTATTCTTGTCCCCATCACCCTCAAAAAGTGGGGAAGCAGAGAAATGAAATGACTTTGAGTCATGTCAATATGTATTTGAGTCAATTCAAGGTTTAGAGGAGGTGTAAAGTGTAAGAACCTTGAACCTATAGTCAGAAGCCCCAGGCAAGAATACCATTCATGCTATTAACTGCCTATGTGACTCTGACAAATCATTTAACTTTTGGGTGCCGGTTTCCTCATGTTCAAAATGAAATGGTTGAGTTAAGTTCTCTCTAAGGTTCCTTCCAGACAACCAAGTGATGCAGTGGAGAGAGTGCTGGGCTTAGCATCAGGAAGACCTGAATTCAAACCCAGTCTGACATTTAGTAGCTCTGTGACCCTAGGTAAGTCACTTAATCCACTGGAGAAGGAAAAGGCCAACCACTTCAGTACCTTTGCCAAGAAAACCCCATGGTCAGTATCACTGTGATATGGTTCACAGGGTCCACAACTGAACAAAAACAACAAAGGTTCCTTCCAGCTCTGAATTCTGTGTCATTTTCAAGGCAGACAACTAGAGTAGCAGCAACAGTGAACTTGAGAACCAGAGAGACCTTGTGCAAATTCTACCCTGGAAACTCACTAACTCTGTGACCCTAGGCAGGTCCCCAAACCTCTCTCAACTTCTGTTTCTTCATCTATGAGGTGGGAATAATAATCACACATACCTCACAGGATTTTTTAAGGATAAAGTGGGACAATATATGTAAAGCACTTTGCAAACTTGAAATCCTTAAATAAAATTTAGCCATCTTCATCATTGTCACTTGATAAAGTCACACCAATATATACAAACACACAGAAAGCAGCAGTATAATAGAGAGGAAAATAATATTTTGAGGATGATCAAAGCAAAGGACTTTTATGGTACTTTTCTAAAATTATAGTGGGTAGGCAAATGCATATTTCATTTATGCTGAAGACTTCACCAGAGTCTATGGCAACTACACAGATCAGAAACTTAGATTCCTTTTTGTGTATGTGAAGTTATGGGAGATTGCTGGCATGGGTATAGGCAGCCAGAACCGGAGAGGTTTCTAGGGGATTGCAATTTTCTGGCTCATTGAAGGTTGCCCAGGCAATCAGCTTCTAGATCACGACTTGGAGCATGAGTTGAATCAGCTGTGTTCAAACTAGAACAAGGGGCTGGTTTCGGGCAGTCCACCAGAAACCTGGTTCTCAGGAATGGTGATGGGCCAAGATTCTGTTCCTGCCAAGTACAGCTGACTGGTAATCTGGCCCATGCAGCTGGTTCCAAGCTCCATCTCCCCTTAGACATTTCTCAGGGTCAGAGGAGCGCTAACTATTAATCTGGCCCAAAGAATCTTGCCACGTGGTTGCCAATCTATGCAAATGCCAGAACCACTCTGATCAATTCCAATTCAATTGGCCCTATGTTAGGTACTGGAATAATAACAAACATTTTCACACTGGTCTAAAGGTTGCAAAGCACTCTACCTACATTATCCCATTCAAATTTCACACCAACCTTCTGAGCGAGGGGTCATAGGTATTCATTCCCATTTTACAAATGAGGAATCTGAGGCTCAGAGATATTGTCATGTCATATGGTCATACAGCCAAGTCTTCCTGATACCAAGTCAAGCACCCCAACAAATGTATTACACTGAGTGGGTCAGTATGGCCATCTTCCCCTAGCTGAGCCAATCCTTTCTCCATCCCTCAGTAAAAGCAACATGAGCTAGTTCTCATCTCACATCTTTCAGTTCCAGATCCCAAAGCAACAAATGAAAGTCCCTGCGGTTGCTGCTGCAACATCCGCTATTTTAAAAACTTGTTTATGGATGACACAGTCTCCCTATAAACAGGTGCTATTACAGGAGAAACTGGTTTCCTTTCTCATTTATTTCTTTTCAGAATCCATTGAACTTGCTCATAAATCAGGATGTGCTTTAGGGCTTGGATTTCACAAATAAATTGAGGCCTCCAACATTTCTAAGAGAATCTTGCAAAGAGTCGTTCTGAGAAACCCTGATATTTGCTTTCAACCAGGGTAGGTCATCCTCTCCCAGTTCCTAGAGATTATTTGGCAATTCAGGTATAGCTATTTGTGGACTCAAAAGCTTGCACAAGGTTTCAAATGCATGCATGCCTTCGAATTTGTATTGTGACTTTTAAAATCTGACTCTTCATTACTCTTCCCTTGCTTTCGCCTCCATCTACCTTTAATGCGATTCCAGAGCCACCCTTCCCCCTGCTCCTGCTGCTCCCACTCAATTTGGTCCCAATTCCAGAGGAGTTGTTTGATCTATGATGCTTACCTACCGCCAAAGTCACCCAATGCCTCTTTCTTCCTGCAGAGGGAGAATTGAACTACTGTTTATGCAAAAATATATCACCAGCACGTGGGCATTTTTGATGGCCCCCCACACTAAAAGCAATGAGACACCAACTGGGAAATTCCAAGCAGCCCTGCTCGTTTATTCATGGACAGACAAATTGGATGGCTTATTGCATTTGGGTTCCAATACACTGTTTTATTATAAATGATGAATCCATTTAGAGAAGGAAAACCCGTTATAAGGTAATTTCAATAAGCTCCCATTACCTCTCAGTTTTATGTTTTATGTTTATGTTTGATATCTTTTTGTGTAATGATTTGTTATATAGCACTGCATTATACTTAACTCAATAAAAACAATTTTCTAAAAATCAGGAATAGAAGTGATTTAGTATAAATGTGGGTGCAAGTTAAACTCTTCTGTTTAAGATTGGAGACTTCTTGGGGAGGGAGGAAAGAACCCAGAAGCACACACATATACTATGTTCCTTAGGTCAGATTGGTAGAATGCTGAGAGACTTGCTAAAACAAACACTCAATATTCCCTCCTCTTTCCTCCTTTGTCTCTATCTTTTCCTCTCCCTTCTTTCCATCCCTCCTTACTTCCTTCCTTTCTTCCCTCCCTCCCTCCCTTCCTTCCTTGCTCCTATTCTTTCTCATTCTTTCTCCTCTGTTGTTCTATAACTATCACCACTTAGGCTCCTGTTTGCTAACATCCCAAGGATCTGCCTAAATCTTCCCCTAAATATAGAAATATATAAAAAAATGCTTGGTGAATTAAATTCCATTCTTCCAACTTTCTTCTTTCCCTTCCTTACATCCTTGATCCTCTTTTCCTCTGTGCTTACCACCACCTGGGTTTCTGTTTTCCACTCCCAAAGGCCTCCCCACTCCTTTGCCTAAAATGATAAAGGCACTAAATTCATGGAGTAAGAAAGACAATAGCTGCATTTGGCCTCTCAGGCACAGTATAGGGATTGATTTGGAAAATGCACAAAAAGCAACTTCCTTAACCATAGCAGCTTATATTTGAAAGCAGTAGCTTGAGTGTGGAGAGATTTTGATTCTAACAATTAGATTTCACCTTTTACAACCATAAGCCTAGACCGCCATCCCTGCATTTAGCACATACTGAATCAAAATTTTATTTAAAAAAAAAAAGGGTTTGTGTATTGGCATACTAATGTACCATTGGTGAAACTGTGATTTGATTCAGTGATTCTGGAAAACTATCTGGAACAATACCCTTGAAAGTGAATACCCTTTGACCTAGAAATATTGTAATTAGACATGTGCCCAAGAAGATCAAAGACAGAGAAAAGCAGTTCATAGCAGAACTTTTTGCTGTAGTTAAAACAACAATAACAACAACAAAAACTGTAAAGAAAAAACCAAAATAAGTGTCTATAAATGGGTTGAAAAAATATTGTATATGAATGTAAGAGAATTTTATTGCTCTACAAGAAATGATGAATATGACAGATTCAGAGAAATATGGAAACACTTTGATGAACTGATAGAAAATGAAGTGAGTAGAATCAGGAGGACAATTTATGTGATGACCACAATAAGAATGTGAGGTGAAACTATTTTAAAATCTAAAGGACTCTCTCCAAAGTAATGACCAATCATGACTTCAAAAGAGTGATGACAAAACATCCCTTCTATCTTTTGGTAGAAAGGCATGTCAAAAGGTACATGGAAAGGTAGAACTAGAGTCCTTAACCTTTTTATATCATGGATCTTTTTGGCAGTCTGGTAAAGACTATGGATCCCTTCTCAGAAAAAAATGTTTTTATATGAATAAAATAAAATACATATGATCAAAAAA
Organism: Dromiciops gliroides; assembly: GCF_019393635.1. NCBI lineage: Eukaryota > Metazoa > Chordata > Mammalia > Microbiotheria > Microbiotheriidae > Dromiciops > Dromiciops gliroides. The sequence goes on along the minus strand of NC_057862.1, from coordinate 104,358,104 downwards.
GAAAAGAATTATTTTAAAATAGATCCAATTTTTCCCCATTTAAGTTCATGGACTACCCCTATGATCAACAGACATGAACACTAGATTAACAAAAACTCTTGATTAGATGAATAGAAATAAATATGCCTTCTTGGATGTCATTATTGTGTTAGTTTGTTCTGCTTGCCTATATATATATATATGTATAGATATATAGATATGTATATACATATATACACACACACACACATATATATATATATATATAATAAGAAAAGGTTTCTATATGGGCTTGGGAAAAATGAGTTAATAAGCCAGAAAAAAGCACATTAAGAAAGCATTTTCATTTGCACATGACAAAGAAAAGTAAAGAAAGGAGCCTAATCCCTCCTGCTGGAGGAAGCTGAGGCTAGTGGATCACTTGAATTTGAGCTACGCAGAGGCTAAAGCTGATCAACTATCCTCACTAAGTCTAGCACTGTTATAGTGAACCCCTAAATGTGAGTTGAAAGTAGAGGTTGCCTAAGAAGGGATGAAATAACCCAGATTTGAGATGTAGTAGGTAAAAACTCTTGTTCCTGAATGGGGTCCAGCTTTAAATGATCTATGTATTCCCTGCCTGCTGAGATAGGAAGATCCAATCTAAAAAAAAAAAAAAAAAAGAGGAGGAAAAAGAGGTAAAAGGGGAAGAAAAAGAAAGAAGAAGAAGAAAAGAACAACAACAACAAAGAGCAAGAAATGTAGAAGAAGAAGGAGGAAGAGAAGGGGGAGGAGGAGATGATGATGATAACAATGACAAAAAGAACAATTGTGTTACTACCTTGTTAAACTTAATACATACATTATTATATATGTGCATGTATTTCTTTTCAAATGACATCATAGAAGTTCAATTTCTTATATAATTCTCTTTATTCCCTTTCCTTGAATTTGTGTTTGCTGATTATTTAATTCATTCAAAAATTTAAATCTATGTGTATACAGTGAAAACCATTATTATAAAACCTTCATTATAGCTGTTGTTTGTCCTTCATTCTGAAAGAGGACCATGACATGGGGAGGTGATGTCATGACTTGCAGTGAATTGGATTTAAGTGAGGCAGAGCTGTGCAAAGTCATCAGCCTCCCTCTCTCCTTCAGAGCCATCTGGGTCCAGTGGCAAGATATAGACCAGAATAACTGGAGATGTCCCCGAATGTTTGAGGCAGTTGGAGTTAAGTTACTTGCCCAGGGTCATACATCTAGGAAGTGTCAGGTGGCTGAGACCAAATTTGAACTCCCATCCTCCTGACTGCAGAGGCAATGTTCCATCCACTGTGCCACCTAGCTGACCCCTTCTAATTGCTGTAGTGATAAAGCTAATCATTTATCCTCGCTAAGTCTAGCACTAGTATGGTCAACCTCTAAAAGTAAAGGTGTGTGTGTATGTTGCGGGGGAGGGGGGGAATTTTGACTTACCACATTTCAATCCTGGGCCATTTCACTTCTTCGTAGGCAATCTCTCCCTCATACACATTTAGGGGTTCACCATTTTAGTACTAGACTTAGGGAAGATGGTTGCTCAACTTTAGCCCTACTGTGGCCAACAATTATATAGTTCTTAAAGAATTTGCAAAGCACTTTACTTATGTCAACTCAATTTACTCAAAACAACCTTTTACAGATGAGGAACTGAGGCTCAGAGTGGTTACACAGTTTACTAAGCTCACACAGCTGGCACGTGTCTGAGGCAGACCTGAACCCAGGTCTTGTCTCCAGATCCAGCTACTGTGCCACCTAGCTTCCCCATAACAAGACTACTTTAGAGTATATACTTTATAGTATCATAGGATTTAGAGCTAGAGGGGACATTAGAGATAAAAAAAGCAGAAATGCAGAATTTGAAAGGATACCAGAAATCATCTTTTCTACCTTTCACAGGAGGCCTTTCCTGATTCCCCTTCATTTATTGTTCTTTCCCCACAACTTATTTTGTTTAATTTTATACATATCTCCCCCCAGTAGAATACAGGCAATCCTTCAAGCTAGGGACTTCTTCCTTTTGACTCCCCAACTTTTAGCACATTGTAGGTGCTTGAAAAATGCTTGCTGAATTGAAATGAATACTGGGAATTCATTAGAGACTTCACACAAAATAAAAGAATTAATGAATGATTTTAAAAAGAACATTCATGGGGGCAGCTAGGTGGCACAGTAGATAGAGCAATGGCTCTGGATTCAGGAGGACCTGAGTTCAAATCCGGCCTCAGACACTTGACACTTACTAGCTTTGTGACCCTGGGCAAGTCACTTAACTGTCATTGCCCTGAAAAAAAAAAAGAACATTCATTAAGTGTTTACTGTGTGCAAAACCCTATGCTAAGTGCTGAGAATACAAATAGAACAGTAAGACATCCCTGATGGTCTTGGAGCTCCCATTCTAAGAGGGGAGACAACACATGGGGAAGGTGTCATCAGCAAGCTAGATGGAAAGACCCCCTGGTCCTTTGGGTACAGCAGCAAAGCATATGCTAAGGTTTCTTCTTCACTGGCACTTCCACTGATAACATTATATCAGTTTCTGATATTGAAGCATTTGATGGCGCCAAGGACTTCAATGGCAGGAACTTTTTCCTTTCTGCTCTTCAGTAGCTGTAAACACTCACATCATCCAAGGTTGATGACTGAGGACACTGACGCTCTTGAAGTCAGGATTTTGGGCTGTCTCCATCAAAACCAGAGAGGAGAAGGTAGTCAGGGTGGTTTGACTTGCCTGACACATGCTCCATCCTATTTGTCCCACAAATAAATATAAATAGTTTGAAGGAGACTTTGAAAATGAGCAGAAATAGAACTTGATCCAGGACGTGAGGAAATCTGGGTTCTCCTCCAGTAACTCTCTTGGACAAGTCACTATAAGTCTGTGATCTTCAGTGTGATTTTCTTATAAAATGAGAGGGAGAAACTAAGTAGTTTCTAAGAGGCACTGCCTCTTTAAATGCTCTATTTCATTCTTCTGTCAAGGCTGTTATATGATCCAAAGCTTAGGTAGGACATTGGAGAAAGCAGAGCCACCTGTAATCCAAAGATGGGGGCTCGAGTCCCAGCACAGCTGCATACTGGGCCTATGATATTTGGTCAAGTAAATTCTCCTAAGTGTTAGTTTCTTCATCTGTCAAACATGGGGTAGGGTGAACTAGAGTCCCCAAGGGTCCCTTCCAGCCAACAGAATTCTCTGATTTCTTGCATTGTTAATATCTCTGTATCTCCAGGACCCCAAAGTATCTGAGTAAGCAGAATTGTACATCAGAATGGTCCTATTGTTCCTTCCAGAAAGATCATTATCTCTAGAGTTAATAGTATGATATTTAACCCAGTGAAGTATATTTACAGTTGCTATTATGCAAAAATATTGAACTAAGTAATAACAGGTTCTTGCCTCAGCTATTTGCGATTCTGGTAATATATTATATGCATCACTGGCCTCATCTGATGGCATCTCTAAGCCGCTCTGTTTGGTGCAAGAGCTGGAAGCAACAACTACTCAATGCTGATTTGCTGCTAATGAAGAAAAAGAGCCCAGGCCCAAATGACCTTTACTTACCCAGAGTGCATTTTAATTTAGCAAAATAGGATTTTCTGGGAGCTGGGAGAATGTGGGCTTGACTTTCCCATCTCCATTGTCTTGTCCCAGAGCAAGAAACAGGAAAACAGGTAAGTAGGCTGGAGATTGCTCTCTGAGGGTGCCTTGCCAGGGCCTTGAGTTGGCATTTGAAATTTATACCACCAAATTGCATGGTCCTAACCCCCTTATCCTCCTGAAGCAGGTCACCCTGATTGTACATATTATTAGGTTCCTTATACATATTCATCACATTCCTACCCATCCAACTCCTTGTGAAAGTGTTTTGCTTTGGCTCTGAGCACAGATTTGCATTCTTCATAGGCAGGCATCCTGGGGCGGTAATTGGATAAATATTATTCCATTTGGAGAAGCTTAGAAAAAAAACAAAACAAAAACCAGCAATGAAGGTCTTCCCTTGCCCTTTTGCCTAACTCTTGCCCCTCAGTGGTTTTGTTTGTATTATACATTGGGGTGAGGGTGGGGAACTGTAACAACAGTGGCTATTGATATGCTCCTATTGAGCCCAGAACCATAACTAGGAATTTTTATACCTGGACAAGGAGTGAGGAGGACACAAAACTCCTAGGACACCAGAGCAATATGAGAGGAAGAATTCAACTTGTGGATCAGTGGATTGAAATCTTTCAATCCAACAAGTATTTATTAAGGGTCTACGATGTGAAAAATATCATGCTAGGTGATGAGGGCTTGTTGTTAGAGGTGTCAGAGGAGAGAAGGGGGCATTTGTGAGAGATTTTACTAAGGTAAAATCCACAGGCCTTGGCAACAAATTGGATATAAAGGATGAAAGAGAAAGGAACTGAAGTATTACACATGGGTTGTAAGCCCAGGGAACTGGGAAGATGGTGGTGCCCTTGACAGTAATAGGGAAATTTGGAAGGGGGTGGTTTAAGGGAACAGAGGAAAATATAATGAGTTAAGTTTGAGACCTGTCAAATTTAAGTTACTTTACAGTTTTATAGTCCTTTGGGCATAGTTTCAAATTGCTCTCCAGAATGGTTGGATCAGTTCACAACTCTACCAACAATGAATTAGTGTTTCAATTTTCCCACATATTCTCTAACATTTCTTATTTTCCTTCTCTGTAATATTAGCCAATTTGATAGGTATGAGGTGGTACCTCAGAGTTTTTTACACTTACATTTCTCTAATAAATGGTGATTTCAGGGGCAGCTAGGTGGTACAGTAGATAAAGTGCTGGCCCCGAATTCAGGAGGACCTGATTTCAAATCTGGCCTCAGACCCTTGACACTTACTAGCTGTGTGACCCTGGTCAAGTCACTTAACCCCAATTGCCTTACAAACAAAAAGAAAGACCTTATTGCTTCGTTAATTTCCAGGTTAACAGCCACATAACAATGATTTCAAGTATTTTTTCACATGACTATAGATAGCTCTGATTTCTTCATCTGAAAAGTGCCTGCTCATATTCTTTGACCCTTTATCAGTTAGGGAATGACTTGTATACTTATGAATCTCAAGGAGTTTTACCTCAAATATCAGGAGAAATATGAGACTATAGTCAGCAGGGATATATGAATCAAGAGAAGGATTTTTGAGGAAGACGGAGACATGGGCAGATGCAGGGAGTAGGGAAGTAAATAATAGACAGGGAGATATCTCCAAGAGATAGGGTATCAAGAGAAGAGGAGAGGATTCTGGAGAGAACTTTAGGGTATACCTATGGTTAAAAGTAGGGAATTGATAACCCAATAAAAGACAATGAAAAGTGTTCAGTCAGGTAGAAAAAGAAACAGAAGAGCACGTCAGCAAACCCGAAGGAACGAACATCCAGGAGGAATACTTTGTTTAATAGTTCAACAATGTCAGAAGCTAGAGAAAGGAGAAAATGGATGAGGACTGAGAACAAACTACTGTTAGCAATGAACATATCCTTGATAACCTTGGAGGGAGGAGTGGTAAGGGGTGAAGCCACAGTAGGACAAGGATTGAGGCTTGGGAGAGGAAGTGGGACAAGGTGTGTAAAAACACCTTCTTCTTCAAAGAGAGCCACTGACAGGGAGGAGAGATATGAGATAGCTTCTCAATTTAACTATTTTGATGAACTAGGTACTAGTGAAACTGTGTATGCCCCATCTAGGGTGACTGGTATTATTTGTAGTGAGGTTAGACTTTTCCAACTCAACGAACTCTTGCTTCCCTGTCTGAATCCAGGCATGACTTTAGATAACCATATTTCCTTCTAATAATAGGTGAGGCCCAATCCCAGGCAAAGGGTGTCAAAGGGCTAGCATCCTTCAAAAAGGAGAAGTTATTGGTAATGGGATCTTAGTTACTAATATGACTAGGTAGAGCATTTATATGTGCCTCAATGATCTTTCCTTCATCATAAGTGCGGGCACAGGGTAAGAGGTTTAAGGTAGAAGAGAGCACAACCGTACTGGTCATGAATAATTAGTCTAGGTGTTCATAAGTGGCTTGCCACACTAAACCTATTTCTTCTTTCTGATATTGAGTGGTTCCACAGAGGGAAATAGTCCCAACCATCAGAGTCAGGAGGGGCTAGGAGCTTATGGTGGTGGTTTCCCTAATGCCAATAGGATGCCCTTCCTGGCTAACTACAATCAAGTGCTGGAGTCAGGAGCTCTAATCTCCTTATTTTTCATTTTAGAGTTCCTTCCATTATGATGTATTTTACTTGGGTTGGCTGGTCCTAGCCCTTCCTCTCTGGTGGTCCTGCTCTAGCTTTCTGAATTGGGGCAGGGCAACCCCTCAGTTTCCTAACTCTCTGACCCCTTCCTTGTGTTCAGGAACTCTAATCATCATCTCCAGCTTGGGTGAGAGATGTCCAGAGTGTCAGAGCCTAGGCAGTCTAAGGAAAGAAAGAGCATATGGCTGACTTTGCCTTTATCAAATAATCAGATCACTTGATCTTTTTTTTTTTTTTTTTTTTAGTGAGGCAATTGGGGTTAAGTGACTTGCCCAGGGTCACACAGCTAGTAAGTGTTAAGTGTCCTGAGGCTGGATTTGAACTCAGGTACTCCCTGACTCCAAGGCTGGTGCTCTATCCACTACGCCACCTAGCTGCCCCTAGATCACTTGATCTTGCTACACTTGGCCCCTGAAATCCAGAATCATGACTTGGAATTATTGCATTTAAGGTAGACACTGAAAACTATACCCTGGATAAGCATAGAAGACAGCATGAGTTTGTGGGGGCAGAAGGCATCACTTCATGTGGTGAAAAGGACCTCACGTAACCAAAGGCTTCTGCAGGGGAGAATTCCCAAATATCTACAACACCTCCCCCAACCCAGAAAGAAGGAAGTAAGTGATTTGGTAGATCAGATTCTTTCTCGATAACTAGGTGCTCAGGTCAATTGTTTCTTTTACATATGTCACCTAAGAAACTTGATTCTTAGGGTTAGGAGTAGAGTTGTAACTTATAACAAACAGACCAATGCTTTGGGGGACAGAACTATAAGAGAGTTACAAGGCACCCTCCCCAACACCTACTAAACCCTCAAAGTATAATGGTAAAGGGGGAAGGGACATTTGGGATGATCTTGTATAGCTCCTCTCAGTGAGGATACATGACACATCCATAGTCATAGAAAAAAACTCATTCAACTCTCACTAAAATTGAGGCAGTAGAGCAAAAGCTTTACATATTTTTCTACTACTTTATTAAATATTTGCCATTAAACATCAACTCAAAAGTCTCAATTTATTTAGAAACAATTTCCAGTTAAATTCATTAATTTAATTGCATAAAGAATCTAAAGTTCTTCCAAGTCCCTATCAGAATTCTTTGTTCATTCACTCTCATTTACTTCTTCCCTTCCCTGTGACTATGGATAATATGCACTGTATTTTTTCCTTGCATTATTTCATAAAAGTTTTTACAGATTTCTTTATTTTTCTCATACTTGTCAGTCTCGATTACATTACAGTATTCCATTTCACCAACGTACTGAAAATTATGTGAACATTCCCCTAATGTTAGACACTTAGGTCATTTCCAATTTTTTGCAAAAGCATATAATACCGCTAAGAAAATCTTTGAATAGATAGTTCTTATTATTTGTTTTTGATAACACTTTCAAGGGTATATTCCCAGCAGTGGAATTATTGGTTCAAAAGGTATGATTATTTTTGTAACTTTTAGCTCATGATTTCAGATTGTTCTACAAAAAGATTCTATGAGCTTAAAATTATATGGAGTCAAGTGGAGACCAAGTCTCAGATTCTAAGGGCTAGAAGGGACCTCAGAGATTACCTTATCCAACCCTTGCTTTATAAAGCAAGGAACAAAGACCCAGTGTCAGTCAGAGACCCAGTTCTTCTCACTCTCAGACTGTTGAAATGTTGTTTTCCTCAGGAACATGCTACTTCCTGTAACATCTGTGTCTGGTCTCATGATTTGGGATTACCAGGTATGCAAAGAGAGGAGCCCTTCTTTCTTTTCAGACAAATGTTTAGTGTCCCCACCTCTGCTCCTCAGGAAAGTTTGTGCATCTTGGGATGACAAAGCTTTGTAGGAATGAAAAGTCCTGGGAATGGAAAAGGCAGAGATAGTTCCAGGTAGTCAGGGCTCCCTCCCTTGCCTGCCCAAAGTGCAACCAATGTGCAGGTAGCAGAGGTTTTACTTCCCTAGCACCAGCCCTCACTATGAAGAGAGGCAGTAGGGATCCACTCTTGGAGAATCATTTCCTCCTTTCATGGGAAATAGTATTACCTACAGGGATTCAGTAAACCTAGATACTCTGCATAGAGAGGTAATAAGGTAGTATTTTAGAAAGTGTGCTGGAAGTCATAAAGACTTTAGTTCAAATTCTGTCTCCAACATTTAATATCTGGGTGCAGACTATGGTCAAGCCATTTTAACCTCTCAGCATTGGTGTCCTCATCTGTAAAACGGGGGTAATAATAGCACCCACTTTCTAGGGTTGTGGTAAGGATCAAATAAGATAATAATTGGAAGCACTTAGCACAGTGTCTGGCATATAGCAAGGACTATATAAATATTGTTTTTGTTGTCATTATTGGTGTTATTTCCCCACATTTCCCTTCTCCATAGATAGATCATCAGTGGGGAAGGGTGGTCTCTTCCTTGCCTATTGAGAGTTCCTGGACTCCCCTCTTTTCCCAGGCAGCATTAGGTCCTAGCTATTGAAATTGGGAAAATAAATTTACTAGGTAGGAGAACCTGGTCCAGAACCAGTTGTTAAGCTAGACTATCACTTGGGTCCTGCCAGATTTGGTGTTGACTCTAACACCCCATGAAATAATCCAGATGCTACCAAATTGGGAGTTTACTTCCTCCTCTGTTCATACTGTCCTGTTACCACCAGCTCTGCCTAGACATCACTTCATCTCTCACTAACCAATGCCAATCTCTGCCCTCTCCTCCAGTCTCCATCCCTGCTTTCTTCTTTAGAGGAATATCTATTTTGGGTGATCTATTTGGATCTCCTACCCTGGAGGAAACTTTGAGCAGGAGCAATTGTCTGCCCTGGGACAAAGCTCCTATCATTCTGCCCTAGTTATATGTCTACCCAAAACTTTAAGTATTTCAACCCCTGATGTTGTCGTCTTTAGTCTCTCCCCATTGCAATCAATCTTCCACATGGCTGCCAAAATGTTCTCTCTAATGCATGAGTCTGACAATTTTATTCCACTATTCAAAAATCTTCAGTAGCTGTCCACTGAAATGGATGAATTATAGTCTATCAGCAATCAAACATTTACTAAATTCATACAATGTTCCAGGTACTGTGCTAAGATGTGGGGACACAAAGAAAGGTACAAATAGTCTCTGATCTAAAGGAGAGTATTTGCTAAAGTAGGAGACAACACATAAATAGATAGGTAAATACCAGATCCATACAGAGTTGATGGAACTCTAACCATAGATGGAAAGTGTCAAGCAGATAGGGGAATTGGGAGGGCCTATAATTCTAGGAAACAGGGGTGAGAAGGGAGAGTTTCCAGGCATGGGGAACAGTCAGTGCAAATGCTTGGTCTTATGAGATAGAATATTGCATTTGTGGCACGGTAAGTAGGCTAATATATCTGGAAAGTATATATAGGGGCAACTAGGTGATGCAGTGCATAAAGCACTAGCCCTGGATTCAGGAGGACCTGAGTTCAAAGCTGGCCTCAGACACTTGACACTTACTGGCTGTGTGACCCTGGGTAAGTCACTTAACCCTCATTGTCCAGCCCCCCCCCCCCCGCCCTGAAAAAAAAGAATATACATAGGGGAGTAAGTGCAAAAAGACTGGATATATAGGAGGAAATCAGTTTGTAAAATGATTTTGAGTGCCAAACAAAAGCCTGATAATAGAGTACTCCTTAGCTGTTGTTTATAATTATTTTTACAGTCTGGATCCAATCTGCCTTTGAAACTACTTTTGGATCTTATCCTGTCATCACCTACTTCCATAAATTCAAGAATGCCTCCATCTCATCTTCACTTGTCCAAATTGTTCTTTTTCTCCAAGGCTTAGCTTAGATGCCATCTCCTTGCATGAAGTTTTCCATGATCTCTCAAGCTAGTATGGTTTTCTTTGCATTCCTTAGAGCACTTTGTCCAAACCTTTCTTTTATCTCTTATCACACTCTACCTTATAGTTAACTTCCTTACCCATTTTATCTCTAAGGAAACCATAACCCTCTTGAGGTCTTGAGGAATCCAGCCTCCTCCCTTGAAAGACCATATGTCACATTTCATCTTTGGATCCATAAACACTCTATCTTGAAGACTAAGATTAAGGTGTATTGGGAAAGGTTTCTTGTGGGAGGTAAGATTTTAGCTGGGGCTTGAAGGAAGTCAGGGAAGCCAAGAGATGGAAAGCAGAGGTTAATATTTTTGTGTTCTGGACCCCTCTGGCAATCTTGACCTATTGGTTTTTTCTCAGAAGAACATATAAAAACACGTAAAATAAAATGGAATTACAAAGGAAACCATTTATATTGAAATACAGCTAACACAATGTTTAAAAAACCACTAAACCCAAGTTCATGGATCCCATATCAAACCTCAACCTTTCTTTCAAACTACCCCAGTAATGATGACAATTTTAAGAATACTGTTAACATTTTCCTGTATGAGAAGTGAGATAGAAGTACATATAGAATGAGTTTACATATATATATATATATATATATATATATATATATATATATTTGTACATGATGGTAGCCATTTCTAGGTTGGGGTAGGGAGAAAAATAGGGGAAAAAAGAAATTTCCATGATAGCTTTATTATGTATTTAAACTAATAGCAAGAAATAGATTTTTAGTTTCATGTGCAATCATCTTATTTATTATACTATATTATGGAAATGCTTATTTTATTCCATACATTTAAAATTAGAAAAAGAACCCATGTCATATAGAACATAGAATTTTCAAGTTACAGAGCCTAGGTACCTAAACCTGAGATAGCCCCAATATAGTCATAGCGTCTAGAATAAGCCTTTTGGCCTCAGTAGGAATGAGTAGTCTCATTCCTATTGAATCCCCATCTAGTTCTATCTTTGGCCCTACCAAAGTGGCTAGCCACCATCCAGTCTCAGGAATTAAACTCCCACATCCTCTACTTTCCATCATCTAAACACAGGTTTAATCTCCTTTGTTCTTAATGGCCAGTGCCCCATTTAACTCCTCCTTTGAGCAATTTCTACAGTCTGGACTCACCAGTTTTCCATATTATCTAGGTTCTACCCACTCTGATGAGTTATCTTGGCTCATATACCCTCTTTTTATGCCCCTTTTCTCTACAAAAATGTTCTCTCAACACCCCCTATTCAGTTTGTAAGCCCTTTGACACAAAGAGCTGGATCTATTCATTCCAGTCTTTTATTTTTCAAATATACATGCTGAAGCCAAATATCCTACCATTTTTTGAGCCCCAGAAGACTTAAAGGATGGATGAAAACCTCAGCCTATACTTTTACTTTTACCATAGTCTTTAAACCTTTGGAACTCTATCCCATTTTAAATTAATAGCTCCTTCCCTCTGCACCCTGGTCCCTAGAAAATGGGTATTGTTCATATTCTATTAATTTTCTCTTGATTATATATTGCATTGTGAGTATCAAATCTTTTTCTTTTATGTTAGTCAATGCCTGAGAGACTTATTACTGGCCATATGTCCATAATAAAGGTATGAGGTTGAGGGTGAAATCTAGTATCTTCTCTTGGGGTTTTTTTGTTTGTTTGTTTTGGTTCCATGAGCACAGATCATGCATTACTGCAGGTTTCGTTTATATGGGAGACTGAAGAGCCATATAGGATTGGTAAAAACTCAAGACACTGAAAATTAAATAGTTTTCAAAAATTACTAAAACCTTCCCTGGTACCTCATGAATGGGATTACCCAATGAGAGTTTAATCAGGCATTATAAGGAACTTCTAATTCTAAGTAAGATAATAATTGTTTGTCTGGGACAATGAACTATACCTACATAGTACGTTCAAAGCTGTGAATGTTTGAAGGGTACTATAAGGCTGGTCAGTAGTTGGTTCAAAAAAAAAAAAACCAGCTTTGGCCCCTATAGACAAAGACTTGTTTGTGAATTTCTTGCTGTCTCATAGAATCATAGATTTCTTTTGGGTTTATTCTAGTTATTAGGGATTCCATTTTTTAAGTAAAGTTTATTACTGTTTCTTCTGTGACCCATTCTCTTATCAATTCTTTTCTCAAGATCTTTTATTTTATTTGTTTCATCTCTTGCTTTATTTATTCTAGATATTCATGAGCCCTTATAGGAAATCCTTATGTTGTTGTTATTGTTGTTGTTTTCTTTAAGTCACTCCTTGTAGTTTTTTTTAAATTTATTTTATTTTATTTTTGCAGGACAATAGGGGTTAAGTGACTTGCCCAGGGTCACACAGCTAGTGTCAAGTGTCTAAGGCCAGATTTGAACTCAGGTCCTCCTGAATCCAGGGCCAGTGCTTTATCCACTGTGCCACCTAGCTGCCCCCTTGTAGTTGTTAATGAATTAAATGTTCTCTTAGATTCACAATATTTTAAAAATACTCTTATGGATTTGCTTTGCTTTGCTTTGCTCATCTCTTCAGCTTTAGTTCCTGAATTGGAGCTTTGTGCTAGCTTATACCTAGACTGTATCCATTCCTCACTCTCCACTGGATGGTCCCTCACTTCCTTAAAGATGCTGCTAAAAAACCACCTTCTACATACAGTCTTTTTCTGACCCCTCCCCAACTGTTAATGAATTCCCATCCTAATTCATAGACTTATTATCTTTATATCTATTCTTTATATATTCATGTATGTATGTGTGCCTCCAATCTTTGAGAGTAGGCATTGTTCCATTGAGAGTAGGTACCATTCCATTCTTTGTGTTTGTAGCTCTAAGACCTAGCACAATGCCTAGTGTATATTAGGTGCTTAATAAATGTTTATTAATTGAATTGAATTGGTCCCAGAGTTAGAATTCAAGTCAACCATTTTAATGTCTGTGACCATTCTTGACCATAGGATCCAGATTAGTTGAACTCATGTCTATTTTGGAATTATTCCTATTTGCTCAGGTTGTTTACCCCACAGTTTCCCCTCCATCTTGGATTCCATGTACGAAATATATATTGTAGATATTGCATAGAAATGAATGCACTGAGATGCAAGGGAAAGAGGAATTATAAACAGCAATAATCAAAACCCCAGTTTAAAAAAATCAGAAAAGAGCAAAGAGAAATAGAAAGGGAGCTAGAGGAAAACTAGTGATTTACCTGCTTGCTCTTGTCTTCCGAACCCTGGCCCCAAGGGACAACTCTGATGCTTTGGAAACCCAAGCAGTACCTCCACAGTAATCCAGTGTGTGTCTCGGGATCAACCTGCGAAGCTTAGCCTGGTAAAATATTGTTGCTGAAATGGGAACTGGCAGCCTCATTCATTTTAAATAAGTCTAAAACACAGAATCACATTCTTTCTCAGGGTTTCAGATTGCATTTAATAATTCTTATGCTAAATCCCAAATCAAAAGGAAAACCCATACAAGATTAAAATCTCATGTATTTCCCCCTACCCTTATAATGAAAGGAAAGAAAAAGTTTTAGTTTTGCTTTCTCCACATTCTGTCCCCCATCCAAGTCAGATCTGCCCCATTCTATGACACTGCGTCCAAGAATGCAGTGGAGTGGACTAGGGCTGCTCCAAACCACAGATACACAGAAATGCAGATTGGTTTATGTTCTAGATGAATTTAGCTAGTGTTACAGTTGTATAAGATCATAGGGAAAGACCAGAAGCCTATGCAATATGGAAAGGGCTAATGTTGGTGAGCAGACCAATTTTTGTCATCCATTTAAGTCCACATCAAATACCTATGCAAAAATTGTACCCAGGAATTAGCCTCTGAGAATCCAGGTCCACAAAGGTGGACCTTGCTTTATGATAAGGCAGTCTTCCTGAAAAGCTATACATAACCTGAGTTTCTACTCCCCCTCAGGGATGGACAGCAGGATCCTTCCCAAGATCCTTGCACATGTCTATCTTTTCAAAGATACTTGACCTTCATTTCCCATTAGTCTTCAATAGGCAGTAACTCAAAAGTTTCATATAAATTGGATTTGGAAAGGATCTTAAAGATCAGAGGATCAGAGATTTAGGACTAGAAGGGAATTTAGAGGCCATCTAGTGCAACCTGCTCATTTTGCAGATAAGGGAATTGCGGCCCTATGAGGTGAAATTGCTTATCCATCTAATAAATCCCAGAGTCTCTTAAAGAGTCAAACCCATGTCATCAGAAATAGGAATATAGACTTAGAATATAATCTATTCCAAATTTCTCATTTTATAGATGAAGAAACTGAGACCCATAAAGAAGTGGTTTGCCCCAAACCACGTTACTTATGACCCTTCAGTGCTATTTCTACTATGCCATGCATCTTTTTGGTTTTATATTCTAAGTTCTTCTAACTTTCCCAATTCCCCTATCCCAAGCTTATAGGTTCTGAACTAGTAACAAATTTTCAAAGACAGTAGGTAAACACACTTAGAGGACTGCAAGAGCTAAGTTATTTTGAAAAGTGAAGAATATTTTATAAAACACAATTTATTAGTTTTTAAATGTAGATATTCCAAATTGATTGTTCTTAAATTAGAACCTATTTGAATATCTTTTTATTTTTTTTGTGGGGCAATGGGAGTTAAGTGACTTGCCCAGGGTCACACAGCTAGTAAATATCAAGTGTCTGGGGCAGCTAGGTGGTGCAGTGGATAGGGCACCGGCCCTGGATTCAGGAGGACCTGAGTTCAAATCTGGCCTCAGACATTTGACACTTACTAGCTGTGTGACCTTGGGAAAGTCACTTAACCACAATTGCCTCACCAAAAAAACAAAACAAACAAAAAAAATATCAAGTGTCTGAGGTCAGATTTGAACTCCGGTCCTCCTGAATTCAGGGCCAGTGCTTTATCCACTGTGCCACCTAGCTGTCCCTTGAATATCTTTTTCATCCATGAGGAGTCAGCTCCTTGGTAATCCTAATGGTTAGCCAGCCATGATTCACACCTCTGAAAACAGCATTACATTTAATAGGGCTTTCTGATAGGGCACCAATATTTGCTCTGGGGGTGGCAGGGAAGCAACCTCCATCAAGACTAATCATTTCACAGTTCTTCAGAGACAAAGAAAAGACCCTTTCATAGCCAACATCCTGAGAGTTCTGCTGACAAGATGCTCTTCTCCCATGTTACATTTCTTCCCCCCCAAAAAAACCCTGTTGGGTCAAAGTCCAGAACTCTCTGGGAGAGAGTAGAGCTACACCTGAGGTGAGGCTGTCCTCCCAGCTTCCAATAAATTTGCCCTAGCCTCAGTTTCAGTCAGCTACTTTTTTGCCTCTGAATAACACACCCTTATTGAAATACATAAATCCAGTCCTCTAATTCTCAGTGCTCTTTGCAGAATTACAACCTGTATACTTTAGATTGATTTCCCTTGTCAATCCATGTCAGACAGGCTTTATGGATATGAGCCCCAGGACCAGAACCACAGGCCAGGACAGAAAACAGGGATATAAAAAATACTATGACTACTACTAATATGCTTTTGTCCAAGACTGACAGCACCAGAAGTATCCCCACCCTAATTTTTTTGACAGAGAATGAAGAATAATGGAACTAAATAAAATATAGGTGGGTTTGTCTTTATTTCACTTAAAACCTCCCTAAAGAATCCTGCCTAGAGTCAGGGATTCCCACATCCTCAGATTCTCTGACAAAGGTAGATAATACTCTCTACTTTTTGACACCACCCAGTCAAATAGTAACTTGGCACTCTGATGTCAATACAGAAGAGAATATTCAGCCTGGAGAAGTCATGACCCCCATCCCCAAACACACACATACACAAACACATGCACACACACCAGATGTCAGTGCCCTGTCAGAAAGCCCTATTTACCCAGTGCTAGTTTCAGGGGTATGATTCATGGCTGGCCAGCCATTTGAAATATCAAGGCTCTGACTCCTCATTGATGAAAAAGATAATCCAACAGGTCCTGATAGCAATTACAGAGTCAGTTGGTAACAGCAGAGAGAATCAGACTCAAATTCAGGGTACCTGAATACCCTCCAGAGACACATAAGAGGTATATTACTATGGGAAAGTAATTTAAACTCTCTGAGCCCTACTTTCCTCATCTATAAAATGGAGATAACATCTGCACTAGCAACTACACAATGTTGATATGAAAATCAAATGAGAAAAGGTATGGAAAGTGCTTTGTAAACTTTGTAGCACTATATAAATGTTACCTATAATTATCATTTTCAAATTAGTTTACATGTAGAGTATTTTGCAAGTTTTTGAGTGCTATGTAAATTCTACCATTATTATTTTTTTCAAATATCCAAAGATCTAACATAATAGATAAGAAATTCTGTATGTAACAGAGGGGAGAACTAGTATCAATGGGATTTACTAGAGAGCTATAGAAAAAGAAGAAAACCTCAACAAGGAGAGCTGTCCATAATCAAATTGGACTGCCTCAAAAGGTAAGGAGATCCCTATTCCTGGAGGTATACAAGTCAGAGCTGGATGACTATTCTTCAGGAATTTCTGTTTAGGGGAGTCATGAATTGCACAAAGGCCTGGGCTAAGTGACATCTAACATATCTTGCAGTTTTATAATAATACCACGTTTCTATAAGAGAACATACATTAAATCTGGTGTTATTTCCCAAATAGCCTTAGCTTTTAAAAACTCATAGTAGCTTGCTAGGCTATCATTGACTAAAAGAAGGTCAATGTTAGGGAAAAAAAAGAAAGTTCCCCAATACACAGAAAATAGCAGCATTTCTATAGTAGCAAAGGAGTAGAAACAAAGTAGATGCCCATTGATTGGGGAATGGCAAACAATAAGTAGTACATGAATATTATGGACCATTACTTCACTATAAGAAGCAATGAATATAGAGAATATAAATAATGAATACAGAGAATCATAGGAAGACTTGTTTTAATTCATGCAGAACTTGTTTTAACTTAAGCAGAACCAGGAAAACAATACATGACTACAAAAATATAAATTGAAAGAAAAACAATTTAAACTGAATTATGAAATAATAATGACCAAGTCTAGCTCCAAAGAAGAGATAGGAGACCACATGTCTTTCTGTTCCTTGCAGGGATGGGGGACTTTAGGTGTGGAATACTACATATAATTTCAGACTTGATTGTGTTATTTAGTTTTGTGAAACTCTTTCCTCCTCTTTTTAACCCTTTGGTATAAGGAATAGCTTTCTGGGAGGGAAAAGAAGGAGATATATACTGAAAAATACAAGTAATATAAAAAGATCAATGAAATTATTTTAGAGAGCTTCTTTTTTTTAATTTGTGGTAGATAGCCAGTCCATAGACTTATTTCAAATCTATAAGAATTTATTATGTAAATATTTGGGTTTTTTAAGAGTATGCTAGATGCTAAGGGAACATAAGGTAGACTGTTATACATTTTCCCCACTATTGAGGAGTCTAAATTTCCCTTAAAATATAGAATATACATTTGTGATATATAATTTTACTATAAATTCTTAGAAGACAGCAATAGTGCCTTACCCTTCTTTGTTACTACCTATAGATAAGCCACAACTTGTTTGGGCCTGAGTTTCTGTCAATATAAAATAAAAGCATTGAACTTGGTGACCACTAAGGTCCCTTCAAGATCTAAATTGCTGATCCAGAAAAAGAGTTTCTTTAGCCATATTGAATTGAGAGAAAGATCAAAGAACAGATAAGCCTGCTATTTAGGTTGAATGGGACAATGATGTTAGATTCCAAGAAAAGTCAGAGTTATTCAGCTTTTATTTTGATTCTGTTTTCCCTCCCAAAGAAGATTATCTTTATCCTAGGGATGAATAGTGTAAAAATGATTAACAGGGAGCTGAAAGTTAAGATAAGTGAGGTGATTATAAGAGAGCATCCAGCTGCTTTTGATGGATTCCAGTCACCATTTTGTGGCAAACTGTATCCTAGAGTTTTGAAAAGGCTACAAGATTAGATTGTTGAACCAGAACCTGTGATCTCTGAAAAATCATCAGTAAGAAAGCACCATGGCATACTGGACAGAGGATTAGACTTGTGATTAAGAAGAACTAGATTCAAATCCTGATTCTGACTACAGGCAGAACCTTTATCTGTAAAATAGAGATAATAATATCTGCAGTATTATTAGTAGTATTAATAGCAGCAATAGTAGCAGAAGAAGCCGTAGTAGTAGTAATAGTAGTAGTAGGTGGTAATGGTGATGGTAATAGTAATAATAGCATTTTTACAGTGCTTTAAGGTATACAAAGCACTTTACAAGGATCTTTTTTCATCTTTACTTAAACCCTGGAAGAACCCCCATTTTATAGATAATAAAGCTGAGGTAGACAGAGGTTAAGTGGCTAGCCAGGGATCATACAGTTGACTCAGATACATATCTGAGTCTGGAATTGAATTCGGGTCTTCTTAACTCCAAATTCAGTATTCTATCCAGGTCATCACCTATCACCCTAGCACATAGGCGTGCTTAAAGCTTGGTCAGGCATAAAGACACCAAGGTCATGCCCTACATCTAGGGTCATCACTAGGAATCGTCACTTTTGTCCTGCCCCTAGACTTTGATGACTGGAAGAGATCATAGGATTACTGTGAGATATTCCAAATGAGATCATATCTGTAAATGGGATCATATATTGCAAAGTGCTTTACAAACTTTAAAGCACTAATTAATATCAGTAATGATTAAAAGGAGACATGTTCCAACTCTAGAATGAGTAAATATATTCAATCTACAACCTGGTAAACTTAACATTTGCTTTTTTTTCTTTACTGGAGAAAGTCTAAAAGGTATTATTAAAGGGATGGTGTGAGAATATTTTTTGGAGAAAATCAATAATTTCTAAAAACTAGCATTGCTTCAAGAACCTGGCATGCCAGACTAAACTATTTCTTTTGATCCTTGTTGTTGTCATTTTTTGTTTTTGAAGAGGACCGATGACATCATGTGTAATGTCTTGACTTGCACATGAATTGAAGTAAGGCAGAATTGTGCAAAGTAATCAACCTCACTCTCTTCTAGTCATCAAAGTCTAGGGGCAGGACAACAGTGAAGATTGCTGGTGATGGCCCTAGATACAGGACATGACCTTGGTGTCTTTATGCCTAACCAAGCTCTAAGCATTCCCCAGCACCTACTCCAGCTGTGATATTCACCATAACCCTGAGAGAGGTTCTATTATCACCACCAATTTATAGATGATGAAACTGAGAAAGGCAGAGGTTAAATGACTTGCTCAAGATTACACAACTAATAAAAAGCTTTGGATTGATAAATTAGGGGAATAACATAGGTAGAGCATGACTGGATTTCAACAAGGTATGTTGCTTTGGCACAGGATGGAGAGATGTTGACTAGACAATAGCATAGATTGATAAATTCAGAACTGCTTGAATGACTGCAGCCCAAAGGAAATCATTAATAGGTCAAAGTCAACTGAGAGGGAAATTATATTTCCTTGAGCTATTTTATATTTGTATAGATAACTTGTTTGAAGGCATATTTAAGAAATATAGAGGTAGGGGCAGGCACAGTGGATAGATCACCGGCCCTGAATTCAGGAGGACCTGAGTTCAAATCCGGCCTCAGACACTTGACACTTACTAACTGTGTGATCCTGGGCAAGTCACTTAATCCAAACTGCCTCACAAAAAAAAAAAAGAAAAGAAAAGAAAAGAAATCTCGAGCTAACATGAAACTTGGAAGAAGAGCCAATGTGTTGGGGTCAAGACAAGGACATGGCTAAGATACAAAAATATCTTGGTAGCCCTATGCTTTTCCTGAAGACATCTCCTGTGTAAATCCAGAATCAGGGGAGGGGATGTCTCTTTAACAGTTTGGGTGAGAAAAATCTGGGTACCTTCATCGACTGCAAGGTATGTGCCAACAATGTAACAGTGGCTGAACAATGTTTAATGCCAGCTTAGGCTGCACTGAGAAGCCCAGTTTGAAGAACAAGAGAGGTAAGAATCCCCCCTCTACTGTGTTCACTTCTGGGTTGGAATAGATGGCCTTTGAGGTTCCTTCCATTTCTGAAATTCTATGCTTTTGTGACTTTTACAAAGGAGACCTGAAAGGACAGGGTCAAGGAAGATTTCATGGAGAAAGTTGTATGCAAATTAATCCTTGACAGAATGGAGCAACTTTAAGAGATAGAGAAGGGATCTTTTTCCCCCATGGGGAAAGCAGAGTTTACATGGCCTGCCTTTTTGTCTAGTTGTCCTCCTATGAAATTTCAATCTAGTAAGCATTTCAGTTTGATGGATTGAGCAACTGTTTCCCTCAGGCTGGTACTGCCATGCCCGTTGCTAAATTCCCAACAGAGCTATAGCCAAGGCCTGACTGGAACAGGAAATACGAGTGCCCCAGGAAAAGAGCAGAAGAAAAGAACCTTTTTTTCTACAGTGATTCATTCAGGCATCTCCCAGAGCTAGACTTGAGAGTCTCTCGGATTCTATTTCTACTTACTTAAAAAGCTTCTTGCAAATGTATCAACTCAACGATTAATAAGAGTCTAATTAAACTCACTGGGTGGGAAGTCCTTAATCTCAACTGTGATCTTAATTGGGATTGATTTGCAGTCCAGCTGAGAGTTCTACTTTGACAGGAGGTGCCTTAATGATGGAAAAGTCTGGGAGTTTGGAAGAAGAAGGAAGAGGGGAAAAAGAAAAAGAGAAGGAACAAAACCCCAAGATAATGAGGGGAACTCTTTGTATCATCACCCCTCCCCTAGAATTCTGGCAAAGGAGAAGTACAAAAAAATCTCAAGTCATCCAATGTTCCATTTATTTTGGGAGCCCAAGAGGGAAAGCCAACATTTGGTGTTTGACTCTATTCAGAAGGAAATTCCAACTATATTGATTACTCAGAAGTCCACTAACCTAACCATGAACTGGGCTTCTTGTTCCATGATTCTAAGAAATCCACAGATCCAAACATAATGAGCCTTTGTCTCTTATTAGAAGGCAGGTAATTCAGTAAGTCTTATAAAGAATTTATTAAGTGATTAACCCCTTAATGAGACTACTCTCACCCCCACACCAAGAAGCATTCTAAGAAGCTAGCATGTGTCAGTTTTATGCACAGTCCTTTGATGGCCAGCTGCCCTCTAATGCCACCAATTTGGCTTAGAGAACTTCTTCATCCTTAGAAAAATAGTAGCAGAGTACAGATTTGCTTGTTTTCTCTTCCTATATTTCCATAACACCCCATTGTCTCTGTTATCTATCCCTTATTTTCCATGATTTCATCAAATAGGCTGGGGGAAATGTAACTGATCAGGAGGAGTGTCCTGCTCACATACCCTACTCCACTACATCAAATGAAGATGGGGAGAAAGGCTGTAGTGGTAAATCCTTTGGACTTTAGTACAATCAACTTCCAGTGGTACCTGTAAGTCTACCAGAGAGCTCAGTAGTATAAGACTTTAAATGACTGATGAAAAAAGAAATGGGGTTGGGGGGAGGATGGAAGATGGAAGTTAGGTAAAAACCAAGGTTGTTAGCTTTAAGTGACAGTCCTGAGAGACTTTCCTGATTGCCATGATATTTCCTGTATATGACCTAGAGCCCCAGGGGGACGTTTGGGATCCTAGTGTTCTTGCCACAGATGTACATAAATGTACCATGGCAGAAAGAACTGTTCCAATCTTCATAAATATTCATTAAACTAAAAAGTCACCTGGAGCATAGTAAGATAAATTGTTATTTTCTATTATAACCAATTATTAAATTAGGATTGAGGGGTTTTTTTCCTTTTCTATTTCCTCACTTAGGGACCAATCGTTGTACGTCAGTCAGTCTCTGAAGGACAGGGCTGATCATGAAATTGGCCTAAAGCTCCAGAACCATTCTCCTCAATCTTGGATGGGACCTCACCCAACTAGGAGGGTTTATTTCTGATTAACAGAATATAATCTAGGTGAATTCCTGCCCTAAAAGCATTAGACTCTCTCACTTGAAACCCGCACCCCACTCCATTGTTCAACTTGAGTAGTTTGAGTGGAGATGGATTCCTTCCTCCAGATAACTGGAGGCAGCTGAGTCTCATGATTGAGTCATGTTCTCAGAAGGAGATGAAGATTTTTAGCCCCTTCTCATCATAAAAAGTCCACCTACTCATTAATCATTAACCAATCAGAGTTGATTTGCATCTGTCGAGGGCACCTCCTTTCCCAAAGGTATTAGATTATTCAGGGATCTTCATGGTTTTGTCTTTGGTTAATGAGAGAGACCACTGACCATCAACTTATTGATAAATTGGTTATTAATTACCCAGAAAATCTGTCTCTCAGGGTTTTCATTCATCTCACCAAGGGATGAGGACTCTGTCAGGAAGCCAAATCTGCTCTCCTTGCTAAGGCTAACTATGATGCTCCATCTAGCTTTATTTTTTGTTTGTTTGACCTCAATTAGTTGGAGCCCATTTTAATTTCTGTGACCACAGGTAGCATTTAGCTATAACATCAAAGCCACCAAGTAGAAAGACTAAATCAAGGGAGGAAGAAAATAAGTGATTAGGAGCTCACATCAGAGCTCCCTAGTCTCATCTTACCTGATTCCAAGGACAAAAGCTTTGCTTTACCTACCCTCATCCTTTGCACGTAGGGGGAAATACCCAGTGACTACTTATGCCTGAGTTGACTTTTGGAGAATAATGATATTCTGAACAGTGCTGCTGAAAATAACCCTTTCCTAAATCGAGAGAAGGATAACAGGAAACAGACAGTAACAGGCTTGGCCTCTTTGGAGCACTGAAACTCAGTACTAACCAGCACGAAAAGGAAGACAGGTTATGTTTGTCCCACACAGAATCATGTCATTTTCACCTACAATAGACTGTGAGCTCCTTGAGGAGAGGGACTGTTTTTTGCTTGGCTGTGTATCCCCAGTGCTTAGCACAGTGCCTGGTGAATAGTAAGAGATTCATAAATGCTTAATGGTCATCTGTTCCTGTGTTCCTATGATGTCTAGTACTCACTTTCTGTTAGAAGCACTTAAAGACCAAACAAAGCAACCTCTAAGATACTATAATATTCTCATCCTTCATCAGAACTTGTGCCCAGACCCTTCCACCATTTTAAGGAAAATACCCAAGTCATCTGTGTCTTCATTCCATTCTAGGTTGTGCCCCTGATTTTCTGGATTTCGTCTGTTAGGTCACAGAAACAGCACTGGATTTTTTCCTACTGGATATATCTGCCCTTTTGTCCCATTCCTCTGATTGGAGCATTCCTCCCAGAACTTCTACTTTAAGGAAAACACTCATTTCTTCATTTCTTTCTGGACTTTATCTTGCTCCCAAGGGACTATTTCCTTCCTCTCCTCCCCTTTTGTGTGTTGTCTTCACCTATTATAATATAAGCTCTTTGAGGGCAGGAACTGTCTTTCTGCTTGTATTTGTAATCCAAAGCTTAGTATCTGACATTCAGTCAGCACTTAAATGCTGCTTTGACTTTATTTAAGTAAGGTATACAAAAATAACAGTTTAAGATATAGCCTCTCCTGAGTATACTTACATTTTATTAGGTTCAAAGTCTTCAGTTAATGGGAAAGGGGGCTGATAATAAAATTTCAAGTATCAACCAAATATAGGGGAGGCTTTGGGGGAGAAGCATGAAAAGTTTCAGGTTCTAGAAAACTATCCCCCATCTCCATCTCTGTGGCTCTGTCTCTGTCTCTACCTCTATCTGTATCTCTCTTTCTCTGACTTTATCTCGATTTCCATATCTATCTCCAGTGGTTTAGCATTGCACTATGCATGTTCATTCTAAAAGTTTATTTTTAAACTTTAAAGGAATTAAAATTAACTTTAAGAATTTGGTCAGCTAATTGGAGACACCCTGGAGTCTTATGAAAGCAGGGGTGAGTATCCCTGGAACAGACAAGTTCTGTATCTTTGGCTCAAACTCTCTGCTGCAGTATAGGGCATTTAAAGGAGCTGAATTACAAGGGGCTGCTTCCATATGGAAAATGAAAAGAAACCTTCTCTTGAGCAGAGAAAGGGCAGATGCAGGCTCTGTTCCACATGACTGAATTTCTTGAAGGCATGCTCTGCCCCAGACTCACAGAACTTTTCTCCTTTTCTCAGAATCCTTTCCTGGAACTGTGTGGAGCACCCTGGCAGACTCCATGAAAAGGTCAGCATCTGCCTCTGAGCCTGATCTGTACCATAAATGACAACCAATCAGGCTTCACTGTGTTTGACAGCAAAAGCCTTAGTTTCCAAGGGAGAAATGAGGCAATAGATTGGAGGCCTCCATCTGTGGGTACACTCATATATAGCATTCTCTCCCTCCCCCTAATCCCGAAGAGTAAGGAAGCAATAAAGGGCAGGTCAGGAGGTTTTATGCTATTACAACAGCTTCCTATTAGGCTGCACTGCCACAATTCTCCTCTCCTGCTATTACCCATCCTCTCCAACTCATGCTTCATCTTCTTTTAGACTAACCAACCTTCTACATAATTCTAGTCCCATCACTCTTCTACTTAAGACACTGTCATTGGCAGGCAAAATCTTGAGAGAGCAAAGGTCATGCTGTTCAGCCATCTACCGTCTCATTCCTTCCATCTCTCCTACTTTATCTTTCTTCTATTATGTGAAATTCCTGCATGAGTCTACTTCTGTAGATGCCCCATATGCCTCGCCCCCCCCATGCATTTGCCTTCATTGTTCTCAAAACCTAAACCATCCTGTAGAATATAAATCTCTTAATGGCAGGGAATGTTTCAATTCTGTGGCTTTGGATCCCCCTTAGCACAATGTCTTTTACATAATAGGTTCTTCGTGGTTTTGAAATTAAGCAAATTTAACACCATTGTGTTTGTATATTGCCTTTATAGCCTAAAAATTAAACCAGTCCTATAATTAAATGGATGGTTTCTGAAAAAAAAAAGTGAATTCCACATGACTCTAGGCAGGATCATAAAGCTAGAAGTAGAAGAAATATGTCAGTGATGATACCTTGGCTTACTACCCTATCCCAAACCTTCAGTCAGCTGTGAGTGACTTTGGTTCCATCAGATCTCACAAAGCATCTCTTAGCTCACTCCTCTCTGTTCTAGGTGTTATGAGAATACAAGGGTGGCAGGGTTTCCCCCTTCCAGGACCTTACAGTTTACATGGCTTCTTAACCTTGATTGAGACATGGATTCCATTTGTCAGTCTAGCAATACTTATTAATCCCTTCTCAGAATAAAGTTTTAAATGCATAAAACAAAATGCATGGCATTACAAAGATTATATTATATTATATTATATTGAATGATGGCTATCAAAATATTTTTTAAATAGCGCAACAATCTCAGGTTTTAAACTCCTTTACTAGGGGGTTATAACAAACATGTTATTAGCATGTTTTAGGCTTAATCACATACAAGGAAAAGGAAAGTGCTTTATGAAGTCTGTGGGAGAAGAGTGTTTGCCAACTGGACTTCCCAAGGAAGAAAAAATAAGAAACAAACAGACCCCAATAAACAGAAAATATGCTAATGTTTTAATCTCTTAAAATATGGCAATAAGCAATTTGTGCCTGCTTGCATCCAATTACGAAATGCAGAGCTGATCAGCTCTGATTTGTGAATTATGAATCAGACAATTCCATTAATGTGGGGATAATTTAAACTTTTGCATTAAATATTTATTTCCCCTTATGCAAGTTTCCCTCCCCTCTCTCTAGAGCCCATATTCTCCCATGCTGTAGCACAGAGCTCCAATTATCCATTCCTCACAGATGTCAATATTGACCCATGCTGGGGAGTCTATGACCCAGCCCTAACTGCCCCTCTGCACATTGGCACCAAGCCCACATTCTTAAGCAAGCTCTAGGCACTCCCTCTGGGCTGTCATTGGAAGGAAGAAGCACGTACATCTTTGAAGATACCAGAATATTTAGGACCATGCAATAGCAACGATTCATTTTCATAACCCACACAGGCATCAAAAAAAAGTCAGCAAATATATAGCCTGTCTTCACCTCTAGAGCGTCATCAGCAATGAAAATCATCTGCTTTCTTTCTGCTATTAGGAGAGAGTTAGGGATTCCTGCACTGATGGCAGACTACTGACCTCCCAACCTTGATGATCTAAGAAGCACTCAGTATAACATCTATTATAACATCTATCTAGATCCAGAGTTGGTTTTTTTAAACCTTTATGTATCATTGATTGTTTTGATAGTCTGGAGAAAATTATGAATGGGCCCCTCCGCAACATAATGTTTTTAAATGTATAAAATAAAATATATAGGATTGTGAAAGAAATCAATTTATTGAAATATAGTTATAAAAATAGATTTTAAAAACAAAATTCACAGATCCCTAGGTTAAGAACCCCAATCTAAAAGCATGTAAGGAGCAACAGAAAGATGAGACATGGTCCCTGATTTCAGTTCAACTATGGTCTACTGAGGAGCCAAGGAAAATAACTTCTCATCAATAGAGATTTGAGGAGGTACTAAAATCATAGATAGAATCCTGGAATTGGAAAGGACCTACCCCCTGCTTAAATAATGAAACCCATCTAAATCATGACAGAGTAGTAAATCAAATTTGATTACAAGGTCCTCCTCCTAATCATGTAACCTTGGGGAAGTCACTTAACCTCCATGGATCTTAGTTTCCTTATCTGTAAAATTAAAGGGTTAGACAAGATGAAGTCCTTTCCACCTCTAGCTCTATGATCTTACCTATAGGCAAGAGGAATTAACTATTTTTTCAAAGCAGACCATTTGGGGAGACCCAGTTCTTGGAGAGGTCTAATTTTTATACTATAAAGTCAATGTTGACACAAGCATGATAGTGCTAGAGATAAAGACATCTGCTGCTGCATTGGGAACAAAATTGCTCTAATTATTAAAAGCTTCCTAAGTGTGATGGTGTTTAGTCATTTCAGCAGTGCCCAACTCTTTGTGAACCTATTTGGGGTTTTCTTGGCAAAGATACTGGCGTGGTTTGTCATTTCCTTTTCCAGGTCATTTTAAAGATGAAGAAACTGAAACAGAGTTAATTGACTTGCCTAGAGCCACACAGCTAGTGTCTTGAGACAGGACTTGAACGCAGGTCTTCCTGACTCCAGACCTGGTACGCTATCCACTGTGCCACCCAACTGCCTCTTCATGAAGTATGATCACCTGCAAAAGTTTCAAAGAAGAAAAGAAATTATATTCACATGAGGAGAAAGTTTGGGAACAGTTTTTTTTTTGTTTGTTTTGTTTTGTTTTGTTTTTTGGTGAGGCAATTGGGGTTAAGTGACATGCCCAGGGTCACACAGCTAGTAAGTGTCAAGTGTCTGAGGCCGGATTTAAACTCAGGTCCTTCTGAATCCAGGGCCAGTGATTAATCCATACCTACATAGTTTTGAAGTCAATGAGATGGATACCACCTTGCCATTTCTTGCCCCATTTTACCATGAGAAACAAACCACCTTTGTAGTCAAAGGATAAGGACTTTCAAACCGAATGGAAAAAATTAGGGATGGATAGATAAGGAAGAGTGGGGTAAAAAGAGGGAATGAGATATGAGGAAGGAGAGAGTAGGGAGAAAAAGTGAGGGAATTTAATATTTGCTTTTCCTCAATTGGTTCATCCTGTTTAATAATAATTATTTTATATATAGAGAGAGGCAGCATGGTGTGGTGGATTCTGTCTTGAAAAGTTCCCCTTCAGACTGAGTGGATGAGATGGCCTGTTGGGTGAAATATGCCATTTGTGGCCCCAAAATGGAGTCAAGCTAACTTTTTCATAACAGGTGGAGTCCATGGATGATTAACTTCCTCAAAGGAGAGACCCTTCTTTCTCTGGATATTTGTAAACTTCAAAGGTAGTAGAGAGTTGAGGTCCTTCTTCACATATTTATTTGGGGGTCTTTTGCTATACCTATATTTCCATTTAGTATCTGTTCTGATGTCCAATTCCACTTCACAAATGGACTACTGGACATTTTGAATTGGATGTCCTGTAGATATCTCAAATTCATCATGCCCAAAATTCAACTTGTTTTCTTTATCCCCAAACTGACCTCTCTTCTGAGTTTTCTCATTTCTGTCTATGAAACTACCATCCCTTCAGTCAACCAGGTTACTCACCTCACATAGCTACTCAGTCTCCAAATTGTACCATTTCTATCTCCAAAACCACTCTTGAATCTCCCTTCTCTCCACTTACACAGCCATCACCACAGTTTAGATCTTCATCACCTCTGATCTTGTTCTACCTATTTTTACTCTCTCCTCTCTCCAATCTATCCTTTGCACAATGGTCACATTGATTTTTCCCAAATAATAGATCTGACCATGTCATTCTCTACTCAATAAATGCCTGTGGCTCTATATTATCTTTGTGATCAAGTACACAATACTTTTTCTGGCATTTAAAGCACATAACAACTTGGCCCCAGTTTATCTTTCCTGACTTAACAAACACTTCAGACCATCCAGTCAAATTGACCTCACTATTCTTCACATAATACATCATCTCCCACCTCTGGGCTTTTAGACTGGTTGGTCCCCATGCCTAACATGTACTCCTTCTTTACCTTTGTTTTACAGAATTCTTACTCTTTTTAAGACTCAGCTCAAGGTCCCTCTTCCACATGAAGCATTTCCTAATTCTTGCTTTCCAGTAGCAGATTCTCTCCAGCCTCTTATATCTATCTTGTATTTTTAATATACATATTGTATCTCCCAGCTATTAGGTGATTTGCTCCTCAAGGAAGAGACTTGTTTCATTTTTGGTTTTTGTATCACCAACACCTAGTAGAGTGCCTTGCACAAAGTTGGTCCTTAATGAATGCTTACTAATTTATTAAGATTGAATTGATTATTAATAAATGGTCAAAGGCTATGACAAAGGCTATGAACAAGCAGTATTCAGAAGAAGAATCAGAACTATCAAGAGTCATATGAAAAAGTGCACTTTTTATTGGAGAAATGCACATTAAAATAATGCTATCTGAATGGTGTTATTTTTGTTTGTTCTTCATTCTCAAATAGGACTAATGACATCAGGATGGTGATGGCTTTACTTGCATGTTAATTGAATTTAAGTCAGACAGAGCTATGCAAAGTCATCAGCCTCATTCAATCCTTCTGAGTCATCAGAGTCTAGTAGCAAGACAGAAGTCAGGACAACTGGTGATGGCCCAGCTATCAGAATGGCTAACATGATAGAAAAGGATACGGACAAGTGCTGGAGGGAATGTGAAAACTTGAATACCAGTGCACTATTAGCATAGTTGTGAACAGGTCTGACCATCCTGAGAAACAATTTGGAATTATGCCCAAAGGGCCCATAAAACCTTTTGATCATACCCAGTGTGACAACTAAAAAAAAATTCTCTGAGAAATAGTTTCTGGGTAATTTAATCATTTTATTAATAATGCCAGCATGTTATAGATAAAAAGGATGGTCATTTGGCTGTCTCTCTTAAACCAAAGATCTCTAATGGTGGTGGGCTAACAGTTTATATGCCCTTTGAAGAGTAGGTATTCCTGGGGTGTGCCAATCAACTCTGATTGGTTAACACAATGGAAGGTGGACTACATGAAAATGAGGGACCTGGGGTGCCTTAGACCATCCAAATCTTGGTCAAAGAGACATGGATTTCCATAATCACATGTCTTGACAAAAGGGAAAATCAGCATTTTCCCAGATCTATCTGAGCAAACACAATGAGCAGGAATACACCTATTAATCTAAAATTAGAATTTCTTTTACTCTATGATTAGGTGTTCACCTAGATAAATCTCTGCCTAACATTTCCAACTCTGGTTGGTTTCTGGATGAGGAAGTAGAAAAGGAGAAAAACCTTTGTCCTAATACAATAATTAGTTATTAAATATGAGAAAAATAAAAATGTCTCTCAGAAGCAATACCACTACTTGGTCTGTATCATAAAGAGATCAAAGAAAAAGGGAAAGGGAAAGGACCTATGTGTGCAAAAATAATTATAGCAGCTCTTTTTGTGGAGGCAAAGAATTGGAAATCGAGGGGATGTCCATCAATTGGGGAATGGCTGTACCAGCTGTGGTATATGATTGTGATTGAACACTATTGTGCTAGACCCTGGCAAGTGACTTAACCCTCATTACCCCACAAAAAAAAATACTATTGTGCTATAAGAAATGACAAGCAGGATGATTTCCAGAAAACCTGGGAAAACTTATATGAACTCATGCATGCAAAGTGAGTGAACAGAACCAGAAAAACACTGGATATAGAAACGACAACGTTGTAATGATGATCAACTGTGAAAGACTATGATGAAGACAATGATTGAAGACAATTCCAAAGGAATCATGATGAAAAATGCTATTGACCTCCAGAGAGATCTGATAAACTCCAAATTTAGATTGAAATATGTTTTTCACTTTATTTTTCTTGTTTTTCTTTTCTGACATGGCTAATATGGAAAAGTTTGCATGACTTTACAGGTATAATTGATATCACATCCCTTACCTTCTGAATTCATGGGGAAGGATTATGAAGAAGAGAGACAATTCAGAACTCCAGATTAAAAAAAATGAATGTCAAAACTTGCCTCAGAAATTTACTTCATGACCCCAATGGACAAGTCACTTAACCTCCCTCTGAGGCAATTTCCTCATCTGTAAAAAGGGGATAAAAATAGCTCTACCTTCCAGGGTTGTTGTGAGGATGAAATCAGGTAATTTTTTGTAAAGTGCTTCAGAAACTTAAAGTACTACATAAATGCTATTATTATTATTATTTTTATTATTATTATTGTTTTTAAAAGAGAGAGAAATAAATTCTAAATACAAGTTTAAAAACACTTGAACAAATAAAAAAATCCTCAACTGGAAATTTTGAAAAAATAAAATAAGTAATAAATTTGAAAATAAAGAGAACATTGAAATGACAAGTATACTAGGAGCTTCTTTGAAAAAAAATAAAATGAAGAGTTAATTAATCCAATTTGGAAAAAATGAAAGAGGGAAATAAAATTATTCATATGAAAAAAGAAGTCACAATAAATGGAGAATATATAAAGGAAATTAGACTGAATTGATTAATTGACCTTTGTTTTCCCCTCTTCCTTTTTGTGTCTCCCTCTCCCTTTCCCTCTACCTCTTCTCTTTCTCTCCCTCTCTCCTCCTTCCCCCTCCCTCATTTATTTTACAGTCATACAGCCAGATAGAGATTGTGTTTGTTTTTAATTACAATACCTAGTCCTTACCCCCCATCTCTTTTGTATCATGTGAATGAGAAACCTTCCCATCAAACATGCTTCATTTTCCACCAAGTGGGGCTTTCTCCCTAGATGCTCAATGTCCTTCAGATGAAGAAGCAGTGCAATTACAGGCCACGAGTATGCAGAATCATGAAGCATGGTCCTCACATTCCCAAATAGGCCTGATGTAAAGGAGAATAGGAGCAGTGAACAATTACTTAGAACGTCTGCTTTATTATCAAGATGCTTGGGTAATAATAATGCCTGAATTGCAAGGCTTATTTACATGGTCTGTTGCCTACTTGTATGAACTGCTGACCATCTGCATGTGAGTTTCCTTGGCAATAGATTAAACTTGAATTTTCTATGATGTGACCACAATTGTCATAATAAAAAATGATGATTTGGGAATAAAAGGTTTAGTGAAAATAATTTAAAATAAATTCTGTATAAGCTGGTTACCAGCAGTGAGGGGGTAGCTAAAAGAAAGGTTCTCTTCCTTGCTTCTTGTCTTGAAAGATTTTTCTTAATTGCATTTGTTTGCCCTTTAAAATAAACCATAAGGAATGGACAGGAGGGAAGTGAGATACCTAATGAATTATAAACACAAATTAACTACATAAAATATTTACCTGCAACAATGTGGAATATAATGCTACTTGATCATAAAGAAATATAAATACAGTGCATGCCACAAATCCCAAGAGTGCTATTCTGAATCTTCTTTCCATTTTTGTGGTATAGATAGCCCATGGGAATCATGAGAGAGCAGTTCATCTAGTTCAAAGCCCTCATTTTACAGTTGAAGAAACTGAAGCCTAGAGAGGTTAAGTGACTTGCCCAAGGTCACAAAGGTAGTCAGTGGAGAGCTGACTCCAACTTTGGTGTTCTTTCTACCATGTCACTGTGTCTTCCCTGCGTTGACCAAAGAGAGCCAATCAGTCATTTTTGAACCCTTCCATGTCAGGCTTTCATCTACATCCAGCCAATGGCACCCAAGGATAGTACATTAGAGAGTATGCATGGATCTGGGAATAAATACCAACCATGCTAATTTCTATTTGCATGACCTTGGGTAAGTCATCTTCTCTGGACCTCCTTTCTCTTTTGTAAAATGAGGGGATTGACCTGGATGACCTCGAAGTTCCCTCCTCATTCTCAATCTATGATCTTATGATCCTCTCACTCCCCGGCACAAGTTTTTACACTCTTGGCTTATGCTTTGGTTTCCCTTAGTCCTCCGGGTGCAACCTATAGTCATGTTCCAAAGCTGTAGACTTTGGGAGGAGGGATCAGCAGAGGAGACACAGGGCAGAGAGGAAGGGGATAGAGGATGACTGAATTTCCCTTTAGCATTTGCCAAGCCCCTTCTCTGCCATGAATGCTCATCTTTCATTCCTCCAAGCAAGGTGATTTGCAAGAACATAAAATTAGCTCATTTTGGAAATTTGTCATTGGGAAAGCTCAAATAATAAAATATTCAGATTCATACAGGTGCTGCTGTAAAGATGACAGCAGGATTTATCCTTGCCATTGGGGGCAGGGGAGGGGGAAGGCAGAGGAAGACAGCTGGCAGGTCTCTTTAATGCAGGGAGAAATAAGGCTTCATTTTTCCTCTCAGTTGTGGCAAAGATCGGATAACCCTCAATGCCGAAATTTCAGAAAGAAAAGAAAATGGTATTGAAGCAGGAGTCACAGAGGGGAGACAGAAAGTCTGGCCAGATACTCACAGTTTCATATTGTGTCCAGTTCTTTGAACAAAAAGCAAAAGGACATATTCTATTTTTCTATTCACCCAGGAGAATTCTTACTCAGACTAACATGTAGAATATTTCCCAGAATCAAATAAGAATGTGGAATGAGTGATAAGAGGTTCCATGAACCATACAAGGGACCTTAGAACTAAGTCACCTAGTCCAACCACCACATTGTACAATGGAGGAAATTGAGGGGTAACTAGGATATGCAGTAGACAGAGTGCTAGAGCAGGAGACAGGAAAACCTAAGTCAAAATCTTGCCTCATATGCTTACTAGCTATGTGATCCTGGGCAAGCCACTTAACCTCTGATGGCCACAGTTTTCCTCAACTGTAAAATAGAGATAATAATAGCATCTACCTCCCAAGATTGTTATGAATAGACAATGAGAGAATATTTGTAAATTATTTAGAACAGTATGTGACACATAGTAGGCACTTAATGTTACTTTTATCCTTTCCTTTTTCCTGAGCTCCAAAGAACAAGAGTGATTAGTCAGGTGTCACAAAGCTTATCAATGGCCAAAACAAACCTAAAACCCCAGTCTTCTAACTCTGTTCCACGTTATTCTCATTTCTAAGTCCATTTCCACCTGCCTTCCAATGACACTTACTCTATGAGACTGAGCCTTGTGCAACTAAGAAGTGAAGAAGAGTTGTTTTCAAGTGGTAATGAATGATACTGAACATAAAATAAATGTATGTGTAGCTTTTCATTAGAGAAACATCTTCTATCTCAATTCTATTTTCCAAAAGTGCTGGCCTCTAATTTGGATATCCTTACCCTGCTGACAAAAAATTCTCATCAGCTCTGTTTCTCCACAGATGCTTTTTGTCCCAAGAGGCAGGGTACTCTAAATATAGGGGCATATATATATATATTAGGGAGTGAATGTAGCTTATGAGTTGCATAGATTGCAGGCTCTAGGCAGGGTATGGAATATTCTTATTAGAAATTTGTCAGTGAATTACAAAAATAACACACTTATATGACACGTAAGGTTTACAAGATGATTTATTTACCCCTTGGGCTTGCTTTGAGGAAGGCAAGTGTTATTATCCCCATTTTACAGATGAGGAAATTGAGGTCTAGATAGGTTAAGTTACTTGACCAAGGTCACACAACAAGTAAGTGACAAACTGGGATTAAAATGCAGTTCTCCTCACTCCTAAACCAATTCTCCTTCAGATATGGTGCCCTCTACAAAAGACTATTCCCAACCCATACTCTCTATGTCAGACAGATTAAAACATATAAACCTTTGAAGTTTATAGACATTATAATGGAATAAGAAGGCCAGGGAAACTGAAAGAAGAGGTGAGGAGAGAGTCAACTGTTATAATACCCAACTCACTTTTTAAAAGAAAGTTCTTCAATCTAAACTGACAGCAGTTTGTATGAAAAAACAGTAGTGATTTTTGTTCGTTTTTTTTGTTTTGTTTTTTAGCAGACGACAACTTCAATATGAATCAACAGTGGGATATGGCAGCCAAGTCATTGCATTTGATCTTCAGCTGAATTGAGAAGCCTGGGGAACCAGAAATAAGGAGGCAAGAATTCTGCTATACTGTACCTCAAAGATTCTTAAACTGTGGGTCATGACGCCATATGGGGTCATATAACTGAATGTAGGGGTCATGAAAAATTTGACAAAAAATGTTTAATTTTATATAACTATATACCTGAAGTCATGTAAAAAAAGTTCTCAGGTGAAAAGGAGTCAAGAGTGGAAAAAATTTAAGAAGCCCTGCTGTAGCCTGGTCATACTCCTTCTGGAGTTCTGTGCTTAGTTTTAGTCCCCACAAATTAGAAAAGGCATGGATAACCTAAAGAATCCCTAGAGAGGTGATTCTTCATCTTTTCTGTGTCATGGGCCCCTGTGGTTTTCTGAGGAAGCCTACAAACTCCTATTAAGAATAGTTTTTCAACTTTTAAAATAAAATGTATAAGATTAAAAAGGAAACCATTTATATTGAAATATAGTTATCAAGGGGGCAGCTAGGTAGCACAGTGGATAATGCATCAACCCTGAATTCAGGAGGACCTGAGTTCAAAATCTGGCCTCAGACACTTGAAACTTACTAGCTCTGTGACCCTGGACAAATCACTTAACCCTCATTGCCACCCCCCATTTTTTTAAGGAAAAAAGAATAAAGAAATATAGCTATCAAGAGAATTAAACAAAAAAGCTCATGGACATCAGACAAAGCATCCCTGAAAACGAAAACAAAGAGGAATTTGATCAGCTCCATGTTCATGACACATGGCGACTGGTCAAAACACTTGAGAATAGAAGAGATACTTTGTGGGGATGTGATCATTGTCTTCAAATATTC
This sequence comes from Dromiciops gliroides, assembly GCF_019393635.1. NCBI lineage: Eukaryota > Metazoa > Chordata > Mammalia > Microbiotheria > Microbiotheriidae > Dromiciops > Dromiciops gliroides. The sequence continues at coordinate 104,322,681 of NC_057862.1, read as the reverse complement.
AAAGGGCTGTCATTGAGAAGCTGGATTATATTTGTTCTACTTGCCCTGAGAGGGCATAACTGGAAGCAATGGGGAGAAGCTACAGGGGGAAAAATGTAAAGGAAAAACCTACTAATGATGAGAGATATCACAAAGTGGAAGGGGCTCCTTAAATTGATTTCTCTTCCTTGCAGATCTTCTAGCAAAGCCTGGGCAACCATTTATCAGATATGCTATACAGGGGATTCTATTCTGAGTACCATCCTACTTCTTAAATGTTGTGGTCCCATCAGAGTGCATGGTGAGTTCCTTCTCCTCATACCTCACCCCTATGAAAGCCAGGAAGAGACCATTTGCTCCTGCTTAAGAGCCCTTCATACTGTGTCTCACTTCCTTGGGCTTCTCTTGACCAGTGTGAATAATCCATTGCCTCTATCCAGCTCCCAGAGATCCTGCTTTCTAAGCATTTTATCACCATGCTAGGTCCCCTGTGAATGCTCTCCATATTCCTGAGAACCCTTGAGAACAGAGCTTCCCATTGAGAGTGACCCAACATCCTTCACCTTACTCCTCTACTGCTGAGCTGATTTCAGGAATGGCTCCTTGAGGAAAAGGCCCTGCTTGGCCTCCCTGGGTTCACCCCAACTCAGCCCCAGGAAAGCAGCAATAAAGAGCTATTACTAAGAATCTTATTTATGTTTTTATGAGTCCGGAGGCCCTTATTTAATTACTGCCTACACAGAGCTCAAGATCTGTCGGGAATGATAAAAGATAGTCCTCATTATAAACTCAAATTTACCTCTGTTCCACCCATTATATCAACCTTTATTAGTGTAAGTTATGACCATCAGAGACTAAAGCTAAAGAGAAAAAAGGTTACTTCAGTTTAACATGGAAAGGCAACGAGCTCAGTGATATCTGGATGTGGGATGAAGAATGAAAAGAGGAAATAGCAGTATAGAGGAAAGAATAATGGACTTGGATGGGGAGATTCAGATTCTGGTTCCGACTTGGGCAAGTTGTCTCCTGGCATGAACCTCTCAGTATTGTCACCTATAAAATGGAGATAATTAAAATAGCACCACCTTCCTTCTAGGGTTGTTATGAAGATCAAACGTGATCATGTATAAAATGTGCTTTATAATACATAAAATGCCATATAAATGTCAGCTATTATTATTATGTTATTATTATCATCAATGATAATGGTGCCGATCAGTGGATATAACTGATTATAACATTCATAGAAAGTGTGAACTAACTTCAACTTCATTTCCATCAGTAGAGTTCTCAATTCAGGTGAATGGTTACTTCCTGGGGGAGAAAAAGAGAGGCAGATAACAGAGAGACAGAGAAAAATGGGGGTGGAGGAGCAGCTATCTTGAGAGTGGCACCATGTGAAATGACTTCTATAAAAGAAATCATAAAACAGCCAGTGCAAGTTAAATAAATGATGTTTGGTTATTGAAAAATGCATCTCTGCCCAGCCTCTACCACAGTGTAATATCTCTAAATAAGACAATGTGGATCAACACTCATTCTTGATGTTTAGTAATAAATAATGTATCATGCTTCTGGGTGCACCTTTTACCCACAGATCCCAAAGGCCTTTACTAGTATTAGTCAAACTTTGCAGGGCCTGGTAGAGAAAGAGAAGCAGAATTGCTCTGTGGTCAGCCTTATGACTGAAAAAAAGGGTCCACAACAGTTAATGGGTTTAGCAAGGCCCCCTCAGTGAATCTGCTAATGACTTGTCTATTGATTCATAATGTGGTGGGCATGGTGACTGGTACCATCAAACTATTAGCTAGGGCAGTGCAGTTGTTTGCTTGGCCATGCTTGGATGTACCATAATGAATATCATATACCTAGTTACCATTCAGCTTTCTGAAATGGAGGGGGATTATGTACTTCCTCCCAGCTTCAGTCAGAAAAAATTGGATCTCGGGAAAGAGTAGCCCCTAATATTTCAGTGGAGCAGACTGAGAAGGCAGTTATCTGCCAGGAATAAGGCATGACCCTCCCTTGATTGTTATCTGATTCTTTTCTTGGACAGGAAGAGGCATTCACACTGACCTTAATATCTGGAAGATTCCAGCAATTTGGAATCAGAAAATTGCCTCTAATATTCATGGAAGAAAAACTGAGAAGCTGACAAGAAGAAATATAACCAGAAGTGAGTGACCTAACTTAGAGTAGTAGGCAGAGTTTCAAGAAATGGTTCTTCTGAACTGTCTTTCTCTTGGTGTTTTTCTCTGTCCTTTAGGTTGAACATAAAAGAGACTTACCTCTCCTTTTATGCTTTCTCTTTTCTACCTGGTCAATAAAAGAGCAGAATTCTTTTGACTTTGTTCTCTGTCTTGCTCATCTTTTCTGCTGGCGGATGGAGCAAAAGGGAGCACTGTGGCTCCTTATCTCAATGGTAGAGATAAAAGGTGCTATCCTTCATCTTCCTGGTAGAGAAACAATCAGTATTCTTTCTCTCTCTCTCCTCTCTCTCCTTTCTCCTCTCTCTCTCTCCTCTCTCTCTCTCTTTCTCTCTCATCATAAATGATGTTTGGAAGTCTACATGGCCTTATGTCAAGACAGGCTCAACCACACTGTAGAGAGGTATCCATTACCAGATCCTTTCCTGAGGTTTGTCATTCCGGGTTGGGAGTGGGGATAAGCTCCCACTCTCTATACAAGGCTCCAATAGCGTGCATCTCAAATAGCCTCTGACAACTGAAGCCTTCTCATGGCAGAACTGTTTCCACTTACAGGAGAAGGGGCGAACGGAGTTACTGGCGCCTTAAAACCAGTCGCTTCAGGCAGGTGGGGCTTGTTAGCCTTGGCAGGCAACTTGCCTAGGGGAAGGAAACTCTGATTTTAAACCTCCACTACCTTGCAGCTATACCCATATATGGTAAAGGCTTCGGGAGTTAACCCCTAGAAAAAATCAGGAGTTGGAGTCCCTTAGGCAGTTGGATGTTGGACATCACATCCCTCTGGCAACTCCTGCAGCGGCACTGGTGCCAAACTGTATTGGCTCTGCCTCTCCTTTGGATCCACCAATTTCATGGAGAGGTAAAACCTGCTACATGGGCAACAGCTTGTTTTACATATTGATCCACCCAGGCTAGTGCCCTGGAGAGGACACTCCAGCTACTCCTCATGGGGTAGATACAACACAGGATGCGGCAGTTACCGGTTATAAGTCACTCGGGGGGCCAGCTAGATGGCGCAGTGGATAGAGCACCGGCCCTGGAGTCAGGAGTACCTGAGTTCAAATCCAGCCTCAGACACTTAACACTTACTAGCCCTGTGACCCTGGGCAAGTCACTTAACCCCAATTGCCCCACAAAATAAATAAATAAAAAATAAAAATAAGTCACTCAGGAGCCGTGGCTCCCGTATCAGGCTGCACAGCCACACTGCGGCCTGTGGCTCTTCAAGGTGCTGATCCATGGTCATCTGTGACTGGTGGAGGCCTACTACCCCTTCCTGAAACAACTATGTGCCTTACACTTTAGGGTTATTAGGTTTATTGCTAAGAATTCTATTTCCATCATATAGGAGTCACTGAGCTAAAAATTGTCCTTGATAATTCACATGCATGATTATCTCCCACAAATACCATTTTTTCTCTCAAGAAAAATTGTGTACACTTACTTAGAGGGGTTCAATCTGTTACATACTCTAGTGTCTACCGCCAGTGAAGATCTCCAGGTGAAAAGATTTGGAAGGCTGCAGCCTCAATAACAGTTTTTAGTCACATGGTGGAAAGATTTGTTTGGTCAGATAATTGGTATTGAAAATTCAGCAGCCTTGCTACAAAATTAGAGTAAATTGAGAGGGCCTTAATCAATCAATCAATCAATTAGCATTTATCAAATGTTTACTATATGTTAAACACTGGAAATACAAATGCAAAACTTTACCCTCAAGGAGTTGACATTTTCCTAGCACTATAAAACATATTTACAGGTAAGTAAATGTAGGGTCAGCTAGGTGGTACAGTGGATAGAGCACTGGCCCTGAAGTTGGGAGGATCTGAGTTCAAGTCTCACCTCAGACATTAGCTGTGTGACTCTGGGCAAGGCATAACCTCAATTGCCTCAAACACCTGGGGCCATCTCCAGTTGTCCTGAGATATAGATAGATAGATAGATAGATAGATAGATAGATAGATAGACAGACAGATAGATAAAATAATGGAATTTGGCAGATGGCAGACACCCAGGGGCCCCACCTGATTGATTTAGTATTGTTTGAATTGGGTGAGAATAAGAAACTGAAAAGTACCTACTTAAGGATGATTGGATGGAGGCCACACCTGGACAGCCCTGAGTGCCTTGTTGGTGTACTACTTATGTCAGCAAGAGACCACTCTTAATCAATCCCCTTGAAGGACCTCCACTTTGGGGGAGGGAGAGAGAAAGAGGCCAAGATTCCTTCATCTATTTCAGGGAGCCAGCATCTCAGCTCCACTCAAACCAAGGTCCCTGGTGAAAGAGTGCTCACTCACTCCTTCCTCCTCCTAGAAACCTCCTCTCCAACAGGAAACAGGGCAGTCCACACATACACAGCTCCAAGCTAATTGGCTGGTAGCTCTGATTGACAAGTCCCACAGGTGGTTCTATAAATGTAACTTCTGGAAGCTAAAGTCACATGGCTATGTCTTCAGGCCAGAGCTCACAAAATGTTCCTCCTAGCAGGGGGCATTATTGCAACTCTCTCTATATATAGGAGAGTAAGGTTGGTGACCTTGCATAGCCCTCCCTCACTTAAATCAAATTCAGTGCAAGTCATGACATCACCCCAATGTCATGGTCCTCTTTGGGAATAAAGGACAAACAACTCATAACTCATAGGTTATATAAAAATTAATTCACAGTGGTTGGTAGTATCATTCACAACTGGGGGAATCAGGATTGGCTTCTTAAAGGAAGAAGCACTTGAGCTTGAACTTTGAAGAGTGCTAGAGATTCTGAGGTGGGGGTGAAGGGGAGCATTCCAAGCACTAGAGATGGGTTGTAAACAAAGGTACCAAGGGAAGAAATCAAAATTATAAATGGTGCACACTTCTCTTTTCCCCTATTTTTGCTAATTATATCCTTTCCTTTCTAGTCTCTGCTTGCAATTCCTTCCAGAAATTTTCCTACACTAATGGACTTTTGAGCCCCAATCATATCCTTCCCGCATTTGTAGAGATAGCCTACATATAGTCTTTATTTTTTCCCACCTCATTGCCTTTGCTCCATGTTGCTCCCTACAGATAGGATGCCCTCCTTCCTTTCTGAATTCTGCTCTTCCTTCAAGATCCCCAATTCTAATCCCCCCATCCAGGGTGCCTCCTATCATACCTCCCATCCTTTCCCCCAATATACAATGTTCTTTATTTGCATCATGTATGAGTTTTATATCCTAAGAGAAATTATGACCTCTTCAAAGGCAGAGAACATGTCTTCTCATGCTCTATAAACTGTAGTTTGGGGCTAAGCCCATAGCAGAGTAAGAACTCCAGAAATCTTTGTTTCTTGACTGATTAACTATATAATCTTAATTTGTTTATATGTAGGTCATCACTTTTAGAATATAAACTTCTTAAGGACAGGAGCCCTAGACCTCTCTTCTCCCTACCATGTCTTAGAATAAAGGAACTTGTTTTTTCATCTAGAAGAAAACATAAAGATCACCTGGTTCAAACATTTCATTTTTACAGGTGAGAAAACAAGTTCTGATAAATGAAAGATTGGTTCTATGTTGTCCAGATAATTAGTGTCAAAGCCCAGTTCTGATCTTTAGCTCCATTCCCCACACGCAGTAGGATCACCCAATACATGTGTACTTACACTGATGAGTGTTTGGCTGCTTCTGAGGCTCAGGTTCACTTACTGGCACTTTTATTTACATTACGGTGACAGACCATTTAGAAGGATTGCCACCATAATTCTGTCTTGTCAGAATCACCAAACTCACATGGAGAGCAAGTTTAAAGGGTGTTTTGTGTTTTTTTAATGTAGAGCTCAAGGTCACTGGAAAATGTTTGAAAGTGCATTAAATAAACATATGCATCAGCAGAGGATATGCAAATTCTTCCCAGAATGCCTCTTGCCCTGTGTAGTCCCTCAAGATCCCTGTAACTACAATAAAGGAGAAATTGGTATGGTAGGAGAGAAGGTGAAGGGGCAGGGGGAGCAAGGGAACTGAAGAGTTTCTCCAAGATTGCTTGGTTTATGTTGTCATTCCTCCCTACAAGAAGAGCTGATGGAAAATGGCTAGTTTCCCCCCTTGGTAGATTTTTAAAAAGAAAGAGAGGAATGAGTCTGGCTACTTCACGCTTGGTGGAATCAAAAAGCTAATATTTCTTGCTGTGCTGTTTGTTTTTGAGTTCTGGGCGTTGGAGCATATGTGACATTGTGTTTGGGCTTTTTATTTATGGATTACTGGGGCTCAATATTGTAATGCCTTCACGAGCCCTAGGAATGCTCAGAGTGCTGGGGAAGCCACGGGGATTCAATGTAACAGAAACAGAAATATCTGCCACTAAGGCAGAGGACAGAACCTGTGGTTTCCTTAGGAGAAAAATTTTAAAAAGCAGCAGTAGAGGTAGGAAGTCCAGCTCTGGGGGATGGGAATTGTGTTGTTCATAATACGTTGGATCTGGGGCCATTTGGGGAAATAACTGAATAAAAATTATGGTTGTGGACCCATTCATGCTACACTTAATAAACCTTTGTTATGGGTCTATTATGTAGGTTAACAAATCGCCCTCCATTTCAGCCCTTCTTTCATATCCCTTCCCTTCCTTGTGGTCACAGAAACCTAGCTCTCTGAAGAAGGCACTGTGTTCCTGGTGAACCTTTCCAGAACTGGATTCTCCTCTCATTATTTCCCTAATATCTTGGGCTGGGAGGAGGAGCAGGTTTGTTTTTTGCTTCCTACTGCCAACTCCCGCTTCTTCCCTCCCACAGCTTTATCTCTCTTGAAGATTATTCCATCCAGAGACAGCATTCTATCCAGATCCTGGTAGTAGTTGTTAACCAACCACCATGGAATTCTCCTTCTTTTATCAGACTCTAGAACCTGGTTCACAGGTCCTACCTAGCCCAATCTCTACCCTTAAAAAGCACTTGGGGAAAGAACATGCTGGGTTTTTTTCAGTTCCCAACCTCCTCAACAACCTTCATTACTTATAGGGTATACTTTTCATAACCCAGCCATAGGTGGAGGATCATGCCCTCGATTGCATTCTCAGTCACAAGTACTATATTAACAAAATCCCAAACTCTTAAATTTCTCTGACCATTGCCTCAAATATTTCCATTTTCCTCTGTGCTTCACCCTTCTTAAGCTTATTCCTCATCCTCACTACAATCCCCTGTCACCCTGCCCCTCCTTTCTTCTGCTATGTCCTGCCCCTGTTCAGGTTTAACTTACTGCCTTTGAAATATTACAGTTAATAAATTCAGTTGTACATCTTCTGTCCATTAATGCTTTGTCCCATCATCTTATTGTTGCTCCTCCCTCTCCAACATCTCCCTTGGATTACCTCCACCATTTCTCTTCTCTCTTCCTATTTAAAGGCCATTGCAATATATGCAATCTAATCCCAAGTAGTGCTCACTGTTGCACGGTAATGCCTTTGTTTTTCTCTCACTTACTATGTAGTACTTCTAATAATAAGCTGTCTTCCAAATCTTGTCTTTTCTCCTCGGGTCCCCTAAATCATCCCCTTCTTCTTCCTTATCCATTAAAAAGAGACACTAAACCCCTCAAATTTTCTCTTTTCTTCATTTCACAAACTCCTAGAAAAAGCTGTCTCCACTTTCTAGCATCCCATTCACTTCTTAGCCCATTACTATCTGGCTTCTTTATCCAGTGCTGCATCATCATCTATGCCTCACCCTGTTTGCATAGGTGTACCAAAGGGAACTGTCCAGTGCCCTCTCCTCTTTTCTCTCGATATACTCTCCCAAGGTTATCTCAAAAATTCTCATGGATTAAATAATTTTACTTATGGGGATGACTCCCAGATCTCCATATGCAGCCATCATCTCTCTCCTGAGTTCAAATCTATTATCTTTGACCAGATGCCTGTTGGGTCTCTCCAACTGGCTGTTCCATAAACAGCTCAAAATCAGTATGTCCAAAATAGAAGTCATTATCTAATTGTCATTAGTCCCTCAAGCCCTTCTCCCAGCTAATTTCACTATTTGTGTTAAATGTACCATTATTCTTCTAGTCACTCAGGTTTATAACCTAAGACTCACTTTTGATTCTTTGCACTCATTTATCGTGATACCTAATCAGTTGCCAATTCTTGTGGATCCCACTACCTTAAAATCTCTTGCATCCTTCCCTTCTATTTTCTCACATTGCAACTACCTTAGTTCAGGCCCTAATCACCTCTTGCTTGAACCATTACAATAGCTTCCTAATTGGTCTCCCTGTGTCCGGTCTTTACCATCTCTAATCCATCTTTCACAGGATTGCTATATTTATATTTCTAAGTACAAGTCTGACCATATTACTTACTCCCTTACTCAAGAAGCTTCAGTTTCCCCATCCCCATTAACATAAAATACAATTTTCTCCTTTTACCATGGGAGATATAATTTCACAGATAAATACTTGGAGCATGTATACATAATATGCAATGATTATGGGGAGGGGCAATATCATCTTGGGGAATCAGGGAAGGTCTCTAGAAAGAGATATCACTTTGCATTGAGCACTGAAAAGAGCTAGGGATTCTAAGAGATGGTGAATGGTTGGGATATGATCCAGGCACGTTGTACAACCTGTACCAAGTCCGAGAAGGAGATGGAGCTTTATTAATAGGGAACATAAAGTATGGAAATTTGATTAGAAAAGAATTCATTAAGGGGAATACTATGTGTAATCAGTCTGGAGAGGGAAGCTGGAGCCAGGTGATGATGAGGTTTAAAACAGAACAGGGCTGCCAATTTGGTAGCTATGTGGAGAAGGGATTGGAGAAGGGAGAGATTGAATTTCACCAAAACTAAGTGCGAGGCTATTTCAATAGTCCAAGAGAGAGGTGATGAGGGCTTGGACTAGGATGATAGTAGTGGGAGTAGGGAGAATGGGAAGAATGTGATAGATAGTGAGATGGGATCCATAAGACATGGAAAGTAATTTCATGTGAAGCTTGAGTGAGAATGGAGAGTCAAGGATCTCCATCCAAATGCGTTTTGTTCATGTTGGAATTGAGATGGTGACAGTCAATAAGCAGTTGGGGATATCCAACTGGGAGACATGAGAGATGCTCATGCTGATTTGAGAGGCATCTACATAGAGATGATTGTTTAGCCTGAGGGCTGGCAAACTATATGGCCTGTAGACCAAATCCAGCAAACTGCCTATTTTTTATAGCCATTCAAGCCCAAAATGATTTTTATATTTTTAAAGTTTTATTTTACTTAAAAATTTTAAAACCATTCTTAGCTCCTAGGCCATACAAAAATACAGGCAAGGGAGATTTGGCCTTTAGGCAGGTCAGAGACTAGGTTTTGAATTAGAAAGGGCCTTAGAGATTATCTTGTTCAACCCTCTCACTTTAAAGATAAGAAAATTGAAGCCCAGAGGGGATAAGTGATTGGTTCCATGCCAGGGGGATAGTAATTCATAGATGCAGGATTTGAACCTAGGTCTTCTGAGTCAAAAACCAGCACTTTCCTCACTGTATCCTGTCCCTTTCTGGGACTCAGTTTCCTCACCTATAAAATAAAATGAGTCTTAAGGTCTTCGTTGGTTACGACATACTGTGGCTCTAAAAGGGAGCCTACAATTTGATGTGTACCTTATGCCTACAATAGGACAGACTTTTCCCCTACAATATGTCACTTCCCCTCAGGGGGCTTACTTTTTGTACTCTGATACACATTCTCAAAATTATTAGGTTGAGATAAAGCCCAAGCAAAAGACACCTGATAAAGGGCATGTGGGCCATTTGCTTTTAATTTTAAAGGAAAGAGTCATTCCAGGGAATCAGAGACTAGTGATTTTATGGCTGGAAAGCAACTTAGATATTGCCTAGTCAACCCCCCTCACTTTACTGCTACCTGCCATTTAGATAGTGCTTTGGAGTTTCCCAAACACTTTCTAGATATAGATATCAGAGTTAGAAGACTCCTTAGAGATCATTTAGTTCAACCTCATTTTGTTGAGAGGGAAAAACTGAGGCTCTAGGAAGTCAAGAAATTTTCTGAGGGTCATGACAGTGAGTCACCCACAGGGTTAGGACTAGACCCAAAGGCTTCTGACCCCTAACTAGTTTATTTATGTGATCTTGCTCCTGTGGCCTGTCTAATTGTGGGGACATACAGCATCACCATAGGAATGAATCTTATCAAACAAAGCATTCTTCTCCTTCCCTTCTAATCTGTCCCTGTCTCATCCCTCCATACCCTACCAAGTCAAAGCTCTGGGAAGGAGGAGTCTCCCCTTTATACCAAGAATTTCCCAATACTGGCTGATTGACTTTCCGAATACTACAGCTAGGCAATGAGCCAACAAACCAAACTGAACCTGCTATCTATTGAATGCCGGCCATAGATATTAGTGATGACATATTGGTTTTGTTTAAATTGGGTGACTATGTAAAAACAAGTGATTGTCACAGAGGGCAGTGTCCAATGTGAGGGGAGTAAAACTGAGAAATCATATAACTGTTACATCTTATTGGGTCTATATTTATACATAAACATAAACTATTATTTTGCCTATATTTATATATAAGTAGCTGATCTCCACCACAAAATGAAAGCTTTCCTTTCATTTTTGTCTGTCCCCAGAGCTGGCTATGGTATCTTGCACATCGGAAGCACTTAATAAATGTTTGTTCATTGTTGATTGACTGATAATTACATTTATCCCCACCACAGAGATAGCATTTGATTAAATCCTTTCTAGAATCATACACCTGGTTCCCAAAACACCTTTGTATCTTCTCTGATAATAATAGTAAACCCTTATACTTGGAAAGCTGTGGAACATGCCACATCCTGTGACAGCCTATTCCATCTTGGGACAGTTCGAATTGATGAGAAGTTTACCTACAAATTCCTCCCATCCATTATCTTTTCTGATCCTCACAACAGCCCTGTGAAATATGTGGGCCAGGTAATATGAGTAAGCTGAGACTAATTAATAATAATCATAATAGCTCTTTTTATATGTTTTACAACATACAAAGTACTTTCTTCACAATGATGCCTGGAAATAGGTAATGCAAGTATTTTGAGAAGCAATGTGGTATTGTGGATACAGTGTTGGTCTTTGAGTCAGAAAGTCCTATGGGGCAATGAGAGTTAAGTGACTTGCCCAGGGTCACACAGCTAGTAAGTATCAAGTGTCTGAGGTCCGATTTGAACTCAAGTCCTCCTGAATCCAGAGCTGGTGCTTTTTCCACTTCATCACCTAGATGCCTCTGTTTTTCTAATCTGTTAAACAAAGTGTCAAACTTGACCTCTGAGTTCCCTTCCAACTCTAAATCTATGATGATCTTCTGACTTTTATCAAGAGTCAGCATCAGGAGATCACTAGCACAAAATAGGAACACAGCAAGTATCAGTATTGAACACCAATGGGTTACACAGAAAAGGGAAGAAAGAAACCAAAAGTGTTCTCTTCTCTGCTGAGAAGACAGTCAACTCAGGTACTCCCTGTGACTATACCACACACAACTTCCATCAAGGATTAATGTCAGTAATTTCAGAGAAGCAGCCATATATTTCATTAGCTAATTAATTATCTATAACTTTGAAGGACAAGAGAACACTTTAGCCCGTGTGTTTTCCCTCTTTCACCTTCCTAGGGCACAAGAAAACAAGTCTGGGCCTCTAGGGAAGCCTAGAAGAAAACTGCCCATATGCCACAATTATAGCTGAGGGTGTATAGCTGGGAGTGAAACTGATAACTTGAAGCTCAACAGAGGATTGTAGATGGCCACATCACATATACTCAGGAACAGCCCGGGGAGAGTAGGTGAAAAAATAAAATGTTGTATTAAATGGCAGTGTCAAATGTGGAAAGTATGGTGAAATAAGTTTTTGTAAACCATTTTGCAAACTCAAAGCAACAATTAACAGTGTTGTTTGCTGAGTTAAGCTTCTCTACTTCTCTCCCACTAACAGATCCTTAGGTACTTGATAAGTCCAAGTTTCTGGATGCCTTCATGAGCAGTGAAGGCTCCTACTGAGACATTCACACTTTCAGGAGAGTTTACAAAAGGATAAGCCTAAGCCCTTGGAACCACTCCTCATTTAAAGGATACCTGCAGGGTCTAGAATTCAGGGCTCTTGAGAATGGTATTGATTAGTTTCTTGGCCAAGAATAAACCTCTCCACATCACTCCCAGAACACAAGGAATTGGGTTTAGATGTAAGAACTATCCCCTGATGTGGGGTGTTATAGTCTGATTGAAATAAGGATTTTCTTTCTCTAGACATCTATAACAAGAAGAGAGGTGCTTCTCAGGGAGGAATTATTTTGGGGAGATATCAAATGAAGATTGGCATATAGACTACAGTTATTCCTTCTACATCGTGACTTTCTCTACCATGGTTTCAATATATCATGAGTTGTCATAAAAAATTAAAATGGAATTTTGGGGAGAGTTTTGCAGCAGCCCAATATGATGCACAAAGGCCAGCAGATGACACAGAGCCTATGCCCGAATTCTTAACCCAAATTTTACAATAAGGTACTGTAAACACCCCATAAAAGAAAAAAAATTAGACTTCTCCTCTGGTATGAAGGGAAGGCTAAAAAATTTTATACAGATTTTCCAAATTTTGGGGGTACCATACCCCTACCCCCCATGATGGGGCAGGGATATAGCAACCAATTATCTTTAGACTTTATTATCTTCCTACAGTTGATGGATGGAATGGTGAGTGAGGAGAGTTTTGTGCTATAAGGCTTGACCCAGGTTAACTACCTGTTCTCACATCAGTTATACTTATTTGTTTTAGTTTTTTAAAAGGTTTTGTTTTTGTTAGTTTTGTTTTGTTTTGTTTTTTGGGTATTCTTGGGGGGGCAATGAGGGTTAAGTGACTTGCCCAGGGTCACACAGCCCATAAGTATCAAGTGTCTGAGGGCAGATTTGAACTCAGGTCCTCCTGAATCCAGGGCTAGTGCTTTATCCACTGTACCACCTAGCTTCCCTTAGTCATACTTATTTGATCAAAGAGTGATAACAGAGGAGACAGTACAATATACCAACAAGAGCACTGGGAAACTGGACTTCAGTGCTAAATTTAATGATGGCTACTAACTACATGTGGTATGAAATTGGGAAGCCACTTGTACTCTCTGGGTCTTGGTTTTTTCATTCATAAAATGAGGAAGTTAAGTAACAGTGTACTAGAGCCAGCTCAACACAGCTCTGCAGATGGTTACATTTTCAATGTGAAATAGAAATCAGTAAATGCTAAACATTTTATTATGATTATGATTTATTATGTTGATTGTCTAGACTTAAGTTATGGGAAAATGTTAATAACTGAAATTAAACTTAAAAGTATATCCTATGTACATTTCTACCCCCCACCCCAATTTATTAAATATTTATCAGCACACCACTGTCATTAGGTCACAGGTCAGTCCCAACTGTACAATCCCATAATCCCATAATATTCTTTATATTTGAAAATGATACTTCTAATCTCTCATCAATAGGAAACACAATTTAAATTGTTTTAGGAGCTAAGAGTGGATTATCTCTGAGTTTGAGGGTGAGTCCCTTGAAGGTAGAGCCATCATTTTGGTCTTTTTTCTCTCTTTTACTGTATCCCTAGCATAGTTTCTGACATATAGTAAGTGCTTAATCAATACTTGTTGACTGTCATATGCAATTTCATTCATTCATTCATCCATTGATTCATTCATTCATTGATTCACTCATTCATCCATTGATTCATTCATTCCTTCAATAAATGAATGAGGATTTAACTAATATTTTTGAGCACTTCTTTTGGGAAGGTGAGAAAGGGAAGACACCAAAGATCTAGACCAGAACTCACATTTATACAGTGTTTTGGGTTTCAAGGCACTTTCAAATATATCCTTTCATTTGATCTTCATAATATCCTGTGAGGTAGGGAGAAAAGCATTATTATCTTCATTTTATAGTTGGAGAAATTGATACTGTAAGTGGTCAGTGACATTTTAAGTTGAGAAAGTCTAAGTGAATGCTACAAAAACTATGTGATTCTTATCAACCTTATAAGTACTCTTTCTTACCACTGTGGTGGCACAGTGGATAGAGTGTTGAGTCTGGAGTCAAGAAGATCTGAATTCAAATAAGACCTTAGATAATTCCTAGATGTGTGACCCTGGGCAAGTCACAACCACTGTTTGCCTCAGTTTCCTCAACTATAAAATGAGGATAATAATAGCACTTAACTCCCAGGGTTGTTATAAGGCTCATATGAGATAATTATTATAAAGTGCTTAGCACAGTTCCTGACACATAATAAGCAAAATATAAATGTTTGTTTTTACTATTAGCATTAGTATTACTCTGCCATCATCAATCACTTCAGAAGCAGAATAGAGCCACATAGGGCTGAGAACCATTTACGAATTTTTCTTTGTTTCTTGGGTTGTCATACCCAAAACATTCATGAGAAAACAGCTTGCCTACTGGTGATAAGCCTCTCTGTACTTAGCTAAGTTAATTCACAGAAAAGACTCAGCTTTTTGCAAAGACCACACTTGAGACCTTTCCAGCCTATTAGAATTTACAGTCCCCTAGCAAAGTCTTCAAGAACTCAGGGTCACTTCCATGCCACAGTGAGATGTGATACTCATCACTGCCATGGAAAAGGTGGCAATATTGAAAGCAATATTTCTAATAGTGCTATTATCTCATTTGATCCTCACAATAGCTCTATAAAATGGGTGTTATCATTATCCCCCTTTTACAGATGAGGAAATTAAGCTGAGAGGTTCAGGGATTTGTCCAAGCTCATACAACTAATAGGTAACTAAGGCAAGATGTGAACCAGTCTTCTTGACTCTAGAGCTAATGTTCTACCTATTATGATACACTCAGTTACAGATCAGGGGTCTGAACCTGGTGTCTAGCAGCTTTAAATATACACATACATACATATAAGTATATACAATGTACAATTATATGATATGCATTATGCTTACATATAATATATTTTATATAATTGTATTTCAACACTGTAATCCTATATATATATATTGGCAGAGCAATGAGGGTTAAGTGACTTGTCCAGGGTCACACAGCTAGTGTCAAGTGTCTGAGGTCCGATTTGAACTCAGGTCCTCCTGAATCTAGGGCCGGTGCTTTATCCATTGTACCACCTAGCTACCCCTGTAATCCCATATATTTTATTTTGTGTATTTAAAAATAATGTTCTAGGAGGCAGCTAGGTAGCACAGTGGATAAAGCACCGGCCCTGGATTCAGGAGGACCTGAGTTCAAATCCGGCATCAGACACTTGACACTTACTAGCTGTGTGACCCTGGGCAAGTCACTTAACCCATATTGCTCCACACGCACAAAAAAAATAATAAATCAAATCAAATCAAATATTCTAAGAAGGGGACTATAGGTGTCACCAGATTGCCAAAGTGGTCCATGACATGAAAAATGCTCAAGAACCCCACTTACAGATGGTGAAGTCTTTCAACTCCTTCAGTCTGTGAATTACATTATTGTGATTGCATAATGGGGTTCAAAAGCACTCTAAAGAGTCTGACCTATTCCCAAAGGAAAAATCAAGTTGATAATGAATGTCCATTGTATAGACCAGGGGTTCTTAATCTGAGACCATGGATCTACTCGGGGCCCATGGATAAATTTCAGGGATATATGAACTTGGACAGGGGAAAAAAATGACACCTTTATTTTCACTAATTTTTGTATTTTGTTTTATGCATTTTAAGGCACTATTCTGAGAAGGGATCCATAGGCTATAAGAGCTCTAAGATCTATAAACTCTTCCATTAAATTATCATTTGTAGTTAGACAGACAGCCTATAAAGTTTATATGGCAACATATATATCTGGAATAAACACAGGAAACAGACAGTGAGCTGGGCCCATACTTTAACAGGAAGAGGAAAGACTGTGAATCATCTTTCCTTCCTGAAACAAAGGCCCTGACTGAGACAGGATTTGAATTCAGATCTTCCTGACTTCAGGTCCAGTACTCTATCCACTGGGCCATGTAACTTCTATGTGATATAGTGTATTCTATTGCAATCAAAGGCAAGTTCTAAAGTTGGGGAACTGTTCAAAGTTAACCGGCCCATACCAAGGAATGAAAAAATGTCCAAGGCCTCATTAGCATTATATTAAATCTGTAGACTACTTAGTTCATCACAGAGAATCATGAGATATAAATTAGAACAAACCTCAAAGATCATCTAGCCCAAACTTATACCTGAACAAGAATTCTCTCTTGCTAATAAATGGTCTTTGGCCTTTTTTAAAAACTCTCCAGTGATGAAGAATTCACTTCCTCCAGAAGGAGCCCATTCAGTTTTATGACAACTCCAAATGTCTGGATGTTGTTTGTCTCATTTTTCCCCCTCCTTACATTGAACTGAAATCTCAAGACACCATTTTGTTACTCTTTTGACATGCATCAGTGGAATTCTACCTGACCCAGGCAGTGACATCTGGCATTGTCTCCAATGAAGTTGTTCAGACTGCCTATCTGGCTGATTAACTGGGGCACACATGCTTCTTGGGGACATATGGTTGGTCACTAGGTGATGAGTCAGTGGTTAAGATTCAGTGCTTCACCATGGAGATGAGACAAAAAACTGAAAACGAGAGACTGTGCCAGAGAGATTTACAACCTCCTCCTTTTGCCAATTCACTGGTGTCCCCTCTATCCTGTCCTTTGTCTTATCAATCCCAAGATAGACTGATCAGACATAAATTCCCAGACTGCCTCTCTGTCTATTAGGACAATTTCATGAGACTTCCCAAAGCTCCTTGGTGAGATTCTGATGATCTCAGCAGGCCTCCCTTGCTGTTTGAATACACACACACAAATATACACAGGCATGTGGTGCTAAAGGATATTGATGAGCTAAGTGCTTTTCCAAGAATGACAGTCCTGGGGAAAAATGGAGAAGGCCCAGGGAGAGCTCTCTGGAGATGTCAACAGACCTTGGCAAAACCCTTCAAACACACCAAAGCACTGATGTGAACATCAAAACTAATGGAGTGTTTGTGAAGGGACATGCATTTGCCAATAATAGCAAAGGAAATGAGATGATCCACTAGGCAGGGGGCTGTGGATTCTGTTTAGGGGCCAAAGGTAATACCCAGAAAGAAACACATGGTTATTGTCTCCAGATTCTGTCTAAACTGGACAGTGTAGAATGAAGTTGAAGAAAATGCAATGTTTCTGGCACACAGTAAGCCCTTAATAAATGCTTGCCGACTGATTATATTCTCCCCATCGTGATGCTGAGGACACTAGTAGTTTCTGCTGTCTGTAGGTTCTCCACATACAACTTGATCAGAACCTTCATTTAAAAAAACTATTAAGTTGAGAAGCTCCTTAGAGATCATCTCATCTATGCATGTTACAGATAAGGAAAACAAAGTCCCCAAAAAAGGAAGATATTTATCACAAAGCCAATTAGTGATGGAGCTTCCAAAAACCGGATCTCCTCAGTCCCACTCTGGTGCTTTTCCCCCGAAGACAAAGCAGTCTCTGTCATTTGAGGGAAGCTAGAAAGACTCCCTGGCCCCAAATTTCTTTCCTCTACAATCCATGCTATGTTTTACTTCACAGTGGTAACGTGCGTCTGAACCAGGAGTGTGCCGGGGGCAGCTTGAACTGCCTTCCCAAGAACCAATTGTTAAACTTCCAGCATGAACATTTATACCACAGAAAATGCTACAAATCAGGGCTTGATGTATTATGATGATGTTGTGTAGACTTATGAAAGAGAGAGAAAAGGTCAATACAGATTCAACAGAAATGTGTGTCACCATACTTCTTTTTTTGTTGTTGTTCCTAAATATTTACCAGCACACCCTTGGTTAATACCCACCCTCAACAAACTCTTTCTTCTTTTTTCCCAGCAGTAGCAGACTCCATGATTATTCATTCCTCAACTTGCCACCATCTTTCTGCTGCTTGCTCCTGTGAGCCTAGGTCTGCCCATATTCTGCTATCAGAGGCTGGAATTATGTTTGTAAGAAACTCAGGGTTCAATATCTTCATGTTCAGGTTCTGTTTTGGTTGCTGTCAGCTCCACTTTTTCACCTGAACCCAAGCAAAGCTTGCTCCTCCACTTTGTCCCGGACTTCCTGGATTCCAGATTCAAAGCCTATTCCTGGTCACTGAGAGCCACAAATTCATTAAATTGACACATTTTTCCCTAGAAAATGAACTAGTCTGTGATTGTCTCCATCTTACCCCTCACCTGATACCTCTTTCCCCACTGCCACCCACACCCCAGCTTGATACTTTGCCTGGAATCCCAGCAATTAGTGATTCATTTGGGTTAACAAGACCTTCAATTCAGCAAATATTTATTCAACACCTACCACACTCAAGGCACAATGCTAGGCTTTAAGAATATAAAAGTAAAAAATGTCATATCCACTTATCTTCTATTATGGCCTATGACATGGGCACAGATCAATATAATGCAAATTATAGTATGATCAAGGCAAAAGAGAGACACTGGAGAAAATTTGGAAAAAGAGAAAACATGGGAACACCTCCCCTTCTTCCAGAAGGACATTAAAAGTGAGCCACCAATTACTTCAGGTCTAGGTGTAAATCAATTTTAGTGGGTTATGTTTCTTCTAAACACAAAACTGAGATCATTTACTTGGAGATGATGGAAATTTTGTTGAGTAATGGGGCAAAAATGGTATTGAGGGGAAAAGAGGTAATTCTAGACTATGGGGTATTTTAGAGAGGGCAGGCCTCAGTAGATTCCTGAAGTGAGGAGCTAAGAAAAGTCAGAGAGAAATATGAGGGCATTGAATTTCTAGGAAATAAGTGGAGGAAAAGACATCAGGAAATGGGAAGGAAAGACAAAAAGATGCTAAGAGCCTTAAGGGGAAAAATGTCTGCTGCCATTTTCCTTAGGAGGGCCATAAGCTAGAATGACTTAGCAAGCCAGTTTTCTAAGATCATGTCATCTGCTCATCATCACAGCTCCCACCTTCCCTACTACACCACACAATTAACCTTCCAGCTCTGGGATCGGTAGGTAATGCCTATTTATTTTTCATTGAAATTTGTTGAATTGTGTCCTGAATATCTGATTGTGTCATTATCATGTAATGTGACAAAACCCTACAGGACAGGACCTGTGAGTTTAGTTATATATGTATGGTACCCAGAACATTATTTGTAAATAGGTTTTTGATAAGGGCTTGTTGTTGAATGTATCCTATTCCATGGCTTACAAGCTCTTAACTATCCTAGTTGCTTTTCTGTGGACATCCCTCCCAAAACATGTGTCCAGTATTAAATACAGTATTCCAGATGTGGTCTGATAAAGGGAGGCTGTGGCTGGATGGTCACCTTTCTATTGCTGACCACCATATTTCTATAATTACCACCTATTTATTTGTTCTTAGCCAGAGAAGAGGCAAAGGAGTGAGAATTTTAAGTGTGGGGGTTGGGGCTCTTGCATTGCTTCTTTGATGGGAAGCTAAAACCAGAAAGGCAACATAGTGTAGTGGATAGAGAGCTGGCCTTGAAGCCAAGAAGACCTGGGCTCCACCTCAAATATATCTGGCCTCTGTGACCCTGGGCAAGTCACTTAACCTTTCACTGCTCTTGGCAATTCTTGAGACTATAAATTACAGAAAAGGTTCTGACCTGAATCAATAGTGGGATGTTCCTCACAGGGGAGTTCCCCTTCAATGAAAACACAGGTGAATAAAATAAAATTTCAATGAAAACTTACCATACTTGTAATTTTTTTTAATCTAGAGAAAAATTATTTATAAATTTTCTTTTAACAGCAATAAGATGGTATCCAAAATTTTATATCAGACCTAACAAAACCCACAGAAGACCCTTTGAAAATGATTGGACTGCTGGGTTTATATCCCAAAGACATTCCCAAAAAGAGAAAGACCTATTTGTACAAAAATATTTATAGCATCTCTTTTTGTGGTAGCTAAGAATTGGAATGTCCATCAATTGGGCAGTGGCTAAACAAGCTGTGGTATATGATGGTGATGGAATATTATTGTGCTGTAAGAAATGACAAGCAGGATGATTTCAGAAAGGCCTGGAAAGACTTGTACGAACCGATGTATAGTGAAGTGAGCAGAACCAAGGCAATGTTGTGTACAAAGACTGCAATATTGTTTCATGAACTGTGAATGACTTAACTATTCTCACCACTACAATGATCCAAGACAATCCCAAAGGACTAATGATGAAGTATACAATCCACTTCTAGAGAAAGAACTGATATTGTCTGAACACAAACAAACGTTATTTTTCACTTTCTTTCATTTTTTTCTTTTATTCAATTTTTCTTTTACAAAATGACTAATAAGGTAATGTTTTACATAATCGTTTATGTATAACTTATTTCTGATTGCTTACTGCCTCAGGGAGGGGGAAGGGGACAGAGGAAAGGGATAAAAAATGGACCTGAAAACTATAAATAAAAATGTTTATTACTTTAAAAAAAGAAAGAAAATGATTGGACTAGATCATTCATAGGGTTCCTTCCAGCTAGAGGATTGAGGAAGGGACTAGGCCTGGAATTTCATTGTTACAGGGAATTCCCTGGTAAAGAAACTCCCTCTACCAAGGCAAGGGCAGCACTTTTTCTGTAGTGTATAATCTTAGAGAGTCAACTGGTTGTGTAGCCAGTATTTGCCAGAGGCTAGAGTTGAACTCGGCTCTTCCTGGCTTTAAGGTCACTTCTCCTTCCATTATATTTCACTGCCTCTAATAATATGGATGGTATTCACAAAATTAACAAAACTTGCTAATTACATACACCCACTATCCTCAAATCATATCAGATCATATCCTCACAGAGACTCTACAGAAACCTCCACTCTTACTGTAGGGAAACTAGGAGCCAGTTTCCCAACTTGGTTCGGTATATATGACAGAATGCTTCATGGCAGAGAATACTGCACCATGTATGAGCAAAAAGAGTCTGAGAACCATCCATCTTTCCAAACCTTTCATTTAATAGCTCAGGCAACTGAGACTCCAAGAATAAGCAGCAGAGATAGGACTAGAAATCAGCTCTCCTGACTTATAAAACATTGTTCTTTTTATTGCACCATGCTGTCCTCTAGTTTCCTGCCTGCAGCAACACAGCCACCTGCACACACAGATTTAGGCAGAACTTTTTTTACATACATAGTTACACTATGGTCATTAATTTGTGAGTGTGGACACTCATATAGCCACCTAAATGGCCCATATTCAATAGACCCCCAAGCCTGCCATTTAGGCTCCACACACTTTGAATGTTGGAATGAAGTCAGTTGTGCCTTGCCAGCTCAGGACACAGATGCTCCAAAAGGCAACAATGTCAATGAAATAAAATTAATAGCGTAACATGCTAATAAAATGGGGGAATCCCAGTACTCCCTATAAAAAGATATTGGCCTGACCCGTATTTACACTTCTCTTCTGCAAGAATGTGTGTTTCTCACAAGCTTTGGGAAATGCACCCACCGTAATGAAGCAGAAAAATGATGAATGTTCAGAAATTAAGGGGCCCCATAATGGGTGATAAACTTACACCTCTTTGTTGCCCAGGCACTTTTGATGAGCTTGCAAAGTTTTAAACCTCTTTAATTTAAGACAGAGCAGTTTTATTTCTTTCAGCTACAGTGGAAATAATTTCCTTATCTATCATTAGAATGGTTTAATACTTTCATTAATCCACACATCATAAAGCAGAAAGTGATTTTTATACCTATTCCAATCACTCATTGTGCCTGCCCCAGAATGGAAAACGGCTGTTTTTCTGCTGATTCCAAAGTTAAACTTCAGGCCAGTATCTCCACAAGCCATCGTAATTACAGGGGCAAGATTTACAGATAGAGTTGCTATTGTGGGGAGTTCTTCCTTGCCATGATTAGGGTTATTGCTACGGGCAGCTGAGTGCTTTGGAACAAATCAGAGACACTTGACATTGCGGTGGGACACAGATGTCTGATATTCCAGAGACAGGCACTGCTGCCTCAGGGAATTAAGGAGTCAGTTGACTCATCAAATCTGTGCAGCTTGAGTCACCTCTTCTCCCGTGATGGCTCACGAGATCTTTCGCCAAGCTGATTGGCCAGGTTCAAAATTAGCACATCTAGATACAAGATAGAATCCATGGAATCATTGTGGAGAGGATGCTTTTGTCCAAGGGCCCTTAAAAAGGAGTCAATTAGATTGTTTAATTTCCTTACTCAGGCTGAATCCCTCTCTTTTGGAACTTGGATTGAAAATTGAAAGAGTTAAATAAAATTGTAAAAATGACATCGTAAAAGAGAAGCTGAAATCTTCAGGGCATCACTTTTTTTAAGATTTGTTCTCCCTATCTTGCCCAGCTTGGAAGGGCATCAGCCACTCAGGGACTCAATTGCCACGACTGATGGACACAGAAGCTTTGACATGTTCCATTCCTGACCTGACCAGTCCACCAGCATCTCTCCAGGGATCTCTAGTACCGCCACTATCATCTCTTCTCCTCCCAGGGCCTGAACACACTGATGTCAGACTTAGTATGGACATCTGATTGGTTTTAACCTGTTTCAGCTCAGAACCCCCTAACTCAAGCTCTCCACTAGCCTCAGCCTCCCAGTTAACAGAGATTACAGCTGTGAACCACCACACTAGGGCTGGGCATCACATTTTGAAGATGCTAAGCAACTAGGGCAGCCTCTTTCTTTATGGTCGTTAAAGAGGTTAAAATGGATTAATCTCTGTCAAGTCTAACCCTCTGCTGAAGCTACTCTGCCTCTTAATCAAGTAGCAGCAGCATTTGCCATACCCTATATTCAAGGATTAAATTTGTCCATCTCTTGGCTATTTAAAAATACTTCTTCTCCAAATGCTCTTCTGAAGAAGTAGAGCTATGGGATAAATCATAACTATAGTCTTGGACAAGAAGCAAAGCAACCTGACATGAGATCTACTTTAAGATAAACTCCTTTTCCTCAAGTGCCTGACTTAGGCCAGCTCTCCATATCCCTCCAGCTACCTATGGAGAAAAAAAAGACAAAATGGGTTCTCTACCAGCTATCCTTCCTCTCCACAGCAGTGAGACACTGCTTCCTGGACCCAGATTTAAAAGGTCAGGTCCCAAATGATCCATGCTGAAACACACATAATGTGAGAGGGCAAAGATGCTCACAGTGTGGGAAAGGAATCCCTAGTTCACCCACCTCTATAAGAATCCCTACTGAGGAGCCCATTTCTCTCAAGGATAACTTGCCTCCTGTGAGTGATGACAAGCACTTTGCAAACCTTCACATTCCATATAAATGCAAACTATTGTTGTTAAGAAGAGAGGCTAGATCAGATGACTAATGCCCAGCCATACATATTATTGATCTTGAGAGACCACTTCCTGCCAGGGAGGAGGCTGCTTGGCAATTAAAACTAAACAGAACAAAACTTGTCAGCAGGGCAATTCCAACAACTCAGCATGATGGCATGGAAAACTCTGAATTTGGAGTATGAGGACATGAGTTTAGATCTTTATTCTGCCACTGACAACCTCTGTAACCTTGTACAAATGACTTAACCTGTTGGGAAGCCAGGTTCTTCATCTTAAAAATGAGGCAGTTCACCAAATACTCTGTGGTCTCTAGATTTGTGCTCCTATGACACCTGAGCAATCATGACTTTTTTGTCCCAGTGTGTTTTGACAGTTTGCTCTCTGACATGCTATTACAAAATGGGGGAGGTGGTAACTACCTCCCAGGATAAACTTCTATTCAACTGATTAGCATGGGGGCAGAAGATGCCAGCGATGGACCATTCATAGACTAAATGACATAAAGCTATGCCTTTATGACTTATAATGGGACAATAATTTAATCAAAGGAGTAACAATTTGCATTTCATAGTGTTTGGAGTGCTCCTCCACACCCCCTCCACCCTTGACCTATCAAAGGTTGGTCAGTAAGTCAATATGTATTTATTTATTTACTAAGCCCTTCCTGTAATGCCTGGCAATGTTTCTAAGTGAGTTTAGAGCCCATGACATCTATATGGATTCAACAGTTCAACTAGAGAAACATTCCTTGAGCCCTTTTAATGCTCAGAACCCTGTGTTAGGTGCCAATGGATCACAGGCACTTATTTATTTCCCTCTTTTGTCTGCTTCATGGGAAACATTCTCTGAAGGTTACTATTGCTGAGAAAATGTCAGCTTGAGCTCAGATGGATGTCATTAGTCTGTCACGGTATTCACATCTTACACCACACTTTGGTCTTGGAGTGGGGACTACCCAAGTTTCTGCCCTTCTGCTGTACACTTTCTCCAGTTGCTCCTCCATATTTCCACATACAATATCTCACTCCTAATTGTAGGCTGTTTGAACAGTGATTAAACGATGTGATATTTGTCGAATGCTGAAGGACGAGTTTGATCCACACTCATGAAAGGAAAAGGACACACAACAGGAACAAACATTTGATCCAGAAGGTTTCTTGCCTCCAGTCCCAGATGCCTGGGCAGGGCCCTCTTCATAAAACAAAGAGAATGAAGGTACAGAAAGGCAGCGACCATTTAATGAGTAACCACTGAAGTCTAAACTCTGTAATAGGCATCAAAGGGAGATTACAAAGTGAAACTGCAGTCTAATAAGTAAGACAAGGTAAACATATACAAAAATAGGATCATACAATCATAGACTGGGGTTAGAAGGAACCTTAGAGGTCCTGTGCTCTGAATCCCCCTCCCCCACATACCCATGCTTTAGATATAAGGAAAAAGAGGCCCAGAGAGATGAAGTGATTTTCCTCAAGGTCACATAACTACCATGTAGCTGAGCCAGGATTTCAAACAAGGTCCTCAGACTTCAACCCCAGTGTTTTTTCCACTGTACTATGATATATCTATCTATATACACATGCATATATGTTTTAGAGACATGTTACAATTATATGTGAACATGCATGCACGTGTATATGTGTATGCATACACATGTATGGATGATTGTACTCTGCTACAGAAATATATATTTTATATGTGCTTATACATATATAAATACATGTACATGTGTGTACAATATATAAATACATGCATACATATGTATATACAAATACATGTATATGATATATAAATATAGCACAACTCTTTAAAACATATATGATAAATATGTGTGGATAGGGCAGTTAGGTGGTACAGTGGATAGAGCACCAAATTTGAAATTAAGAAGACCCAAGTTTAAATCCAACTTTAGACACTAGCTGTGTGACCCTGAGCAAGTTGTTTAACCCTATTTGTCTCAGTCCCTCATTTGTAAAATGACCTTGAGAAGTAAATGGCAAATCACTCCACTATTCTTTGCCAAAGAAAATCACAAAGGAGGTCATGGCAAACAACTACAACAACATATATATGTATGTTCATGTTGCTATACATATACAAATGAATACCTATGCATTTCTGAAACCTAGGACATATATATATATATGCATATACATATAGCTATATAAATTTATACAGATAACATCTCTTTCAAACAAATTAGGAGCTATTTATACAAGTGTTAATCATAGATTGTTTATGTGTTTAGAGAGACCCTCAGCAAACAATGAATCAGGAATGTGTTGCAAACACTTCTGAGAAGTTAGGGAGGAATATGGAATCATAGAATTCAAGAGATATAAGGGATCTCAAAGGGCATCTACTACAAGTGGTACCTGAACAGGAGTCCTCTCTATAACACTACCTTGAAGACCTCTTTTAACTACCTCATGAGATACATAGACACATATAGATGGTAGATACAAGATAAGGAGCAACTAATAAGCACCTATTATGTGCCAAACACTAGAGATAACAATAAAAGAAGAAAGGCTTACTCTCAAGAAGTTTACATTTTAGTTGGGAAAGGCAGCCTACAAAGTGAGCTAAAAGAGTGGGTGGAGGAAAGATCAAGAAGCCTGGGTGTGCTGGGGCAGGGTTTTTGAAGTCCAGAAGCCAGGGACAGAGATAGGCAGAGAATGAAGGCTGCTTGGGCCATGCCACAAAACAGAGGCCCCAGGAGAAACTCACCAATGTGTGAAGGGATTGATGCATAGAGGGATATTCCCAGGTGAGAACCATCTCAGGGGAAAGAATTTACTATAACTGCTTGAGGAAGCTCATTTCAATTTGGGATGACCTTAGCCATTAGGAAATTTTTGCTTTCACAAATCCATGATCTGTCTCTCTGTATCTTCTGTCCAATCCTCCTAGGTCTACCTTCTGGGAGAGAGGGAATAAGCATTTATAGGACTCATTACTATGAACCAGGCATTGATCATCATAACAACCTTGAAGTAGGTACTATCATTCCCATCTTACATTTGAGGAAACAAAGGTTAAGTGACTTGCCCAGGGTCACAGAGTTAGTGTCTGAGGCTGGATGTGAACTCAGATTTTCCTGACTCTAAGCCTAGCACTCTATACAATGTACTACCTGGTCTGTAGGACCAAGCAGAACAAATATAACCCTTTCTTCCATATAATAACCCTTCAATCATCCAAAGACATATATTATGTTCTAGTTCAGTCTCTTCTTTGGGCTAAATATCCATTGTTTATTAAATATTTATTATTTTATTTAAATATTTATTATGGGCTCTAGTCATCTCACCAACTTCATGGACGTTCTTCAATTTTCTTCATAATTGGAAGAATGACATCCCAAGCTGAACACAATACTCCAGGTATGGTCTGGCTATGGTGACTACAACAGGATCAGTGATTTTCAAACCCTTTTTGCTCAAAGTACAGTATAATTGCACACATTGGAATGGGATAATTATGACATGCTAAGGGAAAGTTGAGAGACTCATGTGTACATGTGTTTGTGACTGTATGTTTCATATAATTCATAGGAAATTAACATATAGACAAATGACTACAGGTATAAATTCCATATAATTCATGCCCTGCCAAGCTGAAATACATGGCCTGTTAACATGCTGCAGCCTCCCCCTTGAGAATCACTGTCTTGGATACCTCTCAATGCACACTAAGGTCAAATGACTTTTTGGCTTCCATGACCAGAATTATAGCTAGCATCAACATCATCATCAAGATTGGTAACATTTATGTAGTCCTTTAAGAATTGCAAAACACTTCATAAATATCATCTCATCTTTTCCTCACGGAAATACTGGGAGGTAGGTGCTATTGTTATTTTACAGATGAAGAAACTGAGGCTGAGTGAAATTTAGTGACTTGACAAGGGTTGTATAGTCTGAGCTAGGATTTGGACTCAAGTCCTCCTGAATCCAGGTATAGCACTCTATCCTTTGTACCGCTTAGCTGCCTCTGGCAAGCATGGCTTTTACCCAAGGCACTAATATCCAAGTAGGCAGGGCTTTCTTGCTCCTTAAGAGGAGTCATCTCTATACGTGACTTTATGGTACAATCACCATGTGATACAGCTGCTGACTCTCCCATCCCCCAAAGTCTTGTCACTGTAGGATTCATTTCCCTCACCTCAATGTGCACAGAGCAATCTCTTTCTCCCTTCATGACTTACTATAGTTGACCTTTGTATCCACTAAACAGTGGATGCTTCTTTTTTTGACATTTTATAATTTTATTTAAATGAAGTTCAATTTAGTTTTCATCCACATTGACTGTCTGTAAGCTTTTGAAAATGGTGACAGGCACATAAGTAACCAAGGTATACAGCTTATTGGGTGAATCTTCATCCTCATTGCATTTCCTGGACAAATGCACTCGGATATGGTACGGAACATTCCTTATTCCTTTGGCCCAAAGAGCTTTGTTGAGTCTGGTGTCGATGTGTATATCTGGAGTTCCCATTTCTTTCATGGCAAATTTGTGGATTTCCTTAAGAGCCCGAGGAGCTCACTTTTTGAAGCCTACTCCATGAATCCGCTTGTGAATGTTGATGGTGTATTCTCTGGTCACCACCTCATTGATGGCAGGCAGTGCGTCCCTTCTTTTTCTCTCCACCTTTCTTTGCAGGAGCCATCCTGCCTGGGACCAGGTTGGAAAGACAGTGTATGCTTCTTAAATGTCTATTGATCAATTTTGTAAACAAACTTATTTTATATTATAGTATTTCTCTTTAGGCACTCTGTGTTCCAGCCAAACTAAACCAATAACATTTATGTAGCACATATGTTCCAGGCATTGTGCTAAATGTTTTACAAATGTTATCTCATTTGACTGTCACAATAACTGTGTGAGGTAGGTGCCATTATCATTTCCATTTTACAGTTCAGGAAACTGAGGCAAACAGAGGGTAAGTGACTTGCCCAAGGTCTTACAAGTAGTACCCGAGGCTAAGGTCTTCTGGACTCAAAGCCTAATGCTTCATCCAGGTGTCACCTGGGTGCTTTCTATTTCCCAAATCTCTGTGCATTCCCACTACAAGTTCCTCAATCATGGAGAAATATGTGCTCCTCATCTTCCCTTCTCAAAACCCTTGTTTTCCTCCAATCTTGAGTCCCATCTCTAAGATATAGCTTTCCTTGATATCCCCAGCTAAAAGAGTGGTCTATTTTCTTAAGTGTTCCCAGAGTACACTGATACTCTCCTTTGCATTCACCATTCTCTCCTTTGCATTTGGGTTTTACCTGGAAAAGGCCTTAGCTTAAAAAAGCCAAGGTCTCCCACTGCAGCTGGAACCATCTCTAGTCATCCTAATCTATGTCTTGCCACTGGACCCAGATGGCTCTGGAGGAGAGAGTGAGGCTGGTAACTTTGCACAGCCCTCCCTCACTGAAATCCAATTCAGTGCAAGTCATGACATCACCTTCCTGATGTCACTGATCCTCTTTCAAAAACGAAGGACAAACAATAAACAAAACAAAACTTACATTATTCTACAAGGTTAAGTGACTTGCCCAGGTTCATACAGCTATTAATTGTCTGAGTCTGAATTTGAACTCAGGTCTGCCTGATTCCAGGGATGATGATGCATGTGTATGTGTATGTGTATGTGTATGTGTGTATGTGTGTATATGTATGTGTATGTGTATGTATACCATAGCTCTCCTAAGAAAAGGCATATCTGCTGAGAGCACAGACACCTTTGATTTTGTCTCTGTATCTCCCCGAGGACAGGGCCTTGCACCCATTCTATGCTTCATAGATATTTGTTGAATTGTTTAATTTAGCCCTCTGTCAATTGGGAACCAATTGAGCCATCCATATAAAAGAGGAGTCTGGGGGCTCTGGGTTGGTTGTATGTTAGAGAGAGGGTTTACATGGCTTTTTCTGAGGACTCGAATATACCTTTTTGGTTTCTGAAAACTAGCTCCTGTAATCCAGCAATCTGCCCCCAGCCTTAACAATATCTCCAACTTCGAGCTAAGAGGCAACCAGAAAATTACACGGTAATGTACCATGGGAGAAGAGATGACTTTCTGATCCTCCGAGGCATTTGTTTTATGCTCTGAAACAAGAATATTTGATTGCTCTTTTAGCTGTCTTATGTTGGATGACCACATATACTATTAGGCATTGGGAAATTACCTGGGCCTGCTGAAACTCCAGGAACAGTGTTCAACTTAATCATCTCCTGGGGCCAGGAGTTCCATATCATTACCATGTGCTCTGCCCCTGGTGGTCATGCTGTCAAGTCCTGGTCTCCAGAGGGACTCGTGGCCAGGATTAATGAGCTGCACTCTGCCCTGACAACCACAATCTTCCCTGGAAATTGTAAGTCTGGATCTCAGGGCAGAATGGAATTGTACTAAGTCATTTCCTGACTACTCCTACTGCAGGAGCAAAAACTCATCATAAGAAAAAGGCACCTTCAAATCTTATGGGACATTGGTGGGAGAGATAGTGTGGGACACTCTAGAGTAGAGATGTCCTACAGGGGATTGGGGGGAGGGAAAAAGAATGGAGAGAAAGAGACTTCTATGTGCCAGGGATTGTGCCAAGCACTTTACAAATATCTCATTTGGTTCCTCACAACATTTCAAAGGAGGTGTTGTCATTAGGTGCTGTTATTATCCAATTTATTATCCCATTTTATAGGAAATTGAGGTGAAGTAAGGTTAAGTGACTTGCCCAGGGTTACACAGCTAGTAAAAGTCTGAGGTAGGAGTTGAACTAAGGTGTTCCTGACTTTGGGGTTAGCATTCTATCCACTGCACCAACCAGCTGCCTAATTATGCAGATCCTGAGACCCTAGGACACATTATCACAGAAATAGAACTATTAATAAATATCATATAATGGCTATTTGGAGACCTTCCTGGAATTTCTAGATATATCAGTCCCTATTATTGTGATAGAACTCTGAGAGGTTTTTGGCCTGGCATTCATGGTCCTACACAATCTAGCCAAACCTTGTCTTCTACCTGCTTACACAAATTCTTTCAAGATAAGACAATTTGGAGTCTATTGTCCCTCAAATATGCCTTGTAATTTCTTAGCTCCATGCCTTTGTTTGTGGTTTATTCACTTGTCATCTAAATCCCTCAAAACTCAACTCATATCGTTTTTCCTTTCTAAAGGCTTTCTTGCCTGCCCCCCAATCCACAATGACTTCTCTGCTTTGAGTTCCCATAATATTTAGTATCTAAACAACTCATGACTTTCATGTTGCCTCATGTATTGTTATTGTTCAGTCATTTAAGTCGTATCCAAATCTTCGAGGCCACATTTGGGGTTTTCTTGGCAAATATTCTGGAGTGGTTTGCCATTTCCTTCTCCAGCTCAGATGAGGAAACTAATGCAGACAGAAGTTGAGTAACTTGTCTAAGGCCACACAGATGGTAAGTATCTGAGGCCAGAGACTTCAGGTTCAATTCTCTACCCACGGTACCACCTATCTGCCCACCTTCATTTTTATTACTGACAGGTTTAGCTCTGCCTCAGCCTCTGAGAAAAATACAAACCCCCAAAAGGAAAACGACAATAAACAGCCATAGTTCAAGTAGCTGAACTATGAGACAGCCCAACTTTTTGTCCTATTCTGACCTTGCTTCCCAATTCCAATCACCAGGTCTTTGAAGCTCTTTGTCATCTAGTCCCCACTGCACCAACTAACCTTGATTTCCTGCTTCAGTGGACTGCCTGGTAGCCCAGAACTACTCAGGCTGAGGCCTTGCCTTGTCAACACTAAATTCCTCAAAAGGACTGAGGTTTGGTCCCTGAATCCCAGGTCACGGGATAGGATGAGACAGTTCTCCCTGACTTTAACCACCTACTTACCTAGACTTCTGCCTACTTACTGTTGGCCAGGCTCCTCTGAGGCTGTTCACCATCTGCCTGCTAGGACATCCCATGGTGCCCTCTGCTAAATCTATGTAACAAAGCACAGTGGGGCTCCACCTGTTACCTGCTGCCAGACTCCCAGAAGTTACGTACAACTCACCA
Organism: Dromiciops gliroides; assembly: GCF_019393635.1. NCBI lineage: Eukaryota > Metazoa > Chordata > Mammalia > Microbiotheria > Microbiotheriidae > Dromiciops > Dromiciops gliroides. Next base: position 104,291,148 of record NC_057862.1, on the reverse strand, counting down.
GCTGGGAAATCCACTCACAGACCTTGCTAATGCTAATTCCAAACAAATAAACATTTAAGTACTTATTAGCAGCAAAGCGCTATAAAAGGCCATAGAAATTTCCATCCCCATCCTCAAAGAGTTTACATTATGCTGAAGAGAATAAAAAACATGGAAACACATGAGCATAGTCATAATTATTTCCACTAACAAGGACTGTGTTCTGGAAAAGCTTCCCTCAGAAAGAAGCATGGGATCTAAGCCTTAAACAAAGCTTAGAATTCTAAGAAGCAAAGGACATGAGGGAAGGCATTCCAGGCATGAGAGACTGTCTCTACAGCTTAGAAGAATGAGATGGAATAGAATGTCAAGTCTAGGGAATAGTAAGTGGGCCACATGGCTAGAACCTAGAGTGCATTAAGGGGGTTGATATTAAGTGAGCTGAAAAAGGTAACGGGGAATTAGAGTACGAAGCACTTTAAATGCCAAGTGGACAAGTTACTATTTGAACCTAAATGCAATAGAAAACCACAGAAAGTTCCAGAGCTTTTTAGCAGCACTGTGGAGCATGGATTCAAGAGGAGAGACACTAGAAGACTACTGCCATGGCCCAGTGGGAGATGTCAATGGTTTGAATTAAGGTGGTAGCCATGCAAAGGGAAAGGAAAGTAATGTGATCTATATTATATGGGAGACTTGACAAGTTATTGCAACAGGGGTAGGAACAGAAAAATTTGAATGACTTGGTTGCTAACCTGGAAAACTGGAGGGCTGGTAGTATAATCCACAGACTTATGAATCTTTAGGAAAGAGTGGGGGCCAGTTCTATTTGTTCGTGTTCAATTTATGATGCCTATGGAAAATCTAGTTAGAGATAAAGAGACAGACATGGACTGCTCCATACAGGTCTGGAACTTAGGAGAAAGATAAAGGCTGGATTTGTAAATCTGAGCAATAGCTACATGTTGTAGTTCAGTCATTCAGTAGTGTCTGACTCTTCATGATACTGTGGACCTTACTGTCCGTGGGGTTTTCTTGGCAAAGATACTGAAGTGGTTTTGCCATTTCTTTCTCCAATGGATTAAGGCAAATGGAGGTTAAGTGACTTGTCCAGCGTCACACAGCTAGTAAGTATCAGAAGCTGAATTTGAATTCAGGTGTCCTGACTCCAGGCCCAGAGCTCTATCCACTGATTCAACAAGCTGTTTCATTAACTCGATAAAGATGTTAGTTTTACCTGTTTCACCAAGGGAAAAGTTATATAGATCAAAGAGAAAAGAAGAGCATGGTGGGTCTTGAGGTAGGGGGAAACATTAAGGTACATACATACTTAGGAGATAAATATGAAGATGTTCCAACAATGGAGACTGAGAAGAAATTGTCAATACAAGTAGGAGAAAAAAGAAAGAGAGAGAACAGTTATATAAAATCCAGAAAGGAAAGAGTATGCAGGAGGAGGGGATGTTTAATAAGATCAAATAATATAGACAGGTCAAGAAGAATGAGGACTGAGGGAAGGCCATTTGATTTAGCCATTAAGAGATTGTTGGTACCCCCAGAGAGAACAGTTTCAGTTCAGTGGTGATTTCAGAAGTCAGATTCCAAGAAGCTAAGAAGTGATTGGAGAAGAAATAGAAGACAAGAGCTATAGACCCTTTTCCCCCTCAAAGTTTGACTGGTGAAATACTAGGAATTGTCAAAAGGCGTTTCAGTTCTAGATCACGGCAGTAGAACAGGTATGGGTGATGGTGAGAGCAAGAGTATAATTATAACTATGTGAGACAAAAGTGGAATGGAGGGACACATCATGGTAGTTGGGGAGGTTGATGAATTAAGAGCCCAGAGTGTTTAAGAAGACATCTATTTGTAAATGGAAATCTTCTGGTCTCCTTGAGTCCAGGGGAAGACTGTGAGCTACATACTGAACCTTTTGATAAAGGAAGGAGAATGATGTGGAATCTGGTAACCAACTACAAGTGGGATCTGCTTAGGGTGATGTAGACAGATGAAGTGAACCTCGAAGGACAAGAGGTTGCTTCATGTTGGCAGGGGGAGGGTCTGGAACTGGCATGAGGGGCCAAAATGCAATTTATTCTGTCCCAAATCTAGAGTGTTGGAAATGGGGAAGAAGAGGGAATAAGAGACAATATGAGTATTGGAGTCAAAGGCCAAGGGTACAGAATCTTTTGTGGGGAGCCAGATTTCTGTGAGTCGACGAAAATGGAAGGAGGGTGAAAGGGAAAAATCAAAGATAAAAGGAAGTTTGCTAATGATAGAAGAGAGGAGGACAGAATAGGAGAGTGACTGGGAATGAGTAAGATGGGCTAAAATGGAAAGAGATGAGGGAGTGGAGAGTGGTAGCATGAATATTTATATGAATTTCCTTGAACTGCTTACAGCTGAGGCCCAATCCCCTCGTCTCCAATGGGTCTGTCTAGGCTCCAGGTCCTGCCATACCAAGAAAGTATGATCTCTCCTACTGCTTACCAAGCCCAACTCCTGCTAACATGATTATAAGGTTTTTAAATGCAGACATGGTGTTCCTTTAGATATGTTAATAACCAGTGTCTCTAGGTGATAACTTGTTTGGTCTCAATGACCTACAAAGACCATCTACCAAATTCTAAAGATGTTATATTTTTGCATACTTGGCTAGAGTACCCTCACAAATGACATTATATAGCCTTGAAATGTTAAATATCTTCAATACATAGTACAATACTTTTCACATCACAGATGCTCACTGAATGTTTACTGATTGTGACAAGCCTACAATGTACTAAGCTCTATCCAAAAGTCAATGGACTTAATTTTTAAAAATTATTTACCTATAAAATTTTTCCATATTTCATCTCTAGCTCCATGCTCCTCCATTCTATCTATAAAGATTTATTTTAAGATCAAGAGTAAACATTCCAACAACACTGATTGCCTTAAATACAGGATACATTTCTGGCTTGTGAAAACCTTGATTAAGCAACTTTGCACAAATTATAGGGATTGGGTAGAGATGGGGGTGGGACTTGATGAGGTTAAGGAAAGTAGAGGGTTGGAGCAGAATGAATTATACCTTCTAGATCACAAGAACAGAGCAATGTTGAGTGTTCTTTCAGTCAATAAACATTTATAAAGTGACTACTATATGCTAGGCATTATGCTAAGACCCGGGGATGCAAAAAAAAAAGGTAAAAGACAGGCCATGCTCTTGAAGAGCCCACAATCTAATAGGGGAGACAACATCTAAATGACTATGTACATGCAAACTATATAGAAAATAAACTGGAAATGATCAATGGAGAAAATGCATTAGAATGAAAGGAAATCAGGATAGGCTTCCTATAGAAGATGCAATTTTATCTGGGACTTGAAGAAAATGAAGGAAGCCAGAAGACAGAAATCAAGAGGGAAAGCATTCCATGCATGGGAGACAGCAGGGGAAATGCCTGGAGTCAGTAGATGCAGTGTCTTATTTGAGTAACAACAAGAAAGCCAGCATCACTGGGTTTGAATAGTACATAGGAGTGGGGGTAAGGTGTAAGAAATCTGGAATAGTGGAAGGTGTAAAGTTCTGAAGAGATTTAATTGCCAAAGCCAGGATTTTACATTTGATCCAAGAGATTATAGGGAGCCAATGGAGTTAATTGATGGGGTATAAAATAGTTAGACCTGTGTTTTAGAAGGATCACAGATATCTGAAAGGAAGATGAACTTGATTGGGGAGAGATGTGTGGCAGGCAAGCCAACCAGCTGGTCAATGAAGTAATCCAGGTGTGAAGTGATGAGGTACTGCACCAGGGTGGTAGCAGTGTCCAAAGAGAGAAGCATGTGAGAGATGTTCCAAGTGTGAAAGGAACATACTTTACAAATAGATTGGATATGGCTGGTAAGACAGGATGAGGAGTTGAAGATGACATCCAGCTGGGAGGATGGCAGTGCCCTCAACAGTAATAGAGAAATTTGACAACAGTTTTAGAGAATTTACAAAGAGAAAATCAATGATTGTTACAAGCCAACATCAGCTGACTGAGAACAAATTATAAGTGCTTATGGCAAACACTCCTCTGCCTTTATTTTATTTTGGAGCAGGGTTACTACAGTGACAGAGGACAAGAATGTTGCAGATACAGAATAGCTGGACTGCTGTGAGGCATTTGACAAAATCTTGTCCTTGTGGACAATATGAAGAAATTATAGAACCATCAGGTAAATTGGAAACCAGTTGAATTCCCAGGCTCAAAGAGTAGTAATTAATAGATAGTGGTCATGAGTATAATTATAAAGTCGTTTTGTTTGTTTCAAGTTAAATGTCCAAAAGAATTGCTATTGATTACAACCATAAGGTGGTCATACCCAAAAGTTCCACTTGGCAAATTTGAACCAGAATCTCAAAATGAGAATTTTTGTCTTGTTGGAAAGTAGTGTAAGGAAATTACAAAAAGCACAGACTATTTATGGAAATAAATAGGCTTTTTATAGAGCACAAATATTTAGAAAGTCTAGACGGACACAGGAGGCAGGAAATACAGAAGGCCTCCTTAGACCCGGTCTTTGAATCTAAAATTATATGACTTTTCCTTTTCCCCAATCATTCTTCAGGGGAGTAGACTGCTCCTAGTGCTTAACTAGCTGTGTGATGGCCTGCATGAGGGTTCATACCAGGACTCCAATCCAGCGCTACCAAGTTCATTGATTTCCATGAGAAATAACATCAGTGCTGTACAGAGAAGAGGTTGGCCCTTTCCTGAAACATAATGTGGCTGTGTGGGTGTAACTATTTTATTACAGTGGGTTAAAGCAAAAGCAATCAGATTAGTCGCTGCTTTTACTTCCATAAAAAGGATGGTCTCAAGAAATTTAGGTCTTCTTTAAGAAAAAGTGAAAAACGATTTAGCAGGCAGCCAACTGTCTTCAGATGAACACAATCAAATCAATAACGCATGATCCTATTTCAACACCCCTCTGAAATATTAGAGAAACCAAATGGAAATTCCTACACTGGTTTGTCAGAACAAGAGATAAAAAACAAAAAACAAACAAGAAACTTTGACAGGAAGCATTTTTAAAACACACTGCGCGCGCGTGTGCGCACGCGCACACACACACACTGTGTGGCATTCTTCATTGTTGTTGTTGTTCAGTTATTTTTCAGCCAAAGCTGATCTTTGTGACCCCATTTGGGGTTTTCTTGGCAAAGATACTGGAATAGTTTGACATTTCCGTCTCCAGCTCATTATACAGATGAGGAAATTGAGGAAACAAGGTTAAGTGACTTGCCAGGGTCACACAGCTAATAAGTGTCTGAGGCCAGATTTAGACTCATGAAGATGAGTCTTCCTGATTTTAGGCCTAGCACTGTATCCACTGGGCCACTTAGCTGCCCATACCATTCTTTAGGATTTTGAAGTTTAGAGGGGTTGCAGTCCTTCACCATTAGAAACAACAAAGCTCAGCAGAGTTAGGAAGAATAACTAGTTAAAAAAGGAAGCTACCAGATGGCATCCCTGGAGAGGTCACACCCCAGATGGGCTCATCTCTGGTCCAGTTGTCCCTGCTCCTCACCCCCCCATGTGACAACCTCACAGTGTCTTTTCTAAGGTACTTTGCCTTGAAGCAAAAATTCTTCTTCAGTCTCTGCCACATATGGGAAGTAAGGCTGACATATAAAAGGATTTTAAGTGCCCAGTCCTATGCCCAAAGCAATGGAGAATAAAGAAAAGCTCTATGTGGGGATAATGCCTTCCAAGAGCTTATAATTTTCAATTATTGCCTTTTATGTACTAAATCATGTTCAAAATCTCCTGCCTTTTATTCAAAGGCCTTCACAATCTAGTATCCCCTTACCTCTCTGGTCTGATTGCTTATTTTCTTCTTTCCATGTACTGGATAACTCTCTGGTCCTCAAACATTTATTGTGTGCCTGGCATATACTTCCTCTTCACTGTTAAATTCCTACCTGTTCTTTGCTATACAACACGAACCCATCCCCTATTATCAGTAATGGTGGCCCAACTAATCAACAAGCATTTGTTAAGGACCCATGTTATAGGAAAGATGGGCTCTAGGGATACAATACCAAAACAAACTACTTCTGTTCTTGTTTTTTGTTGTTGTTGTTGTTGTTGCTGTTGTATTTTGGCAGGGCAACGTGTGTTAAGTGACTTGCCCAGGGTCACACAGCTAGTGTCAAGTGTCTGATGCCAGATTTGAACTCAGGTCCTCCTGAATCCAGGGCCGGTGCTTTATCCACTGTGCCATCTAGCTGCCCCTAACTACTTCTGTTCTTAAGAAGAAAAAAAAAGCCTTTATTAAGCACCTACTTTATGCTTGGGCATTGTGCTAAACACTTTACAAATATTATCTCATTTGATCTTCACAATAACTCTGGAGTTAGGTGCTGTTATTATCCTCATTATATAGTTGAGGAAACAGGCAGACAGTGGTTAAGTGATTCATCCAGGGTGATATAGCTAGTAAGTGCCTGAGGCCACATTTGAACTTAGGTCTTCCTGATTTTAGGCCTAGTGTGCTCTATTCCTTGTGCCAGCTAACTGCTTCTAAGCTACACAATAGGTATGTATATATTATACAAATTATATAAAAAAAAATGCAAGATAATTGGGATGGGGAAGAGAGGGCAAGGCACTCACTACTAAGGAAATTTAAAAGGCCTCACTCACATAGGAAGCAGAACTTGAGGTAAGCTTTGAAATAAGCTAAGGATCCTACAAAGAAGAAAAGAGGGAATGTATTCTAGGAACAGGAGAGAGGCTATGGAATGCCTTGTATGGAGAAGTGAAAGTAGGCTGGTTTGCCTGGATTCATAGAGATTGATTAGACCAAGATTGTGAAGGTTTTCAAACATCAGAAAAGGGAGTCAACTGGCTGACCTAGAAACAATAGGGAGGCATTGGAGCTTTCTGAATAGCAGAGAGACATGGTCAAACCTGCTCTTTACGAATATCACTTTGGCAGTTGGATTGAGAATGGCTTGGAGAGGTGGAGAGACTGGAGGTTGGGAGACCACTTGGGAAACTATTACAATAGACAAGTCAAGAGTTGATGAGGGACTAGACTAGGACAGTGACCATAAAGTAGAGAGAAGGTGATAGATATTGTGAAGATAGAATCTGCAAGACATGACAACAGACTGGGTATGAGTGCAAGGGAGTAAAAAAGTCAAGGATGGTTGAGAAATTGTAAACTGTGATGACTAGAATGATGATGATATGAATCATATAGGGAAAATGGGAAAAGGGATGGGCTTAGAGAAAACATAATGAAGTCTCTTTCCTACATGTTCTATATGATGGCTATGAAACATCCACCTGGATACATTCAATTATCAAGTGGTATATTCTCCTTCAGATCTCACATAGCATAGTTGTTTCTTTTCTTGTTATAATAACTTATATTTGTATAGAACTTGAAGGATTACAAAGCACTTTCCTAATAACAACCTTGTGAAGTAGTACAAATATTATCCACATTTTACAGATGAGAATACTGAGCCTCCAGAAGATCAGTAATTACATCGTACTGCCTTATGGTTGAGATATGGGATTGATAGGTTCAGAAGCATTAGGACTAGAAGAGATTTCTGTGACTATTTGTATCACTGTTTTATATGTGAAGAAAATTAAGTTCAGAGGAGGGGAAATGCCCCAAATCACACAGTGAGTCAGTTCTCCGGACTCCTAGTCCAGTGCTCTATTTTCCAGAACACAAGAGAGCATACAATCAAGTAATATGATACTCAGAACAGTGATTCACATAGAAGGCATCTAAACCATGTTTGTTTAATTGAATTGCAATGTGTCATAATCTCACGGATATCAAACAAAAAATAAATTAAAAAACACAAGCTTTTATTCATGGATCCTCACTATCCTTTAGTAAATAGATTCTTTTAGACTTCCTCTTGCAAGTTCTGCCCTTTTTAAATTTTCTTCCTCTTCTCTTTTAAAAAAAATGACAATCTAATTTTTTCTCCATCATTTCCTACTGAAGCCATTTTCTGTCTTAATAGTCCATACAATATTCTTTCCCAGGATTCTCTCTTCCTTCTTCACGCCTTATATACAAATTGTTGCCAAGTCCTGTCAATTGTACCTTCACAATGTATCTAATATATATGCCACTTCTCTCTTCTGACATTGTTACCACTCCGGTACAGGTCTTCATAAATTCATGTCTGGACTATTGCAAAAGACATCTAGCTGGTCTTCCTGCTTCAAGTCCATCCTTAGACTTCCCACTGCAGTCCATCTTCTACTCAGCCATTGAAGCAATCTTCCTAAAGCTCAAATATGACCATATAAACCTCCCCCTCAATAAACTCCATAGATCCCCATCATATCCAGGATCAAGTGTAAAAACCTTTGTTTGACTTGTAAAACCCTGCATATTTCAGTTGGTCCTCTTACATATAACTCCTCTCTATATACTCTACACACCAATGACACTGGACTCCTTGTTATTCTTTGAACAGGATACTTCATCACCTGACTCTGGGCATTTTCACTGGCTGTCCGCCATGATAGGAATTGTCTCTATCTTCATCTCTACCCCCTGAGAGCCTTCAAGTCTTATCTAAAATCCTACCTTCAGCAAGAAGCCTTTCCCACTCCCCAATAATGCCAGTGTCTTCCCTCTGAGATTTTCTCAAATTTATCTTGTGTGTGTGTGTGTGTATAATTATTTTCATGTTGTCTTTTCCATCAGATTGTGAGCTGAATACAGTGATTATTTCTGTCTTTAAAATAATAACAACAATAGATAGCATTTAAAGCACTTCAATAATTGCAAAAACAAAAACAAAACATTACAAAGAGTTTTATTGGATCCTCACAACAATCCTAGGTATTACTCTTGTCTCTTTTATCAGATCGACTCAGACAGACATTAAGTGACTTGCTGAAGATCACATAGCCATGAAATGTCTGATACAGGTATAGTGCTCTTTTCTAATGCACTACCATCTCCTTGTATTACCAGCACTTAGGTGATGCCTAGAACATAGTAGGTACTAATAAATGCTTGTTGACTGGACAATTTGGTTTGGCATGGGTGTGTTTGCAAGCAGCAAAGAAGTCAGGAGAAGAAGAGAAATTGAAGATTACAGAGAGTGGAAGTGATAGTGGGTGACATCTTTTGAAAAAGACAGGAGGAGGATGGGATCAATCATGCATATAGAATTGTTAAACTCTGCAAGGAAGAGAGCTGTTTCTTTGTGCAAGATAGGAGTGATGGAAGAGATACCCAGGAAAGATGTCTGAATGATGTGAAAAGAGGAGAAGGGGAGAGGAGGGAGACCTTGAGAAATAGGCTCCATTTTCTTTCTTTTTTCTTTTCTTTTCTTTCTTTTTTGTGGGACAATGAGGGTTAAGTGACTTGCCCAGGGTCACACAGCTAGTAAGTGTCAAGTGTCTGAGGTAGGATTTGAACTCAGGTCCTCCTGAATCCAGGGCTGGTGCTTTATCCACTGTGCCACCTAGCTGCCCCCTGCTCCATTTTCTTAATGAAGTATAACTAGAGTTCTTTAGCTGAGATGGTTGGAAGGTAGGGTTCTAAGAAAAGCTCTAAATGATTTTGGAGCCTCAGTGGCAAGTCAGATAACTGAATCTCTCCCACCATTCCCTCGGGACCTTACAAGAACCTTGTTGTGCATCTCTCAAATGCAGTTATCATGTACTGTCTCACAATAGAGATTCCTGAGTGTCATATTTTCTGCAACATTTTATACTTCGTGCAGGCATGCTTTGTATCTTATCTAAATAATCTGTCCCAGAAACTATAGGATCAGGTTCTATACACTGTATGTGTGATTAAATTTAACTGAATCATAAAATGTAAGCCCTAGAACAGGCCTTAGATTTATCTAGTCTAACTCCATCCTTTTATGGGAGAAAATTGAGACCCAGAGAGAGAATGACTAGGATAAGGTAATACAATGAGTTAATTGAAAAAAATCATGTTTGGAACCCAAGTCTCTGACCTCTCAGTTAAAGGTTCTTTCCACTGCATCATGATGCTTTCATCCAGTTTCCTGGAGGTCTCTATACCTGCTCATTCCTTTTTTTCTTCATAAACTCATCTAAAAATATGCACCTAAATGGGTATAGGATAATTTGCAAATACTTTGTATGCCCCAGTACTCTAAAAAGTCATAAAACTACTGTGTAATTAAATGAGGTTAAAAAAAATAATAGAAGTTAAATATCCAAAGAGTCTGACTAAGTGCATTTGGGGTACACTTTCAAAAATATTCAATTAGATTAGAAATAAAAGCACTTTGGTTAGTAGTGGGAAATGGATTTTTTCAACTACGCTTAAAAATGTACTTAAATTAAAATGTAGTTAAAAGGTAGGACAGAGTCACTTATAAAGTCTCATCTGATTCCCAGAGCTCCATGCATAGAACTGTCTTCTGCACACTTAGACATGGTTTATGGCATCTCTATTGTGCTGAAGGAACAATAACAAAGTTTGCAGCTCAATGAGAGCACAGAAATTGATTTAAACTTCTTTTCATTGTAGCATAAATTTATTACCATCACCATGAGTGAATAAGGGCCTAATTTTCTAATTTGAATTTTTTAGCCTTCACAAATCTGTTTTCTTTCTCCTCTAAGGAACCTCCCCAAAGGTTGCGGTGCCTGTATCCCACTGACTGAAGAAAAAGTTAAAGTATTCAGAGTTGTGTTTTCTTTCACTTGGAAGGAAGGAAGGTAGGAATAGAAGGGGGAAGAAGAGAGGGAGGGGAAGAAGGAAGAGGGGAGTAGAGAGGGAGAGATGGGAAAAGAGAGGAAGAGATGAGAAAGGAAGAGAATAGAAGGAGGAGGGGAAGGGGAAGAGGAGAGGAAGAGAGTGAAAGAGGAAGGGGGCAAGGAGAAAGAAGGAGGAATGGCAGTGAAGCCTTAGATTACTTCAAAGGAAAGTTCTGTGAAAAACATAAACATGATACGACATTAAATTATTAATATTATAGCATTTTATTGACTCAATTGAGAATCTATTGTATTAAAATAATATATATGAGAAAGAAATAAGAGCATAGTAGAGAAAAGGCAGGTTTAGAATGAGGAACATCTGACTTCAGGGAATAACAGGTTCAAATCTTACCTCAGCAATTTACTAATTATATGACCCCAGACAACTCTTGAAGACTGAACTATGGAATATTGAAGAGTTGCTGATCTTCATTTCCAGAGGGAATTTCCTCCTCACACTGCCCAAAATTAAAAGAAAAAGCAATGTACCATGTCTCTGTAATAGACTGTAGGAGGGATCATATCTTATCCGACAAAGGTCTGCACAGAGTGCATGCACTTAATACATGTTGGTTGAATTGAACATTTACAATGTGCTCAATCCTCCCAAAGAGGATAAAAACCAGTCTTTACCTTCAAGAGGTTTGCAATGCAGGTAAAGGTAAAGCTGACATGTATAAAACAATAGAAAAAAGTAAAAGAAACTGTAGTTAGATGCCAAATTCTATGGTACAAACTGTGATTGCTTTAGGAATTCAAAGAAGAGATAAGGAAGAAGGCTAGATTAGTTAGATAAAGGTTTCCTGGAGTTTGGTAGACTTGAGGTTTTTTCCTTGAAGGATGGGTTGAATTTGAATAGGCAGATAAGAGGAAGGAGAGTGATGTTTTGTTTTGTTTTGTTTTGTTTTTGGGGGGGTGGGCATGATCTGAAGGGAAAATAAGACTAAAGGCATAGAGACAGTGAGAAGACTGGCCTGGGTATGTTCATGAGAATATAAGAATGCTAAGCAATTAATATCTAGATTATAATGGACCAAACAAGAGGGAATGGATTCATATTAAAGTGGAAGATAACTTAAATGTACATCAGGATGACCAAAAACTATTAATGGACACCTGAAAGAGATTATGAAGGCTTTGTCCCTGGCAATCTTCCAAAGGAGAGTAAATTACTATAAGTCTGGAAAGATGTACATCTTAGTGTACCAGAATGTTAAGACTAAAAAGACCTGAGAGAACAGTTAGCTTAGTCTCTTTGAATTTGGAACCCAGAAAGGTAAAATTATTTGTCTAGTTAGCATCAAATAACCTGAGTAACTGGAAGAGCAGGGATTTTGACCCATGTCTCCTTGATGTAGGAGGCAAAAAAAGGGGTTAACAGAAAAACCTAAGACCCAATCTGTAATTTAGATCTGAGCTCTAAGAGGGATTCAGATCCCAGTTAATGGATAACTCAAGACCTGCGTCTTCATTAATACAAGTCAGGGCCTAGGTTTCTCCTTACCCACATTAATCAGCACTCATAACAAGAACATAAAGAGGCAGGTCATAGAGACCTTAACTATAACAATGATATACAGACAAGGCATAGAAATTCAAAGTGATAAATGAAGATATTTTGAAACTGGACATGGGAATCAAAAAGTGACATGCACAGAAAAGGCCAAATTTGTCCCTCGATTCACCTTATGACATGTAAACCCCCAAAACACACCTCCACAGAAAAAGGCACCTGCCTAGGGGGTTGGCTTAGGACCCCAGGAAATCCAAATTAGGATAAACTATCCCCTGTATCTCCCTAAGGTGGAGATTATTATAATGAAACTGATAATCAATTTATCCATTATATATATATATATATTTTTTTTTTTTCTTTCCCTATTCCAGAGATACAGTTCCACTTTTCTGTTTTTCTCCCTGTGTTCACTCATAGTATTGCAATAAAACTTGGGAAACTGAGTCACTGAGTCTTGTAATTCTTTTGGGATGACTCATGATCATTTTGACTCTAATTCCATCCCACATCATCCTGATTCTCCCATCCACTATATCCTGCTACTTCAGAGTCATAACTAGGGCAGAGAGATGGGACTTTGCCTCAGAGCACTAGAGCTATCAATCTTCCCTCTTCACCACTGTAGTCTCCTTATACCTTACCTCAGTTTCTTCTATAGACCTTCCACCAGAACCCTCTGTACCTACAGAGTGACTACATTTGCTCCTTTGACTAGTCTCTTCCCACATTCCTACCACCTAGAGGCAGCTAGGTGACACAATGGATAGAGTGCTGGGCCTGGAGTCTTAAAGACCTGAGTTTAAATCTGGGCTCAGATGTGCAGTAGCTGTGTGACCCTGTGTAAGTCACTTAAGCTCTTTTTACCTTAGTTTCCTCAATTATAAAATAGGTATAATCATAGTACCTACCTACAAGAATTATCGTGAAAATCAAATCAGACAATGTTTATTAAGTGCTTAACTGAGTGCCTGGCACATTGTTGGTGCTTTATAAATATTTCTTTCCTTTTTCTCCTTCTTGGAACCTAGATAGATTCACATAAACATTGACCTTCTTCCCATCAGAACTTCCCTTTCTTTCATATAATTGGCATTTAATCAAAGGAGACAATTTAAGCACATGCTTTGTAAACCTCAAAGCACTATACATGTGTTCATTTTATTAATTTCACCAGAATGCTGAACTCCAGTCCATGACAGCATTGGCTACCAACAGGCTAACCCTTAGGAAGTGAAATTTCTGCTGGAAATTTCAGGAAATCTAGAAAAGGATGTGTTTTTGTGATAGTGTCAAAGGAGGTAGAAGGGACCCTACATGTTCTCTAATCCAACACCTTTATTTTACAGCTGACAAAACTGAGACACAGAGAAGAAAAGTGACTTAACCAAGGTCACAAAAATAATCTTGGTGATAGAGCTCAGACAGAACTGAGGTCTTGCGACTCAACTTCAGCACTCTTTCCACCCACACCAAGCTGCCTGTCTGGCCCTCACAGAACAGATGTTAAAAGGAAAGGGTTCTAGAACCCTTAAGATGCCATTTCAAAAAGAGAGTTATGGGGCAGCTAGGTGGCACAGTGGATAAATCACCGGCCCTGGATTCAGGAGGATCTGAGTTCAAATCTGGCCTCAGACACCTGACACTTACTAGCTGTGTGACCCTGGGCAAGTCACTTAACCCTAATTGCCCTGCAGAAAAAAAAAAAAAGAGTTATTCCTTCAGCCCTTCTGCTGGGGATGCTAATGAGGATGACAGGACCCTAGGCAGAAGAAATGAAGGAGAAAGGAGCAGTGGCTGGCCAGCACCAGGCTCCCAATGACAGAAGGTTTTCATCCAAAGAAGGAAGGAGCACTTGCTGTGCATTGCTGAGAGGGAGAGATTCTGAAATCTCTGTCATTAAAAAGCTTTTTCTAATCTGTTACAAAGAAGAGGAAAAAATAGCCCAAGGAGCAAGCCATATCGTCTTCAGGCAAGCTCCTAACCCTGTGGGCTGCTCACTAGATGAGCTTTCCACTGAATAATGCTGTTAATGGTGAGATGTGTTATCAATTAATGCCATAATAATACAGTAATTATAAAATGATTATAATTAAATCCCAACAATGAACTTTATGGGCAGAAAAGAGCTGAAAGAAATAAGATGCATAATTCAGCAAGGAAAATGTTGTTTAAGGAATAATTCATCAAAAAACCATAAAAAAGATGGGGTTTATGAAAAATCTTCATGCTGTCACCTTTCATGGGAGGAACAAGGATGAGCTTGGAACAGGCAGCCAGGAAACCACTCATTTTCCACTGCTGTTCAGAGAGGATGCTGTGGAAGGGAAGTAAAGGTAAAAACCTACATCCCATCTGTCCCTCTCTAAGCCCAGGGAATCCAGGATAAACTTCCCAGTGGTGCTGAATTCTAAGTCTTTTGGAACCAAGTATTGCACTGGGTCTTTTAACTTCCCTTCAAACTCATTTACAAATAGCTCTTAAACTGGCTTCCATATTCTCAAAGATTCTAGTAGTGTATTATATTGGAAGGAGAGCTGGATTTCAATGTGGAGGACTGCAGGCTGTACTATTTACTACCTGTATGACTTTGGTTAAGTCACTTCTATATTCTAGACTTCCGTTTCGTCCTTTGTAATAATAAGTTTGAATTTGATGCTATCTAAAGTTCTATTTAGCTCTCCAGTCCTGTGATTATCCTGGCTTCAGATTCAGTTGCAGTTTCAGCTAGGTCACGCAGTAGATAGATTGCAGGGCCTGGAGTCAGGAAGACCTGAGTTTAAATCCAGTTTCAGACATGTACTAGCTGTGTGAGCCTAAGCAAGTCACTTAAGCCTGTTTGCCTCAGTTTCCTCATTTGTCAAATAATCTGGAGCAGGAAATGGCAAACCATTCCAGTATCTTTCCCAAGAAAACCCCAAATGGGGTTATGAAGAGTCAGCTATGACTGAAAACAACTGAACAACAAGAGGCAACATGATACAGTGGAAAGAGCACTAGATTTGGAGTTGAATTCAAATCCCATCTCTGCTACTCACGACCTGTGTGACCTTGAACAAGGTCATTTTACTTCTCAATTTCCTTCTCTGTAAAATGGAGGTGGGGTAGATTAGGTAGCCTATCAAGTCTATTATATCTCTATATCCCATGAAGTCTACAAGATCATGGTTCCCTTTGTATCCTGGATTAAAAAGATGTGATCATTTTTACTTTGCAGCTATAGAATCACTTAACATCAGAGTTAGAAGGAACCTCAGCAGTCAACCCATGTCTGAACAATAATTCCCTCTATGAAATCCTCAATAAGTGATTAAGCACTCTTATTTAAAAACTGAGAGAACAGCTAGGTTTGTGTAGCTAGGTCAAAGATTGACTGGTGGGGAGGAAAGTTTAATAAGGCTGAAATAGTAGGAAGGGGACAGGTTATGAAGAAACTTAAATGACAGGGAAATTTATATTTGATCCTGGAGGTAATAAGAAACCACTGGAGGTGACTGAGTAGGGAGGTGACATGATCAGACCTTAACTTTAGGAAAATTACTTTTGTACCTAAGTGGAAGATGAATTGAAATATGGAGAGACATTCAATGGAATTTAAGAAAAAGTGATTTTGCACTCCATCTTTGCTCTTTTCCTCTTTCCAGAATGTGTGGCAAGTCTCTCTGTCTCTGTCTCTCTCTGTGTGTCTCTGTGTGTGTGTTTGTGTGTCTGTCTCTGTGTCTCTCTCACTCTGTTTCTCTGTGTGTTTATCTCTGTGTCTCTGTCTCTTTCTCAGATTTCTCATGAGGTGTCAAAACCTCCCCCCAAACCCAGCAGAAATGTCAACTCTTCCAATAGGCCACTACAGCAAGTGGTCCTCTAGGTGAGCCTGTCAGGACCTTGGGCATCTGCATCTTCCGTTTTGTTTCTCTTTACCTGATCATAGGTGTTCAAACAGTAATCTTGAGAAATGGAACTTTAAAAATAATCTTAGTTCCCATTTCTTTTCATTATTTCTCTTGTGATTCTTGACCTTTTTTCCCCTCCATATGAATTTTATTATTAGTTTTTCTAGTTCTGTCAGGAAATCCTTTGATAGTTTGAAGGGGAACTAACAATCCCAGATCTCAAACTATACTACAAGTAGTAATTATTAAAACAATTTAGTACTTGTTAAAAAATAGAGCAGTCTAGTAGTGGAACAGATTAGATACATGACTTCCAGAAGCAAATGTACCTAATACCCTAGTATTCAATAAATACAAAGACCCCATCTACTGGGCTATTACCATCTGACAAAAACTGCTGGGAAAACTGGGTAAACGTATGAAATCAATTAGATTTAGACCACCAACCCACACATTATGCAAAGGTAAGTTCCAAATTGGTGTGTGACCTAGATATACAGGGTCATATCATAAACAAATTAAAGAGACTTAGAAAAATTATCTAGAATATATATGGACAGGAGAAAAGTTCATGCCAACACAGGGAATGGAGAGTATCATGAGATAACATGGATAATTTTGATTATATAAAATTAATGTTTATGCATGAACTAATAAACTTTATATTAAAAGGGAAACAATTAACTGGGAAAATCTTTGCAGTGTTTGTCTAAAAATGGTCTAATTTCCAAGATACATAAGGAACTAATTCAGATTTATAAGAAAAAGAACAATTTCCTAATTGATAACCAGTCTAAGATTATGATCAGACATTTCTCAAGGGAAGATACACAGGAGCTATCTATGGTCATATGAAAATACTGCAAATCACTACCACTTTAGAAAAGGCAGAGTAGATCAAAACTCAGATTATACTTCATATATTTTGGAGTAACCAGGATGACAGAAAAGTTTAGAGGGACTGTGAGAAAACCTGCACATTGATGTACTCTTGGTGGATCCAAGAATGGCTACAACCTTCCTGGAAAACAATTTGGAATTACATACCAAAAGTCATTAAAGAGTATGTCCTTTTAACCAGCTATACCACTGATAGACCTATACACAAAATAAATTAAAGAGGAAAAGATCCTTTATGTACAAAAATATTTAAAGCAGCTCTTTTTGTGGTGACAAAAAACTGGAAACTAAGGATGTCTAACAACTAAAGAATGGCTAAATGAGTTGTTGTATATGATTGTGATGCAGCATTATTGTGTTATAAGAAATAAAAAATAGATGATTTCATAAAGAAATTTCATAAAGAAATGGAAAGACTTTTATGAACTGATACAGAGAGAAGTAAGCAGAACCAAAAGAACAATTTATACCATAACATCAATATTAAAAAAATGAATAATTTTGAGAACTTTTATAGACTGAAGAATGAAAAGAGCAGAAAAAGAACAATTTATACAATGACAACATTATAAAAATAAATAACTTTAAAAGCTGTAAAGACTATGATTGATACAATGACTATTAATAATTCCACAGGATGAATGATAAAACATGCTATCCATCAAAGAAAACTGGCAGATTTAGGATGCAGAATGAGACATATATTTTTGTATATAGTCATTGAGGGAATTTGTTTGGCTTTACTACATATATTTGTTATAAGAAAATTGTTTTCCTTATCTTTTTTCTTAATTGTGTGGGGGTTGAGAAGGAGAGAAAATAGATTTCTGTTGATCTTTTTTTAAATAGCAAGGTGAGGCTGCCTCAGATGTAAAATATGGCATGCACTTTCAGAAGCAATCCCTGTACTGTTAGCTTTTCTTAACTATTTTGCTTTGTTACAAGAGATGGCTCACAAAACAGGAATATTTGTAAATGTTTATAATGTAAAAATAAAATCTCTCAATATTTTTTAAATGGATACCATAGGAGCTACTCTGAGCTCAATGGTTTTGATATATTACACATGTGCATGCATATAAATTTTAGATAGTTATATCTATATAGATATATTGATCTATATTAATACTCTTCTGGGTCTGTGATCTCATCTCTATGGTCATTCCTTTGGATGATGTAAAGTCACTCAACCCATGTGACTTTCACCCATTTTTCTCCTATGTCTTAGCCACAGAGAGTTGTTAGTCAATGAGCATTTAACAACTGCCCACTATGTACCAGAAATCATACTAAGTGATGGGGACACAAAGAAAGGCAAAAAACAAAACAAAACAAAACAAAATCAAACCATAGTCACTGTTCTCAGAACAGTGAACATAATTATGTACAAACACAGATTGGGGGAAGGAGAGGTTTTATCTCTGCTTAACATTAGAAGGATATTCATGGAGCACACAAATTATGCATCAGTTATTTCTCGCTCTCTCCATTTCATCCATCCATTTTCTTTTTCAGTAATATATTTCTTCAATGAGATCTTTTATACTTTCTACTATTTCACTATTTATAATGTGTCACCACTTATTCATACCTAATGTGCCCTTCTTGCCAGCTGCCCATATCTTTTGGAAATATCATAATGAACAACATATACCTTACAGTTTGGTCTCCATCTTCACTATCCCTTCACCATGTTATAGATAACAGTTGATGACTTCAGACCAATTGAACAGGGATGAAAGTTTTGGGAAAGCCTGACCCTTCCTCACCTAGCTCCTGGGTGAAGAATACAGGAATGTTTGCCCAACAGTCACAGGATTAAGGCTGGAGGTTTTACTATCATAGCCACAGGCCAGGATCCTCTTGATTCATTGTCATAAACCCTGAGGAGAGAAATAATAATATGGATAAGAGTAATTATTTATATAATATTTTAAGGTTTGCAAAGCACAACTGTGGGAGGTGGGTGCTATTATTATCCTCATTTTATATATAAGGACCCTGAGACTGAGAGGTTAAGTAACCTTCCCAGGGCCACAGACTTAGCAAGTGTTTGAAGCAAGGTTTAAAGGCTAGTCTTCTTTATTCCATCACTCTCCCTGTTGTGTCTAATGGACAAAAGTCCACTTTAAAAGGGTTAATTCCTTTCCAAACTGATTACTTTTTCTGGCAGACAGGTATGATTAATCAAGATGGATTGACCTTGCCTTCTGCTTCTCTCTTGCCTGACACAAAGGGAACAGGAACCTATCGTTTTTATTTCTTTTTCTCCTTTGCTTACAGGTTCTGAGAGACAAGAGCATACTGGTTCTACTCTTACTTTTCTTCTTTTCCTTTCTGATGGCTCTGGAGAACTCTGGGCCTCCAGCTCTGTTGGACTTGCTTGTTGTCCTGGATCTTCTCTAACTTGAAACTAGCCAATGACAGAAACCTGGGCTTTGTAGGTGGTGGTGGTGGATGTTGTTGTTTTACCCACCCCCTCCTTCCTGCCTTCCTCTTTCCTTCTTTGTCTGTCTGTCTCTGTCTGTCTGTCTGAGCCCCCCCCCTTCTCCAGCTTTCTTTCCTCTCCTAACTCTATGTCTTCTCTCTTCTCTTTCCCTCTGCCACATAGATGATTGCTCAGAAATGCCAAGTAGGCCTAGGAGATTTCACCCACAGCCAGCCTTGTTATAGAAATAATTGTATGCCTTTATTTCTAATATTATTAAGCATTGTCTTTTAGTACTGAAATCATTACTGATAGATTTCTATGTTGTTGAGCTAATGATTCCCCTGATGGGCCATGTGCTAAGTAGCTCAACTTACAAGAGATTGGCATATTCATTACTGAGCTAAGAATTTCCTTATTATCTATCTTCTGATAATCCCCATTAAATACCACCCTCCCCCCAGAACAAAACTGGGTAGTTACTTTGTGGGTGCAGCTTTGTTGGCATTCTAAAACCAAGGACAAAAGATCGCAGGAGTAGTGGCACTCAAAAACTTTAGGGTTTCAACAAACTCAGGAGATGATGGAAGCTGGGGCTTCAGTAAAAAATGCTGGCTTTTCCTATGTGAATAATTAATCCAAACTCTTTTGAAAGATTATGGATCTTGTTTAGGAGATAGGACCTGAAATATTCCAGGGTTCATCATTCACCAACAGGAGCATTGGTAATACTCCGCATCTCTGACTTGGACAGCACATTTACTTTCGTCTGTCACAGCGGTAAATGTCTTCAAAGAGCATGTATCTTCCTCATTTTGCCTTCATTGATGTTAACATTCAGAAAGTTATCTGTGTTATATCATTTAAAGAATAATGTATAATTATGTTATGGGGAAAATTGATGGGGGTTTGGGGTAGGGGTTCTTAGGAATTCCTCTTTAAAGAATTATACCCAAAAAAATTTTTAAAAAAGAATTACACCCTCTAGTACGCAAATCCAATTAGAATAAAATCATATTTTACTTAGGTGCAAGGGAAAGGAAACCAAGAGAGAAGTCCTTGGACTTCTTGTCATGGGGAGAAGGCATGGCACTGAGGTGAGAGGTGTGGCTCTCTGAGATATCTTTCTCCTGGAGCAGGAGACAGGCAGATGCTTTTATGAAGGACTGATGGTGGTCTCATGAGGTGATCATTTGACTGTAGAAAGTTCCCTTATTGGAGGAGGACCATCTCCCACTGGTGGTGGCTGAGGGCAGTTGGGTGAGGGTGGTCTCCAGATCTCTCAAGCCATCTCTCTCCCCCTCAGGCCACAAAGGCAGCAGCCACACCTAATCTTATCTTACCAAGGTGTGGGGGAGACTGGAATGAAGGGTGGTGGTCCTAGAGCTAACTCAGTCCCCATCTGGTGCTACTTGCCTTTTTAGTTGTGTCTGCCCTTTGGTTTAGTTTCTCAAGGAGAAGGTTCTTTGATTTACCCCCAAAAAACTTCTGAGGTACCCTGGGCTCATAACAACTTCAACATGGGCATGGGAAATACCTAGCTGAATCAACACCTTTAAAATGTGATCTCATTTTAGTGAATGGAAGATTCTTTTTGAGTATACAAATAAACATATTGGAAACTTGTATTTTTTACATCTTTCAGTTGTGTGATAATAATGATGTAGTATGCTAAAGAATATTAATTAGAATTTCCCTTCTAATATCCTCATCAAAGATGCCTTCAATGTGGGAATAAATTTTGCATGTTTTGGTCTGCATCTGTGATTTGAGCCACGTGGGGAACTAATAGTGAGAAAATTCCCACTACTGATGTCAGTAGGCATCTGTTCTACAACTTAGAGTTTTATAAAGTTGCTTGGATCACTGAAAGGTTAATTGACATTCCCAAGGTCACATAGCCAGTGTGTGTTAGAGGAGATAGTTGAATCAAGATCTTACTGATGCTAGATTGCTTTTATAATTTAATGTGAATAGAAATGTAGGGATATGGAACAGTTGTTAATTAAGTATGATAATATATAAAGACTAAGGTTTTTTCCCCCTATGTTTGGTGTCTTCCCCAGAAATGATAAATTTAAAACTGGAAGGAACCAAAAAGGTTCCTTCTAGTTCAGAGATGTCAAACTCAAATAAAAATACAAAGATCCCTATGAGCCACATATTGACTTAGAAAGCTACATATTAACATTTTCTATATTTATTTTGTTTTTGTTTCTTTTGTTAAATATTTTCCATTTGTGTGTGTGTGTGTGTGTGTGAGGCAATGGGGTTAAGTGACTTGCCCAGAGTCACACAGCTAGTAAGTGTTAAGTGTCTGAGGCCGGATTTGAACTCAGGTACTCCTGATTCCAGGGCCGGTGCTCTATCCACTGAGCCACCTAGCTGCCCCTTCCAATTATATTTTAATCTGATTTGGGCCATGATTGGAAGTATTGTGAATTGCATAAGCCCACCTAATATTGCCTAACTCCTTATTTTGCAAATAAAGAACAGTCCAGCAAGGTTAAGTGACTTACCAAAAGTTACACAAGTCACAGAGCACCAGATTTGAACCTATGTTCTCTAACTCTAGGTCCAGCACCCTTTCCACTGTGCCAGCTGAACTCTCTTCAGTTACCCTTTGCATCAATCTTGCCCTCAAACTTGTGTCACATCCATATGTAGAATGTCTTTGAAGATAAAATATTTGTTATAAAAATCTTCATGTATTTTTTCCACTTTTTTTTTGGAGGGCAATGTAGGGTTAAGTGACTTGCCCAGGGTCACACAGCTAGTAAGTATTAAGTGTCCGAGGCTGGATTTGAACTCAGGTCCTTCTGAATCCAGGGCCAGTGCTTTATCCATTGTGCCACCTACCTGCCCCCACTAAAATTGTTTTTAGAGTACTTGGTTTTCTGACCATGGATAAATTTATATCAACTACATTTCTGGATTAAATTGTTATAATTGACAAACTACATATAATTAGGTCACTTATGGATAGACTCTGTACTTGACTCTCTAGATTTACTTTCTATTCAGAGACTAAAAGGCTAGATTTAGTTGGATCCAGAAGGCAATGAAATAATAAAGAAAGTAAAATCCAAGATTTGAAGATATCAAATCTAAGGTCCTAAATCCTCAGAAAGAGTCCTAAGCCCCAAGAAAAATTTGTAACAGAACAATTTGACAAATAAAACCAATAGAACTAAGGGCATCATCTTAATTATATGTGTACACAATGCATATATGAGCCCATACTAGTTGTCATATGTGATAACACTAAAGAACCCAAGTCTCTCTCTCTCCTTTAAAGAGTTTCTCTGATATCCATAAGCCTTATGAATGACATAATGCCTCTACTCTAAATATACCCCTGCCCTCTATTTAATTCCATGGTCTTAGCAAAAGCAGGAATCTTCCATGTAATCACCTTCTATGCCTAGAAATATTCATGCTGGAAATTTCCTTAGAGTGAGGTCTCAATGACTAATTTCTAGCATATCTATTCCTGTAACATCAGAAGTAGGAAACCAACCATATGTACCTACTTGGGCCTTACTCTCTCTCTCTCTTTCCTGCTCCATCCCCCAACCTAAGTTGCATGGGTGGAAGCACTAGGAGAAGTGTTGAAAGTTTGGTTTGGCCTAGTTTTGCCAAATTCTGATGACAACCTCTTAAAGGACATTCATTAATCTCATTTGTCCTCCAAATAGCCTAAAGATCACAGCAACAAAGACCTATAGACTGCCACTACCACCATTCCCAGCAATTTTGACCCTGTTGTATTCTCCCTCTAGTATACCCTTTGCCTTGAACACCTCTTCTTTTGTCCTTAGCCCTTGGGTGCCTAATATTAGGAACCATCACTTCCTTTGTATGAATTAAAACATACCTGTTATAAGTGGCTAGTCTTTTATTTCTAAAGCAACTACAGCAGACTGGAACAACCCTTCAAACCAGATAGGGACACTTTAATGTAACAGGGAGCTCAGAGCTAAGAACTAGATTTCTTTTCTGCTAATGATATTAAAAATTGTACATATAAATAATTTGACAATTCATATGTGTTGTGCTTGGTGTTGTTATCATTATCTGTTGCCTCCCAAACCAGACTTTAGTAACCTTAAGGTCACTGACACTACTACCTGAATGACTTTGGCCAAGTCACAAACTCCCTGGGCCTCAGCTTCCTCACCTATAAAAAGAGATAGTTGATTTGGATCAGGAATTCTTAACTGGGGGTCTGTAAAATTAATTTGAAATATTTAGAAATAAAATCTTTGGATATAATTGATTTCTTTTGTAACATATGCATTTTATTTTATATATTTAAAAATATTCTTTGAAGGGGTCCATTGGCTTTACCTGTCTGCCAAGTGGTTCCATGTCACACACAAAAAGGTAAGGACCCTGTGGACTAGGCTCAAAGATTGCTTCTACCAAAGTGCTTACATTCTTTGGATCCATAATTTTATGACTTATTCATCTTTTTCTTTAATACTCCAAACTACCTAGCAGAGCTACACACAGTAGGCACTCAGTAAATGTTTGCTGATGGTCATGATAATAATGGAATATCCTGCAGCCACCTTAGGCTATTTCAACCCATCCAGAAAGAAAACTGATGATTTGCAGATTGCACTAGCGAAAGAAAGGATTTTTACACATTTCATATGAAAAGCTCAGTCTGGAAATGAGAAATAAATCTTTTATTTGCACTACAAGCATCCTAATGCAAACAAAACACATTCCAAGGCAAGGTAATTTCATTCTGAGACCAGGCTGCTGACTGGAGGAGTCACGCTTAGATGTCCTCCCGTTACGCCATGAACATTAACAATATTGTAAAGAGGAACTAGATTAATAATTTATCAAAAATGAGCTGAATATTTTCTTCCATTATATGATCAGCTAGGCAGCAATGTTGTCTTACTTTGGAATCAATCTTAACCTTATTTTCTATTATGCACTTCCTGTTGTTCCAAAACAAGACTAATTTTATTTTATGCAAGCCACTGAACAGTCACCACTAAAATAAGATTGATTCTGAAGCTCTTTCTAGCAGCACCCCCCCACCTCTTTTTTTATCAGTGTTAATAAAACCACAGTGTCTTGTAAAATTCAATTTAAGATTATTTTCCACCTGGAGAGCTTCAGACACTTACAAAAAATATTCCAGTCATTTCTAGAATGCAAGAGTTAGGAAGTAGATCTTTCATGCAACAGCTTTGCAAAATAAATATTCCCAAAAAAGGACTTAAGAAAAGAGAAATACCACCTATTTTCAACATAAATCCTCTGTGGGAAATAGACAGTGATGGTTATTTTGGAAGGATTCACTTTTTCATTCACAATCTTAATCTAAAATGAATAAGCTATTGGGAATAATGTCTGTAATGTACTCAGAAAATTAGTGTTTTTAGTGAATAACTTAAATGCAATAAACTTTTCCCCCTTTCTAAGCAGAGGGAATGAGACCTTAGTTTTAAAAATCATATATATTTTTTCCAAATTTCTATATATTGACATTTTGCTTATGCCCACAAGACTGCTGGACGTTAATAAATGTTCCATTTTAACACAGTACAACAGCAGGAGACTAGTGTTTTTATATTTAATTTAATGGGCTTCATTTTTGAAGCAAGCAAAATGATGTCTCATCCAATTCATCCTAACCCTGCCTATCCAGATCCATTAAGGTAAAGATATCTTGCATTATTTTGATTTAATTCCTTTGAAAATTTATAAGGCACATATTGTCTGTGTTATGTTCTAGCAAAATTTATACCAATATTGCAATGAAAATATGCCTTTTGTATGTTACAAGGTATCAATAGTAATAGTATTCCTTACAATTATTAATGAAAAGCCCCTTTATCCAAGTGACATGGAAGCATGTCTCTGAGCCACTCATTACTAGATTTATTTCTGGCCATATCTCTACTTAGTCATGGTTGATTGGAATCCTAAAATAGATTCCCCAAGGAGCTGTCTCTTTCTATTTAGAACCCAGATTGGTCTCTACATGGTCTTCCATGATATACTATTGATAAGTTCCTCAACCACTTCTGGTGGAGAAGAGTTTAGACATTGGAGTTTTATATATATCCAGAGTGAGAGTCCCCCCATCTTTCAGAATTTGCAATCTCAAAATTCCTACCTTTCAAAAATATCCACATGCCCATTGACATTGACATTGCACTATTTATAACCATTACCAGATGATCCTCTGGCATTTTAAACAACCACCAAATAGCATCAAGACCTAGACTACATTGTCCCCTGATTCATCAGTGAGTTATTAGTATGTTGTATACATTTCAGAGAATGTAAGAATTTGTTGGGACTTATTAGACATCTTGTTCATTTTCCTCTCTCCCAGCTCCATTTTGTAGAGTAGGACATTAAAGCTTAGAAAAAGGAAGGGGCTTGACCAAGGGCATATAGCTAATTAATGGCAAAGTGGAGATTAATATTACTGACCCATAATGATTTAAGTTTTGCAAAGCACTTTAAATCTATTTATCTTGTCTGATGCTCACAAAAACCTTGTATGTAAATACTTAAATGAATCTATGATCTCATCATTATGGATTTTTCCTCTAAAGATTCACTTCACAACACATACATGCCTCCCTGTTCTTATCCATTGTCCTCCCCTAAATTAAGCACGAGGTGATCCACCCATCATACTAGGGGCCTTCCTCATTCTCTCTTGATATCATGAAAATTCACAGGGAGTTGATAAACTATCCCTCATTTCTGAAAATGACCAGCCTATCTTTTCAATTATACATTTCTTTCTTGACATCCTTTTATATAAGTTCTTCTTCATGCTCCAATGCCTTATTATGGCAAAGAGAACTTAGGTCTTTTATAAAGGTTATGCCAGCACAGCAGAAGCTCTTGGAGAGTCTATCGAGCTGAAAAGGCTTCAAGTGTAACTTTTCAAGCTTCCATTTATCCAAGTCCAGGGAGGATCATCACCAGTAGACGTCACTAGGTCACGGCAACCCAGGAGGTAGAGATTACCTATATTCTACAGATGAGGCAACTGAAGCTCAGAGAGGTTCAGTGATTTGCCCATGATCACACTACTACTGTCAGTGGCAAGACTTGAATCCATTTCTCCTGATGCCAGGTCTTAAACACTTTTCATGACACCATTTTGATGCTTGGTTCTCTGACAATTCTTTCTGCTACACTACACCATCTCCAAAGAGCTTTGCAATATTGTTAAAGTTAAATTAGAAACAGCAGGGAAAATAAACCTTATCATAATAAACAACCCAAACTTACACGAGGCTACAAAAATTCATTTCCTGCTTGTTTATTTGGGTTTTTTTAATTACTATTCTAAAATTTTAAAGAAAAAGTCCTATGTGGGTTTCACTCAGCTTGAGACTTGAAGAAATTTAATCTGTCTTTATTTCTTAATACCAAGGACATTTTTATAGAAACTATTTGTTTCTCAACTCCGTTCTGACATGACAGCTGAGTCAATTAAGCATTAAGGGTCAACACAGGGAACAGCATATCCAGAGATGAAGCAGGACATTTGTAGAAAAACAACAGACTACATACATCCCACTTATTTTTATTTCATTAAACTGTGTTCTCTACTGGAAAAATACACTTTAAAATTTTTATTTTGTTGATGAAAATGGCCTTCTGGTGTACAAAACAGCTAATGCAACCATATAAAACAATGGTTTCTAAACAGGGCCAACTGAGTGATTCATAGATTCCCAAGGGGTCATGGATTGAGGAAAATAGTAAACAACAACAAAAATCCTAACAAGATACAAATATCTACTTTGAGTGACATGTGATAAATATTCACAATGCTCAGAAACGCATGGAGTTTCCTACTTTGCACAAAAGAACATCGGATTTGGATTCAGAGTACCAAAATTCATATCATACCCTTGATGTTTATTATCTATTTGCCACTGGTCAACTTATTTAATCTCCATGGAGCTCAGTTTTCTCATCTTTAAAATGAGAGGATTGGACTAGGCAACTACTAAAGTCCCTTCAAGCTCTAAATCTATAATCCTTTGTGTCTCTTACTTTGAAATCTAGATAGACACCCTAACCTCCAGTGATCCTTCCTGTCCACTGATATCACATTAGATTTTGTTCCCCTTTTTCTTGTTCATGTCAACTACTACCTGGTTGATATTCATTTACACCCTACACACACACACACACACACACACACACACACACACACACACAGCTTCTGCCTAGTTTCACCCTTTGCCACAGACTGTTATAGGGCATGATATATAGGGATGGGAAGAAAGCAGGGAAGGGGAGAAAGAAGGGAATGTGATCCGTGGCTCACTCCTTTCCCCACCTCTATGTTTGCTACACCTAGCCCTGCTGCTGGTCCTAGCAGCAAAATCCCCAGCTCCCAGCCCAGGTTCCAGCTTTTTTTATGAATAGATTGACCTGGGTTTTCCTCTAAAATAAAGAAGGGTCTTCCATCAGTTTTCTACTTATAAAGATCCAATAACATCTCTGAGCATGTGGGTCTTTTTCTACATACATGGTCAAGTGAGAAGTAAGCCAAAAGTACTACTATTACATTATCTCATTGGAGAAAGGAAGGAAGGAAGGAAGGAAGGAAGGAAGGAAGGAAGGAAGGAAGGAAGGAAGGTAAGGTGAAGGCCATGGGAGAAAGCCTTTTCACTTTCTTTTTATGTCCCTACTGTTTTCTTGTTGTTGTTTTTAATATTTCCCTACTGTTAACAGGAGGCAACATTAAGAAAGTCTGCCAGGGCTCTGTGTCTCTTTAATGTGACTGTGCTATCTTCTACTGGTGGTCAGGTTGCAAAGAAACACTGACTAGAAGCAACAAATGGTAGAAGTGGAAAGGGGAGTCATACCAAACCCTGAGCATTTACAGAAGAAAATAAATGGGATAATCATGGAGCTGATCCACTCAGAAAATTTTCAGAATTTACACTGGTGAGAGGACTTCCCCCCAGATCCTCCCCTCAGACTCCTTGGAATCCTTACCTGTTGTATCTACTTTACACTGCATCTTCCCTTTTACAGCTCTTGGCTTAAACCAGGGAAATTCTCCCAGGAACTATTGCAACTGATCAGCAAGTACAAAAAGAGGATGGCTTCAATTTGTGAGGCTAAAGAATGGAATTTTGAATGCATTTTTCCACAGGAAAAATATTGTTATATTATCGCAACTAAAAAACATTGACTAAATGCTTACTATGGGCTAGGTACTATGCTAAATACTGGAAATACCAAGAAAGGCAAATATATGTCCCATGCCCTCAAGGAGCTCATATTCTAATGAGGAATTAAACTTGTGAAATAAATAGTTCTATACAAGATTTTTATATATACATATATATAATATGTGTATATATAATTATACGCACATGCGTGTGCATGTATATGCATATGCACATATAAACATATGAACATACATATACATATACATATGCATACATATATGTGTAAGTGTATGTGTGTGTGTGTAGAGAAAGACAGAGTCAGGGAGAGACCCATACAGAAAAAGTAAATGCAAGGTAATATTGGAAGGAAAACTCTAGAAGCAGGTAGGCCTATGAAAGGCTTCTTGAAGAAGGTAGGATTTGAGCAGAATCTTAAAGAAAGTCAGAGAAGTCAGATGGATGAAGGTATAGAGGATAACATTCTGGTCTTGATAGAGAGTCAGCGAAAAAGCAGTCTGAAAGAAGACAAAGTGTCTGTCATGTACCAATGTCACTATTGGTTGTAAGTTGTAAGGGGCCAGGTTGTCAGAAGTTTAAAAGTCCAGTGAAGGATTTTATAAATGAATCTAGAAGTAAAAGGGGGCCACAGAAGTGTACTGAGTAGGGGAGTGACAGGGTAAGAACTTTAGGAAGCTCACAATAATAACTGAGTGGAGAGTGGAATGGAGTAGGGCAAAACTGAAGGCAAGCAAGGCTATTGTGATAGTCCAAGCATGAGGTGATGAGGGCCTGCACCAGGGTGGCAGCTGTTTGAGCAGAGAGAAGGGAGTGTATATGGGACATGTGAAGGAAGAAATGACAAAGTTTGGCAAAAGATTGGAGATGAGGGATCAGTACCCATGAGGAACTGAGGATAACACCAAAGTTTTCAAGCCTAAGTGGCTGGGAATATGATAATGTTCTTGAAAGAAATAGGAAAAATTTTAAGAGGGTATGGTTGTTGTTTTGGTAAATATTCAGCAAATTTGGTAAAAAGTTTTGGGTAAAAGCTTATAATGTATTGTAATGTATTTGACATGCTGAAGTTGATATGCTAATAGGACATCCAGTTCAGGCTGAAACTGTAGGTCTGGAAAGAGATTGGGATTGGATAAATAAAGAATCACCTTCATGAAGATAATAATTGAATATATAGAAGTTGGTGAGATTACCAAGTAAGAGTGTATAGGGGAAGAAAAGAAGGAGGCCAAGCTTAGAACTTCTGAGGCCATAGCCAGTTGATGGGCTTGACTTGGAAGAAGATACATGGTGGTTAAGTTTTACAATACTACTGGTACTCTATACCAGACACATTTTGCATTACAGAGATGTTTTTGGGCTAGCCTAGGAACCTAACCAAAATGTTGAACATTGTTTCTGTGGGAAAATATTTCCTGAGTTCCAGTTGACTCATAAACTATTATCTAGAACATTTATACATTGCTTGCACCTTAATTCCTAGAAAAAACTACTGGTATTGTTCCTGAGATTATTTGGGGAAAGATATCATTTTATCATTGAGTTTTATTGAAATATTAAGGCAAAGTAACAAACTGCAATTACTCTCCTGGAGAGAAAAAGAAATATCTTCTAGGCCATCACTATAGGATACTGACACATTCTGCCACTGAATATTTTTGTAGAGAAAGTAAGCTTTCACATAAGGCCACAGTTTAATAGGCTGCTTAACACCTTCATTTGTTACTTCCTCTTCATTTTTTATGAAGAGAGAAACATTCTGATGGTGAGGAGCCACCTCATTATCTGACGCAGGAATGGACCAGGGAACTAAAGCAGCAACCATTCTTAACTTTCTAAATTCCTCATTATATATGCAAAACACATTGTAACTATAAAGTTCTATATAAGCACAGGCTATTGTTATATGTGGAGGAAGAATGATATAGTAGAAAGAGCCATGAGTTTGTGGTCAAAAAGACCTGTTTTCAAATACTTTGAGTAAGTTACTGCAGCTTTCTGGGTCTCAGTTTCCTAATCTAAATAAGAAGTTGGAATAAAAGATCTTTAAGGTTCTTTCCAGCTCTGAAATATGAGTTCTGGCTCCAATACTTTATAGTCACATGTGACTCCTTCTTCTCCCTTGGGTTTTTCTTTCTAATCTGAAGTAGCATCTTCAAGAAATGAGATACATGTATGTACTTGAGGATTGACTAAAAGAGGGATCAGCATCTTAGGCCCTGCCATTATAATCTTCTGAACTGTTCAG
The DNA here is from genome assembly GCF_019393635.1 of Dromiciops gliroides. NCBI lineage: Eukaryota > Metazoa > Chordata > Mammalia > Microbiotheria > Microbiotheriidae > Dromiciops > Dromiciops gliroides. The sequence goes on along the minus strand of NC_057862.1, from coordinate 104,260,215 downwards.
AAAAGACACTGAAGTATCCCCAGCCTTCTCACATAAGGAAAGAGACAAGCAGATCTGTGAGAGAAGTCTGAACAATCAGTAAGACATACAGTCCTGATAGGCAGGCAGGTAGGTAGGTAGATGGGAAGGAAGGAAGGAAGGAAGGAAGGAAGGAAGGAAGGAAGGAAGGAAGGAAGGAAGGAAGGAAGGAAGGAAGGAAGGAAGGAAGGAAGGAAGGAAGGAAGGAAGGAAATAAGTATTTACAAATACCTACTTTGTGTCAGGCAATGTGCTAAGTGCTTTGCAAATATTATCTCATTTTATCCTCACAACAACCTTGAGAAGTAGTTAATATTATTATTCCCACTTTATATTTGAGGAAAGTGAGGCAGGAAGAGGATAAATGACTTATCCATGGTCCCACAGCTAATAAATGTTTAAGGCCACATTTGAATCCAGGTCTTTCAAAATTCAGGCCCAGGTTTCTATTCACTGCACTATGTGACTACTTCTAAAAAGCAGGAAAAACTAGCATACAGCAGGATGGAGAAAGGACCAGCAGCTAAACAAAGCTGGGCTAGACTTCCCCAGGGTGAGGTTTTGTTGAGTGCCTGTCAGGACTCAAGAATAATCCTCCATCCACCACATTTTGTGGTAGTGCCCTGGACCTGGGGTTAGGAACACAAGAGATCAAGTCTTTCCTCAGATAATTATTGCTTATGTAACCCAAGTCAAGGCACTTAATCTCTTCTAGGCTTAGTTTCTCTATTTGTAAAATGAAGATAATACTATTAATAATAATAATCACCATTTATTTAGTGCTTTAAGATTTTCAAAGCAATTTCCAAATGTTATCTTTCTTGGTTCTCACAGCCCTGTGAAGTGCTATCATCCCCCTCATTTTACAGATGAGTGAATTGGGGCTGAGAGGTTAAATGACTTTCCCAATGTCACACAGCTAGTAAGTGAGACTGAATTTGAACTCAAGTTCCTGACTTCAGGTCCAGCACTCTAGCCATTGTACCACCTATATCATAGGGTTGTTATGAGGATCAAATAAGATAACATGAGGAAACTTCATGTTTGCAAACCTCAAAGCTCCATATAAATTCTTATTATTGTTATTATTAATACATTATAAGCTTTTACCCAAAACTTTTTACCAAATTTGCTGAATATGTACCAAAATAAATAGAATGAACTCTTTTTTGTGTGAAGTTTGACTTTTGAGGGAGCATGGACAGTTGAGGAAAGTAAATACCATTCCCAAAACGTGTTGCTTTCAGCACTGGACAGCAGCTCCCTAAACCCAGATATTTAGAGCTCAAACAGGACACTGAATACCTCTTAGCTTTAGTGTCCTTGGCTACCAAGTGCGAATGTGAATGTTTTCAGGCACTATTCCCCTAACAATCTTGCTCGGAAAATCAAATGAGAACATTGTATTTAAAGTCCTATAGAAACGTAAATTATGTTTATTATTGTGGTTAGCCCACTTGAATAAAGTACTGATGAAAAACTGCTTATGGGTAAATCTGGTAGGTTGGGCAGAAAGATGAAAAGAGCACATTTGACTATGGTAATGAAGGGAAAGGAAAGGGAAGAAAGGTAGAAGCAGTCATGGCCAGAACCTTATATAGCAGATTCTCAAAAGTCAGTGCAGTTTTAAGCTTTAGTAACAGACTTTTGAGAATACACTAGGGTTTTTTTACATCTCAAGTTACCTGCACCCAAAACAATTCCCAAAATATTTTTGCTTCATGGAGGAGGAAGGAAAGGCATATATACAAAGGAAAGAAGGGAAGAGAAAACAACTTTCTTTCTGAGTTATACGATAAATGGACATCTACCTAGGGACAACTCATTTAGAAACAATAATGGTTGTCTGGCTTCATGGGGATAAGAAGCTGCTTGACATACAGAACACTTGTCCCAGCTGCCAAACTCTAGCAAAACAGTTACTCTACTACCATCAACATTTTTCATCACATCATGGAAATTCCAGAGCCAGTTACATTTACTGTGAGACTCAAGATCTAGATCTTTAGTGTTTCGAATCTAAAATACATTTTGTAACACTTCCAAGGTCTATGCTCACATATCCTTTTCAGACTTTAGTTATGGTTTAAAATAGTCTGAGAGAGCAACACTGAGAGCTTTGTCTGTCTCTCCCCCCACCCCCACTATGATATTACAATAAACTAACTCAGGATGAGATTTTTTTTTCTACAATGAGGAATATGGATTCCATGGTTCTCCCATGTTTCATTTTTCCTCACATATGCACTGCTTCTATTCTCCTCCCAGCCCGACCCCAGTATGTCTGTCATTGGAAATTCCACATCTCCTAACACTACCAATGATAGGCTACATTTCTACCTTTGTGAATATAATCATAGGTATGTAAGAACCACTAACATTTGCCAACCACCACAAAATATTTCCCATTTTTATAAAAACTCCCAGCAAACACTTGCTGATGAAGGTGATTTGTGAAGAATCAGATTCCATGACCACAATAATAGAACACAGGGCAGGGAAGAGATAGACACCAGGGCAATATCACAATAGCGCAGAGATTTCCTAAGGGGATATAAAATGAAAAGTCTTGCAAGCAATGAGCTAGAAAAATATACTAAGAAAGCAATGTGCACCATGCATGGGGTTTTCAGTAAGAATGAAAAGATGGGGAAAATATTTCTGAATTTCTAAACCAAAGAAATATGCCTTAAGCTAATAAAAATCTAATTCGGGTGCAGAGACTGATATCTTTCCTATAGATACTGTGCAACATAAAGACTATTTTTGGCAACAAACTCCTTGGAAAAAGTGAAGGGCAAATATTAGACCCGAAAGTGTTTAAGAGAGTCTAGGAAGTAAGAGAATGGAAACCAGAATCCATTCTTATCTCAACTGCAAGTTTATTGTTCCACACACTGATCCCAAACATATGATTTTGAATTCCTAACCACTGAATCAGAAATGAACCATGCATGGGCTCATCATTGCACTATTATTTAATTATTTGGAGGGAATGAGTAATTAAGGTCACTCTCCAATAATAAGAATAATGTTATTAACGATAATAATACCTAACATTTACATAAGACTAAATTTTGTAAACACTTTACTTATGCAATCCAATTTGATCCTCATAACTCTATGAGCTAACTTCTATTATCTCCATTATATAGATCTATTATATAGATAAGGATATTAAGCCTGAGGCTAAATCATTTGCCCAGAGTTTCACAGCTACTAAGTGTCTAAGGCAACATTCAAACTTAAGTTTTTTTGCCTCCAGGTCCAGCACTCTATATGATATGGTACCTAGCTGTCTCAACTTCTGCTGATAATATGTGATAATCAAAGCATCAGTCAATAAAGAAGCACCTATTATGTCCCAAGCTGTGTATAAAGTACAACAACAAAATTCCTATCCTTACATTCTTGAAGGGTAAACAGAAAGTTCATATTAGATAGATGGGTCGATGGGTGGATGGGTGGATGGATAGATGGATAGAAGGATAGATAGATAGACAGACAGACAGATATATATGTATGCATATATAGTGTTTATAAATATATGTGCTTGTACTTTTTAAACTAATATAAACATATATAAAGTACTTAAATACAAGGTAGTTTAAGAAGTAGGGTACTAATAGTTTGGAAGATTCAGTTAATTTCAAGAAAGGTACCTGTTAAATTTTTGAAAAGAAGTTCCTTGTCTGAGTTTCAGCAGGTCACTGATGGTAGCTTCTATTTTCCTTGCCACAGAATGGAAGTTCCATCTTTCAAAAAATTTTTGGAGAGCCTAAGCCTGATAAATGAATGTCTTTGCCCAAGAAAGGAAATGCCTTGGTTCCTGAGAATGTATAATTGCCAGTGAACATGGGGTGCCTGCAGGAATGGGGCTGTTATTGTGGTTGCATTTAACCTGTGGTCTTGTCTCTTGCTATTATAGCAATCTGTGCCACCAAGGTTCTTACTTTCCTTCCTGACTATATCATCACAGTGCATTTTTCTCCCTCCTTTCTTCTCCCTCATTCCCTCCAAGGGTCGAATTCCATTCAGGCTTGAAATGACTTCTCTAGTAATGCTAGAGAAAGCATTGACCTTTCAAGGGGAAATTTCAGTAAAGTGATTGGGGCCAACTCATTAAGGTCATCTTCCCCTGGTTAAGAACAATAGTTAACAGCTCAAGGCTTTCTCTCTCCACAATCAGGAAGGAAACATTGCACTAAACTAGAAATAGTCACATTGAATCTTTAATTAGAATAAATCTGGGCTCTGACTGATTCTCTGGAAGGGAAGCAGCTAATGCCCTGAGCTCAAAGGAAACCCATTCCAGCTCTTACAGAACAGGCAGCTGAAGGCTCTGGCCACCAAAAGCATTTCTACTCCCCCATGCAGAACCTGTGAACTGTGTTTGAAAACAAGAACTTAAAGAGATTTTAATTGGCAGTTTGGAGGCAAAAGCTTTCATTGCAAGGCAAGTGTGCTGAAGAATGATCTCAGAACTCACAGGGACCCTAAAGAATAGGACCTTGTTTATAGAGAACTTTAGGCTAAAAAGCACAAACTAGGTTGATGATTTGGCTAGGGGTTGTCCAGGATGCTTAATTAATTTGCATATTTAGAGCCCTTTGCCACCTTGCAGGTCTGGATACAGAACAAAAGCAAGCTTTAAACAACTCAATGACATTTTTACATTGTGCCTGAAAAATTGCAAACCACCAAAGCAGCTTCCACAAACCCCACAGGTCTTTATTCCAGCCAAGAACAATATTGGAGTGAACAAGAGCATTTGAAGGGAAATAATTTGAAATGTACCTTCATGTTGGAAGCACAAGAAGATTTATAAGCACACGCCTGACCTTCTCTACAGACACATGATGATTTAATCTGTTTCATATTCTGCTTCTACGAGAATCTTCTCTGGAATATGCATCAAGATGGGTGGAAGAAGTCCTGTTTGCAAATGAAATTTGCTGGGACCACATGCCACAGCTGAGATATATGAGTTTGTCCAAGAGGAAGCAATTTGCTTCTAGCACTACAACTAAATGAGTAGACCTAGCTTTTTCCCCTGCTATGGCAATGAGAACATCATACCTGAGGAGTGTTGAGGTCCAACTCAGTTCCCACTTCATCTCTATGGCCTTCTTTGACTGCCTTAACCCACAATGAGGGAATGAAGCCTAGGAGCTTTTGTTTGCATTGCTTATGTGGCACCTGCCAAGTCCTGTTGTGAATCCAGTTACTCCATTTTGAGAATCATTCCATTTTGTTCATATGGGTAGATAGATAGATAGATAGATAGATGTTTGTCCTCTTTTGTTAGTGCTTGCAATGCAAGTAACTGAAAATAGAATGTGACATGGTATCCAGTTGTGCGACCAGTTCTGAGAAACCACCTAACCATGCCCTGTCCCCTAACCCTGTTGTGTAGAAACCCCTAGCCCTGAAACTGGGTAAAATGGTTATTGCATCAGATCAGCGTCAAGCCCCAGTAACAGGGACCTTCACCAATCTACTTTTGCCCATCTCCCCTATCCTGTTCCTTGCTCCTTAATACCTCTATAAACCTCATATACTATTCATTCAGAGAGTCTTTGCCCCTTTGGGTAAGACTCACCTGCTTGTAAACTCAATAAACCCTAGTTAGTCCAAACTATGTTTCTTGGTGAATCTGTTGTTCTAATTCCCAACATTGACACTGTCTTGGCATTCTAGATGATGCAATATAGTGTTACTAAGCACCTAGGAGTTGTGACTCAATGCATTTACTTTTTTACATATGTATGTTCTGTCTCTCCAATTAGACTATGAGCTTCTTTTGAGCAGAAGCCAGGATTTCTTTATCTCTGTAGCCATCCCTCTTGGCTAAGAACACAGGGCCTTAGACATAGTAGCTATTAATAAAACATTTGTCATTTGATTGACTCCCTGGTTGTGGATAAGCTGGGTGTGTGTGGGGGTGGGGGGAGAAGCTGATATAGATTCCCTCCACCCACCAAGGGCAAGAGAAACCTGAGAACACTAGCCAAATCTAAAATCAAAAGGGAAAAGTTTTTAAGATAAAACAATCTAAAAGGCTCAGTATTTATGTACCATGTATAGATGTGATGAAGAAATTCTACGCATATGACTTACCACTCATCAATTCCCCAAAACAGAACCTGAGGGTTTTCCATTTTTCCCTAACATTAATGGGGGCACTTATGGGGGTCCTAATAAATTGGTCTGAATATATGCTATGCCCTTAAAAATGAGATCTTCCTTGAAAGATAAAGTACGCATATATTTTTTCCATATTAAGAAAAATCTTTAAAATTTAAGGATTTTTTTACATTTCTTTAAATAAATAAAGATTTTATTCATTCTTATCATTTCTACTTTTATATTTTTATTTTCATTGCTATTTTCTTTGTTATCTATGCTATTAATAGTGTAATGATAGGACATAGTCACATGTTATAAGACACAGATTTAGAGGGTGAGGTGGGTGGAATGTGTCTGACACATTCAGACTAACACACTTATTAGTAAAAGAAACAGTATGGTATGGCAGAAAGAATGTAAGAGTACCAAAAAAATGAATAGTCACTTCCTTTCTCTAGATCTTATTTTCTTCTTCTATAAGAAAAGCAAGACAAAAATAAATAAACAAACGACAACCAAAAAAAGAGCTAGACTACAAGATTTCACAGGTATATTAAAGAGTTGACATGAGAAAAACCAGATGTTTTGGTTGTTGCAAAAAAAAATTTACTTTGAAATAAAAATCTCAATCCTAATATCTATTTTCTTTCCCTTATGGATAAGAAAAACATGAACTGTGTCAATTAATGCAGCTTGATCCTTCAAGGTATTCTTAAATACTGGTCCTTCATCTTCTGAGTATAAGGACATTCTTTCATTTATTCTCAATCTTTCTGTGTCTACTGACTCACTCCCTGCTGCTTACAACCATGCCCATATCTACCCTATCTGGAAAAAAAATCTTCACTCGATCCTTCCATCCTTGCTATCATCCTATATTTCATCTGCCCTTTATAGCTAAACTCCTTGAAAAGGTCATCTACAATAGGTGTCTTCACTTTACTCTCACTCTCTTCTTAACCCTGTGTTATCTGTCTTCTGACTTTATCAATCAACTGAAACTGCTCTTTCCATATATTTTAGTTGCCTGATAGTCTCTTAGCTGCCAGATCCAATGGCCTTTTCTCTATCCTCATTCTCCTTCACCTCTCTGTACCCTTTGGCATTATTGATCACTCTCTCCTCGCTGATAATTTCTTCTCTCTAGTTTTTTGGAACTCCACTCTTTCTTGATTCTCCTCTGGTCTAGCTGCCTTTTCCTTTTCTGTCTCTTTTGCTGGATCCTTTTCTAGATTACACCTCTAATGGCAGGTATACTTCAGGGTTCTGACCTGGATTCTCTTTTCTTCCCTCTCAAACCTACTTCACTTAGTAATCTCAGCAGCTTCCATCAATGTAGTTATCATTTCTGTGCTGATGATTCTCAAATCTACCTATCCTGACCAAACTCGTTTCTGATTTCCAGTCTCCCATTTCCAATTGCCTTTCAGATATCTTGAATTGGATGTCAGTAGACATCTTAAATGCAATATGACCAAAATGGAACTCCTCTTTCCCCCATTATCTGTCCCCCTCCTACACACACACACACCCCTTCTCTATTACTGTTAAGAGCAATACTATCTTCCCAGTCTCTCAGAATCACAACTTAAGAGTCATCCTGTATTCCTCATTATCTCTCAACCCCTATATACAATCTGTTGCCAAGGAGTGTGGATTTCAACTTAGTAACATCTCTCCAATATACACTCTCCTCTCACACTGACATTATTCTAGTGCAGCCATCAGGACCTCATGCCTAGACTATTGTAATAGCCTTCTGCTGAGTCTGACTGCCTTGTCTCTCCTGCTCCAATCCATCCTCCAGTCACTAAAGTAATTTTCCTAAAGTATATGTCCAATCATATCACACCCCCCACACACACACACATTCACAGAACTCCAGTGGCTTCCTATCGCCTCCAGGATCAAATACAAAACCCTCTGCTTGGCATCCAAAGACCTCCATAACCTAGCCCTTCATACCTTTCCAGTCTACTTACACCTTACTCCCCAACATGTACTCTTTGATTCAGTGACATTGGCCTCCTGGCTATTCCACAAACAAGACACTCCATCTCTTGCCTCTGGGCATTTTCTCTGGATGTCCCCCAAGCTTGGAATGTTTTCCCTCCTCTGTTCTTCCCTGGTTTCCTTGAAGTCCCAACTAAAATCCCCATTGGCTCTTAATTCTAGCACATTTCTTCCATTAATTATTTCCTATTTATCCAGCATATAGCTTGTTTGTATATATTTGTTTGCTTAAAGCACCTCCCTCCCTCCATTCAATTGTAACCTTCTTAAGAACAGGGACTGTCCTTTGCCTCTTTTTTTGTATCCTCAGCACTTAACACAGTGACTGACACATAGTAGGTACTTGAACTGTTTATTAATTGATTGATTCCTAGGTAACAGTGACTCAAAAAGAAAGAGCTATGAAACAAGACTGTCTCAGAGACCTAAGTTTCAGTGGATGTTAGGGCCTGGTTACCAGGTATGTCCTCAACTGATGAGACTGAGGAAACTGTTGAGTCAGATGAAATGGACCTCTTCCACACATTCAGACAACAGGACAGCTGTTTTTGCAAAAATTAACAGAGCTTGTTAATGTTCTCCCTTCTCGTTGACTCAGTGATTGAACTTTCTTGGCCTAAGCCTTCCATGGAAGTCATGGTCTTAGGTTTAGATTTCCATTCTAGTTAGAACAACTAGCATAATGGAATAGAAAACTTATTGGACTAGATATCGGGAAGTTTCATTTTCAACATAGATCTGTCATTTAGGAGCTTGATTGGCTTGGGTAAGTCCAATTTTGGCTTCAATTTCTGTATGGTGAGGGAGAAAGCCTAGACTATTGATGCTAACAGTATGAAGGCATGTTAGAAACCATCTGTCCTTCTACTCAAGTGGTGAAATTGTGAGATGGGTCTTAGAGGGATTGTTTGGTGAAAATCTACAGACAGCTCCAGAGTCACACTCCCAAAAGCAGAATTTGAGGAGAGTGTTGTGTTCACCCTTTATTCTTCTTCTTCATGTCTCTGTTAGTACTTGATTTAAAGCACCTGATCCTTCTGTTAAAAGACTGTGACTGGGGCAGCTAGATGGCGCAGTGGATAGAGCACCAGCCCTGGATTCAGGAAGACCTGAGTTCAAATCCAGCCTCAGACACATAACACTTATTAGCTGTGTGACCCTGGGCAAGTCACTTAACCCCAATTGCCTCACTAAAAAAAAACAAAAAAAACCCAAAAAAATGCAAATTAGGGCAGCTAGATGGCGCAGTGGATAGAGCACTGGTCCTGGAGTCAGGAGGACCTGAGTTCAAATTTGGCCTCAGACACTTAACACTTACTAGCTGTGTGACCCTGGGCAAGTCACTTAACCCCAATTGCCTCACTAAAAAAAAAAAAAAAAAGACTGTGACTTCTTTACCTGAACAGGGCTTTAGATTTAGGCCTTCTCAAAGACTCTTTTGACTTCATAGGTAAGTTTTTCTCATTCTTCTTTTCTATCTGAATAACTTAGGTTGATATCTGCTTTCCTAGTGATATAGTTTAGTATTGCAAAACTTCTTGCCTTTGCATCTTTGGTAATCAATATAGTCTACTAATCCAACCCACTCCCCCTTCCCCCAAAGTAAATACTCTGTCTGGTCTGTAGAATAGCCACTTCCTTCTTCCAATCCCAATATTACCCCAGAGGAAAGTACAAGATTACAGGACAACATCTAATCCAACTCCTTACCAGAGGTGTGACTCATTTCTTTCAATAGCATCTTTGAAAGATGACCAACACATCTGTTTGAATACTTTCAGTGAAAGAATTAAAGCTGCAAGGGATCTCAGAGGCCATATAGTTTAACTGCCTTATTTGATAGGTAAGGAAACTGAGGTGCAACTAGGTTAAATGATTTGCCTGAGGTCACACAGGTAGTAAGCAGTAGACCTGCTATTCGAACTCAAGTCCCATAACTACAAATGCATTGCTTTTTCACTGTTCCATGTCAAGAGTTCCAACTGTTGTCTCTAATAGTTGGAAACGTATTTTTACATAATAGCCAGATCTACTCCTCTGTCCTACTTTCACCCACTGGTCCTCCTCTGGAGCAACAAAGAACAAATGTGTCCCTCTAAAAGCCTCTCTTGTTCTCACATTCGGGGATCCTAATTCTTCATCTATTGCTTATCATTCTAGGTCCATCACTGGCCTGGCTTTTATCTGCTATCCATATTCTAGCTCCCAAACTTGACCCCTGATACTGATTTCTGTCTCAGTCTTTCCATTCCTTGTTCCAGGTGCTTGGCTCTTATCCCTGACACTGGTCCCTGCTCAAATTTAATGAATGAAGGTTTTTATTTTGCCAAATTGGTGTTGGCATTCATAGCAAACACAAAGGGCTGAGAATTTGGAAGACATGAGCATTCATTGCCATTGAGACTGACATTCCCCAGCTACTACTAGAAGGAAGACTTTAGGTTGCTCCAGATTTGGGGGTCAATGCTAGGTAAAACTGGACAAGATAGTCCTCTCTATATCCCTTCTACCATACTGCAATGTCTTTATTACTCATGTGAGTAGAGGATGATGAAAAAAAGTCCCATATTTCACTCAGGGTACACAACTTACAGCCATTAGCTAAACAATATTTATTGTGCCCAATGTTGTGGGATGCAAAAAAGCATGAGCCATGTTCCCTGCTCTCAAGGAGTTTACAATCTAGGTTTTCTGTGAGGAATTAAGACACATATATTCAAAAAGTTAAGAGGCAGGACATTATATTTGTCAAACAAGATGTATAAACAGTTAGTGCTCCAGAGGGTTTTCCAGAAGAAGAGGATCTCACCCTTGGGTTGCAATCCTCAGGGAGGACTTTAATTAGGAAGTGAGACTTAATTCTCCTATAAACAGGGAAGAATCGGTCCATGTTTATTTGAGGGAGAGGGGTTTCCAGTTTCTATATATTTCCTTATATGTTTAATTGAAGAGTGTAGTAGTATTTGAATTGACAGAGAACCTTCCAGAAGGCAAACCCAAGCACAATGTGTGCTGGAAGGAATGCTACAGATGTGAAATATAAGACATTCCTCTTTAAGGAAAATAATAGCTGACATACAATTATGAATCCCTAAATATAGATAAAAATCTAACACCTCAAGAATGATTTTGATAACAGTATGGGCATTCATGCAGGAAGTAGGCAGTTGGAGAAATAGGAGAACAAAACTAAGCCAGGATCACCCATTTGTAGCCAACACCATATGCATTAGTTTTTCTTTCAAAGGTATCCCTTCTCTCCCTTCAGTTATGTCAACCTGAAAGGGTTCAATAATGCCAGGATGATTTTGTTCTGTCTGTCTCTCTCAAGAGTGCACTTACGGGGCAGCTAGTTGGCGCAGTGGATAGAGTACCGGCCCTGGAGTCAGGAGTACCTGAGTTCAAATCCAGCTTCAGACACTTAACACTTACTAGCTGTGTGACCCTGAGCAAGTCACTTAACCCCAATTGCCTCACTAAAAAAAAACAAAACAAAACAAAACAAAACAAAAAACAAGAGTGCACTTACTAGTTTTTAATAGAGATGGACTTGCTGAACAGAGTTAGCCAGACATTTGCATGCAAATTGCTCAATGAAGCTGCCATGACAGATCTGTCAATAGTGATGTGAGATCTCCCTCCCCCAATGCATTAAAAATAAAATAAGGGTTAGAATCAGGCTCTATCACCCACTCTCCAAACATTTGGATTAGATAGTTTTAATGAAACTATGGACTTCCTGAAGCTCCCCTCTGCTCCATTCTGCTTCATAAATAAGACCTCGACTAAATCTCTCCAGCTTACTATTCTCAAGTCATAGACATGAAAGTTACTTTGCCATTTCTATTTTGCTGGAGTGACATTCCCATCCTTCATTTAGAAAACACAGGACCTGTATATCTAACAAACAGGCCCAAAGATCCTCGGGCTTCTCTTTCCCTCACAGCACTTTTCTCCCCTGGAGAGTCATTGCACTTGGCAATCACCAGCCTGGAGACCTGAATAAAATGAATAAATATGTACTTTAAAGAGATAGTGATGCCCAGAAGAAAAACTGTAAAATAAAACCCTATTTTGAAACAATTCTCATCATAGATCACAGGTTTCCGTATTTCTCATCTTTGCTCAATCCAATGAAATTGGCATTAAACAAGCTTTCTGTTTCTTAGAGAGCCCAGAAAACTGGATAAAGATGTTTGGAAACAGTGATCTGTCTTTTAAGGACAAGGAAGCTGGTCTAACCCCTCTTTCCAAAAGGCATCTGGTTTCCTCTTTGTTCATCTTTGGGGATATTTCCACAGATCAGGCTGGGAGGTCTAGTTATAATTCCCATTGCAATGGGTTGAAAAGGGTCACCATAGCAGTAAGACTGGATTGGTTATTAAATTTATGATGGCAGTAATGATGCTACTTTCTGGCTACCCCACCTTAGCATCCAAAGTGCTCTTTGGATTAATTTGCTCTGTGTTGGGGAAAAAGAGGCATTTTATACATATATTGATATTGTATACTTTATTTTTTTAAAGTCCTTCTTTACCAGGACTTTCTTAATTTGGATTCTAAATTCAAAGTAGAATAATCTAAGCAGATTGACCCTGATCCATTCCCACATGCAAGACCCTATGCAAAGGAACCTGAGTCCATTGCAATACTACATGAAAAAGTAGGGGCATCTCTGCCCTGACAAAGGTATCATCAGCCAAACACATTTATCAAGCTCCTAACTGTACCTCACAAAGACAAATATAAAGACATGGGACCTGAGTCCAGAGCCTTTCTGCTTAAAGACATACAATATGCATGAAGGCAAACAATGTAAGGACACAGAAATAGTAGAATGGAAACAATGAATGATGATGTCATTTACAAGAGAGGAATGAGTTTCTCTGAACTGTGTAGAGCTGAAGGGACACAGTATAGAAGCCTTACTGTAGACTTGCTCACTATATCAAAAATGTTTTAAACTCATTACATGACATATTTATAGCAAAAGTTAGAGAAAATGTAGCTCAAGCTCTTCCTTTTTTTAATAAGCAAGGCAAGATATGTGAAGCTACTCAAGATAATACTAATGAGAAGTAGCAAAGTGAACTTATGCATTCTGGTACTTAATTGATCACTTTTCAAAAATATCTTTGCGTTTTCCAAACTAGATTGTGTTTTCTTTGAGAAGAGACTATCTTATTTTCTATATTTCGCATAATGCCTAGTATTATTACAGTCACTTGAACTCTAGGGGCAGAGAGAGTAGCTACTGCTAATAGCTTCAATGAGAAAATCAGCTCTTCTCCCACATTGAAGGTGTTTGCTTTTCACATTAAAGGTGTTTTTTTTTTAATTGATATGTTTTGTCTTTACATTATCAACATTGACAGTATAGGAGAGGTGAAAAAAAATTACCATTCGCAGATGGCCCCAGAGACAGACTTCAGTCAACTATAAGGTCTAACTACTAACTACTAACAACTAACAACAGCTAGTGTCTTCATTGTCTCCTTTTTGCCTTTGATCAGTACAAAAAGACTAAACTGTTCAATGTGAAGGGTTCCAGAATCTTGGGAAAGTTCTCCCTCTCTGGCTTATTGGGCTGTTTCCTTTGATTTGGCAAAACCAAGTATACTCAGTTAACTCCCTTATCTATCTCCTGTAATTAATAATATATATTTTTGGGGCAGCTAGGTGGCGCAGTGGACAGAACACCAGCCCTGGAGTCAGAAGTACCTGAGTTCAAATCTGGCCTCAGACACTTGACACTTACTAGCTGTGTGACCTTGGGCAAGTCACTTAGCCCCAGTTGCCTCACCCAAAATTAATTAATTAATTAATTGATACTCTAAAAAAACTCAAAAAACAAAACAAAAAATATATACATTTTTCTCCAACAAGCATACTATTTTTAGCAAAGATGCCTAGATTTAATCAATAGCTGTTTTTATTTTCTTTCTTTTACACAACAATACACTGAATAATGTTTAGCTTATGAATGCTACCCCAAACATTTGTACACAAGTAATCTCTTATGCCAGGCTCATGGCTGTTGCCCTCTATCTTAGTACCTACCCCTCCACTGACCAGAATAAATGGCTTCTTCCTTCACTCTTCTTTGACGCCTGACTGCTATTATTTAACCCCAAAGTCTAGGATACAGATTGGTGAGTACTAACTTCTTGAGTCCCCCTCAAATCCTACTACAACAGATTTTACCTACTTCATGAGAGGTCTCTTCTAACAAGGTGTTTAAAAGTACATAATCAGCAAGAGATTCCAATCATCTGTTCCTATATTGGTTTTTATTCTTTAGCCATAGAGCTGATATTCTTGACAGAAGAGCAAGAATGGCAAGTGAAACACTTATGGAAGAGTTGAAAGGAACCTGAATACTCAGGTAGCTTTTGTTGTGTGCCACTGTTTACCTTCTCAGAGTCAGAAGATGAAATGCCAAGTTTATGATAAAGAAGGTAGTCCAACTTGGCTAGAATTTAAAGTGAATGACAGAAAGCCTTGTGTACTGGGCTATGTTGTAAGATGCTTAAGGTCTTAGGCACAGATAAATGCCAAAGGGTTAGATGATTATGAGTTTATCACAGAATCAGTAACAGATATATCCTGAACACCACCCTCTGAGTCTTTTGCCTCTGGGGTTCTGATATTTAAATCAGGGCTGGGGCCACAGCAGGCTTTCAATGAGTACCTAAAGTAATAATTGGCCCTGGGAAGTTTGGGAAGGAGCATAAGGGTACTGTAAATGTAGATTAGAGGAAATGTTCCAAAATAAGGTTCAAAACTTGAGTTTTTAATCTCTCACATTTTATTGCTCGTGGAAATAGTCGAACTTTGCTTGGGATAGGGTGTTCTACTACTAGTCATCCTCGACAATGGAAGCCTTTAAAGTTTCAAGAAAGCTTTTAAGAGTTGGCTCTGGGTCCCTTTAATACATACAGTCTCTTGTTGGAACCAAGCTTCCTGGAAACCCTCAGCCTCTCTTGATTGGTAGCCTGCCATCCTCACCATATGTGTGTATATTCTAAGATGCCTGGATTTTTCACAGACAGAAAAATCCAGGAACATTTGGGAGCTGCCACAATCAAGGGCCAATACTCTTGCCAAGATTCGGATCTTTAAAAAAATTCATAAATTCAGCACCAGAGTATATAACTAAAGCATCACTAATATGTTGTTTCTGACACCCACAGACATGGAGATAAGAGGGGAGAGCCAAATGTTTGGACTTTTTTTCCTAACTTAATCTGGAAGAAGCTGAATATTTAGCCTGAAAAGCCTGCTTTGGGCTTTCAAGATGCTACCAAATGGCTAAACACACATATACCTAGAGTTGAACTAGGAAGAATAGTGTATAACGACTCAGGTGAATTATTTTATTCTATTGGTTGACTTATTAATGGTAATTTTGAGGCTGAGATAATTCAGGGGGAAAAGTGCAACTTGTCATCAAATTTCCATCTTAGAAATGACACTTTTACTTTGATTCAACAAACATCTCTTAAGCATAGGAGCTACTCCCTACTAGGCACTGCAGATAAAGAGGAGAAAATAAACAGTTCCTCAAGGAACTCAGTGTTCTACTAACACAGGAAGAATGCAACATGTACACAGATACATCATTAGCAATATTATACAAGACTCTCCACTAAGTAATTTCAAGAAGGAGAGAGTATTAACTAAACATATATGTATGTATGTTTGCATATTTATAAATACATAGGTATTGTGCATATGTGTGTATTAGGGAAGACTTCCTGTAGGAAGAGGCACCTGAGTCAAGTCAACAAGCTTTTATTATACATTTACTATATGCCTAGCATTGCTCTAAGTATAAAGGTTACAAATAAAAATAGTCCCTGTCTTCAAGAAGCTCACAATTTATTATGGGAAGTGGTGTGAGAATATGCAAATAACCCAGGCTAAGTAAGATATACACAGGATCAATTGGAGGTAATTTAAGAGAGAAGGTGCTAACATGAATGGAGATTAGGAAAGGCTTCTGACAGAAAGTGGGATTTTAGACTTGAAGCAAGAAGCAGAGTCAAAGATAGAGAAGACTCTGGGTGTGAAGGACAGTCAGTGAAAATTAATGTAATTGGGAGATCACGTGTCTTGTTCGATGAACACTAAGGAGATCTGAGTTGTGTCTTGAAAGGAAACTAGCCATTATACAAGGCAGGGATAAGAAAGATATACATTCCAGATATGTGTGAGCATCTTTGCCAAGGTGGAAGATGAATTGTGGTGTAGAGGGAAAAGCTAGCAGGTCAGTTTGACTAGAATATAGCACTGGAGTTAGAGACAGGAAAACCTTCATTCAAATACTTGCTCACTGTGTGAACCTGGGTAAGTCATTTAACCTTGTTTGCCACATTTTCCTCAGCTGTAAAATGGAGATGAGGCTTGCTGTCAGAATAAAATGCAATAGTATTTGTAAAACATTTTGCAAACTTTAACTGAATATGTTAGCTATCATGGAGTAGTGGATAAAGCACTGGGCTGGAAATCAGGAAAACCCAAGTTCAGATCCAAATTCAGACACTCAGTAACTGTGAGACCTTGGGTAAGTCATTTAACCTCTGTTTGCCTCAGTTTTCTCAACTGTAAAATAGGAATAATAATAGCACTGACATCACAGGGTTGTTGTGAGGATAAATAAGACAATACCTGCAAAGCACTCATCATATTTCCTAGCACGTAGTAGTCACTATATAAATGCCTTTCCTTCTCCCCTATCATTATATAAAGGGGTGGTGGCACAGTATATATGAGTGCTGGACCTCCCTGGGTGGATCTGCCCTGATGCTGAATAACCTGCCTTGTTCATTGAACAAGGCAAAATGAGGATTCCCTTCCAACATAGGCAATCAGTCTTCTCTGTGAAATTTTCCAGAAAACTTGGAAGGAAGCCAGTGTCCAGGATAGCCAGTAAGGCAGCCCCCTCTTCACTGGCTTCTATGGCTTCTACTCCAAGCAGACTTATCTGTAGGGGGAGGATGGCAGATGGGTTAATCATTTCCCACCACAATTTTTTGTCTCCCTGCATGCAACTTATATGTGATTTCAGGAGTTGTATAACACAGTGGGCACTCTTGTAATAGTGATATGAGAGACACAGGTGAGCTCACTGTTTCTGCATTTATCCTCTTAAGCAATTTATATAAGATCAGAGCCAGGAAGACCCTAATCCTACTTAGGACCATTGCCAGAACTTTCTGCTTTCTCACATTCAATCCCAAAGAGCTACATCTTTACTCTTGATGTTGCCATTACTAACACTTCACCAGAAAACTGAGCCCTAACTTCAAAGCAAACCAGTTTAGAAGATATGAGAATCTTCTGCCCTTTGTGGCGTCCACCTCTGGTAATCCTCTCAGTAAACTGGCTTTCTCTCTGTAAATCTTGACATAAGGAAAAACTACTTCTACACATGACAGAGCCATAGAGGAAGTTCTGCCAGTGGGAGTACCCGCCCTGGGGATCCCTTGTAAATACATATGGCTTTCTAGCTTCAGAACTTTCACTTTTTTCATGTGCTTTTTAGCCACCTGGGTTTGAAGGCCTGAACAAGGTTCTGAATCTTGGAAACAAGGAAATATTGGCATAGATGGAGGTCGGCCAGATGTTTAAAGCTGTGTTGTCTTAATGCCTCTGTTTATTCTGAATAGGATAGTGGATGTTGGCCTCTCAATACCTGAGGACAGATGTCTCTGTGGGAGGAACAAGCCTCTCTTTGTACCACTGCCTCTTCAAACACCAATGGGGATATAAACTTAATCTTAAGCCTATCATTCTTTAAAAAAAAAAAAAACATCGTAGGAAATTGAAGACAGATTCACATCCCTAGTCAAAGAACCTCCAACACCATTTTCTTTAAGTGGACTCCCACTGTTATAATTGGCTGCTTTTACCTCAAGGGCTGAGAATCCATGGGGATGGCTCAACTCATGGTGTGTGGGAAGATAGATGCTATTCAGAAGTACTGTTTTTAGGAGTAAATACCTATGAGTGGAAAGCTATGGGCAAGCAACTGAAATCCAAGAATCAATTTGCTAAATTTTGTCTTAAGCTAAAAAAGAGCTTTGGTAGGGGCTGGGGGAGGGGAAATTAAGCAATTCATATTAAAGAACAAATTAATGTGGAACTTGATTTGCTTCTTTTTCTAAAAAAAAACAATACTAATATACATTCCCTGCATATTGCCCTTCAGATAATGGCCTATTCTTAAGGTGATTATCAGCCTATATAGTATGTAATCCAGACCCAAAGAGCCCAACACTCACATGTGCTCAAATTCTTTCCTACTTCCTTTTATAAAGCACATTGAAAGCAGGAAGGGCAATATGAAGGACTCAGCTTTCCATTCATAGCCTTCTCTCATGCAATTGCCACCTCCTCTTCCTCACTACTTTATTTAGAAACTACTTTGATCAATGATTAAATCTAGTCATATATGAACATCACACATAAAGATATCTATCAAAAATGGGGATTAGAAACCAGATTAGTCGATTGCACAGGGCTGGGCACACAGTAGGTACTCCATACACACTTTGCCACTTGATGGATTGACTCCATTCTCCACCCCGACTCCCAATTGTTATGACACAATAAGAGGGTGACAGGCAATGAGCCAGCTCTTCAAATAAGAATCAGGACCATGTTTCTTCCAATCCAAGGAACTATAACTTTAAAAGCTTTAAATACAGTATCAGTGGTTGGCTCTGATATTTTCCCCCCAATCTCTACATCACTGCCAGCTACAAAGAGAGTCTAAAATGGAGAGTAATAAACTTTATTACCCATCTGCATCCCGGATGGTCATTTGCAATGCACATTGGTTGCTGGGAAACACATATTTCCAAGTGTAGATCTATTATTAGAAGGACGATAGGGAACAGAAAACTTTGCCAACCACTGATAACCCCTACCTGTGAACAACACATTCCCCATCGCTGAGTTGTCTCTCTTTGCCAGTGGCTTTCTTTCCAACATGGGCTCCATTGTGGGCTGCCTTCCGGCATGTCAACCCCTTCTGTGTTTGGGGTTTCATTTGGGGCCATCTATATTAGTGTGTGGGTGTTTTTAGTTACAAGTCTTCTCCAATGCTGGCCTAATGAGATAATGTATTTATTTATTATAACAATAAACACAGCTCTAAAATGGACCATAAAAAAATAGATGACTTGCAGATTTTTGTACCCAATGTGTCAGCTGTAATTGAGAAATAAATTAAATGATCCATCTGTTTCCTATCATCTCCTCCTCTCTTTTCCTTGGTATCCACACTATTTAAATACAGTCAGCATTATTTATACTAATTACTCACTAACAAAAACTCCATATAGAAATTGATTGGCCTTGTAATATAATTTTGGCCAACCCCATAACATACTGTGCTCTTTCAATACACTCAAATCTAATGAGTATGATGAATCCCCTCTCCTTATTAATAGCTTTCACTTATATTCATGCCAATACTATTGAGTTTTCTCTTTATTAGTGTCTCAGAGCTACTGGGGCAAATGATATATCATATAATAGGTAGGAAGATCATCTCATCTATTACCCTGGTGATCATTCCAAGGAGAAGAAAAAAGCCCTCTTCCCTTTGGGCCATCCCAGATGATGCAAGTTCTTTGCTGATTTTGTTGTGAGGTGAAGGTTGAAATCGCTACAGCTACTGAAGCCAATTAAATTTAGTTGTAACAAATATTCTGCCACTCCCCTCACCTCCCCAACCCAAGATATAATTATCCCCCGATGAGAGCACATATCAGCATCAGATAAAGACCTGGGATTTCTTTTGGTCTTTAAACAATTTAATTCCATCCATCCTCTCCTGTTCTGACAGAGTGTCTTTCTTTTGCCTGCATGTCTGTCTCCCCATAATATCCCCCCCCCTGCCACTTGTATGCTCAGCCTACCCTGGTAATATATTCAATGATGCTTATGAAGGAGAAAGGGAGAAGCAGGGAGAATGTGACATTTTTAATTACACCTATTTAATATGTTATCAGATTCCATTTTTGTCAGAAATCTAAAGTTTACCTAAGGTTTTGGGGAGGGGTGAGTAATAATAAAAGACCTTTCAGTTCAGCTCCAGCAAAACATAAATTCATCAGTAATGAGCATGGCTTATGCTCCCAGACAAGCCCTCCTCAATGGAGGAATCCATCAGCTCGTATCTAGAAGTTGCTTTGATACTCTTAGGAAAAAGTCAGGGGTCCTGCTGTGGATTAAGGGGTCAATTGCTCTTTCCCGATTCCTCCTCCACTAATCATTCTCTCCAGTTTTTGAGATTTTTTAAAAATGTATTTTTTCCTTGCCCAGAAATATGCAGAATCAATGTCTGCTGCCTGGTCTGGTGTATCTTGCCTGGTTATATTGGCTTGTAGACTTGTAATGGGATGATTTCGTGCAGGAATTAAGGTAGGTTCTTTCCTTTATCACTGGGCTCCCTCTGAAACCCTTGTTGCTGACTCAAGAGACAACATGAAGTATAACAATATGTCTTTTACGTTCCCTGTTATTTCATAGCTCGAGGATAAAACAAAATCAGTAACACAAAGGAGCTCCTACCTTCCTCCTGAGGATAGAGTCAAAGAAAGTCACATTGTCCCAAGGTTTAGAAGTTTGTTTTACCTTTCCCCCCCCTCCCCTAAAACTGTTTCTTGGCAAAAGCCAGCACAATAAAGCAATGTAATTAGTCCTGCTCACACTGACTAATCACCCTTCCAAGCTGAAGATCATAGGATTTAATATAATATTTTATTTTCCCCAATTATGTGTTAAAAACAATTTTTACTTAAACTTTGAGTAGATCTTTGTGCAAATAATTCTTTGACAGAGGGATATTTTCAGATCTATTTTCATTGGTGTCAATGGCAGGGAGGGGGAGGGAAGAGATGGAGGGATTGAATTGGAAACTCAAAATTTTTTTTTTAAAGTTTAAAAAATTGTTATCTGTTTGACTAACCACTATCTGGTTAATTAACTGCTTTGGCTTTTCCAAGAAACGTATCCTCTAACTGACCCCAGCAAGCTGATCAACCATATTATTCTTCATGGTCAGAGTGTCCTCCCACATGGCAGAGTATCCCTAACTGGACCCCAGGCCTACTAGGCTTGCTACTACATGATGGTAAGCAGTTTGATGGAGTTTTATAGATGTGTAATCTTGTAAAACATTTCCATGTTAGTCATTTGTACAAGAAGATTTTTTTAAAAAAAAGAATGAAAGAAAAAGAAAGTGAAAAATACATGCCTCAGTCCTGTATTTAGACAGTATCAGCTCATAAGATTTAGAGTTGGAAGAGGGCCCTGAGAAGTCATTTGGATATGAGAAGATTGGAGAGTCAGGACATCTACATGTCCACTCTTTGCTGGGCAACTACTTGCCATCCACTTGTGAGTTGACCCAGAGACATCAGCAGTATCAAAGCTCTAGAGCTATACTTACAGACTATCTAGCTGAAACACTGCACAGATGAGGAAACTGAGGCCATGGATTTGCTCAAAGTCACAAAGGTAGTGAGTGGAAAAGCCAGGATTTCAACCTAGGTTTTCAGATTCAAAGTCAACACTTCCCATTGACCTTAGATACCCCAAGCTTTTTGTTTCATACTCAGTAATTGCTCTCTGGCCACTACCTCAGGTGTTGAATATTCCCATTTCCTCTATCTAAATCTACACTCAGAAAAGTATGAATAACTAAATTTAAACTAAAGTGACAATGATTAATAAATAAATTACTTACCTTACACCAGGTTATTGTTTTCCTATTCAAACATTTTTCCCCCAAGGGCTTCATTCTATCTGTTCTTTTTTGTTTGTTTGTTTGTTTGTTTGTTTGTTTGTTTTTGCAGGGAAATGGGGGTTAAGTGACTTGTCCAGGGTCACACAACTAGTAAGTGTCAAGTATCTGAGGCTGGATTTGAACTCAGGTACTCCTGAATCCAGGGCCGTGCTTTATCCACTGCATCACCTAGGCGCCCCAAGGGTTTCATTCTAAAGGACCCAAGTCATTTAAATCAATGAATGAAATTCTGAACTTAAGGTATTGGCCAATAGCTGAAGAAGAGAAAGGGGGGCAACCCCCAAAAGGTGTTAATTGCATCTATTCATGAGGCTGGCCCTTATTATTTAACTGCCATTTAACAGCAACAACAATGATATTAATAACAACTCACATTTACATAGTGCTTTAAAATTTGCAAAGCAAATTTTAGTTGCTTTATTTCATTTTACAATAGAGTATGAAATTAGAAACAATGCACGTTACAGTGTGCTGTTTTTGTGTAAGTTGAATTAGAGTTCTGCCCTGTTTCATCATTTCAATTCGAGGTAGAAGAAACCATAGAGCTTCTCTTACACACAAACACACCACGCAACACAACACAACACACACACACACACACAACTTAAAGCAAGATAAATTATGTCAGGACCTACTTTTTTCCATGACATCACCAACCTCAAGCGAGGCTTTCATTGTCCTTTTTGTACCATGTTTAGGAAACATTCTGTAGCTCTAAGTCATCCAAACCCTCACAAAGAATGTTACTGTCATCCCAACATATGCCTCTCTTCAATCCTTTATCTGCTTCCATGTTCAGGGTATAATAATAATTAATAATAATAATAATCACCATGTGAAAATGGCAATTTTGAAAAGAGTCGCATGGAACAGTTTCCCCTATATAATTGAAAAGGCTCTTCTCATTCTCTATTCCAGGAACTGAGAAATTCTAAATGAAAGTTCCTGCCACTTTCTTAGATTGTGTCTGACAGTGCTTCAAAGCAATAATGAGGAGGCTGTATTTTGCAAAGAGGTGGCGATAGGTCATGTTTTTCTCTCTTTTCTTTATTTCCCTAAAATGTCTCCCCTTCTCTTCTGTTTCTAGAGACACTCATCCCCTTGGAGCATATAACTTTATGCCATTTGATCTGTCAGCTGTCATTAAGCACCTACTGTGAGCTCTTTCCTAAAATCTTGGCATTGAGATAATGCTTTATTCTCAAAAAGGATGCCAGAGAACCTATCAGACTGGCTAAAATGGTAGGTGCTCTTCAATTGGGGAATGGCTAAATCAACGGTGGTACATGATTATGATGGAATACTGCTGTGACATAAGAAGTGAAGAGTTGGTTGATTTAGAAAAATGAGGAAAGACCTGGACCTATGAGGGAGGATCCTATCCACCTTCAGAGAAAGAACTGGCAAATAGAGATATGCTTAATATGGTCTTACATATATGTATATGTGTATAAAGGTATATATATGTGTATGTGTTATGGATATGTACATGTATATATACATATTCAAATTTAATTTTAGCCTTCTCTAGGGGGAGGGAAAAATAAAACAAAAAGTGAACAGCAAAGAACAAAAGAAAACATAAAAGGAACCTAAGAAAAACTGGGTAGCTTTGAAAACAATGTGTAGGATTTATTGCCTAGGATTTCAAGATATGTAAATGCATTGTTTTATATTGGATCCTCTTTTATGTTCTGCTGTGTGCATGGAAATGTTCTTTCTTTTCTTTTTCCTTTTTGTATTTAAGTTTAAACTGAAGAAAAGAATTTGAAAAAATGATTCCAGAGAGTATGTCCTTATAGTTTCTACATGATCAGGAAGGATGGGCTCAGAGATACTATGTCTGCCATTGGAGGGACAGAACAGTGAACACCAGTGAGATGTATTCCCAGGTGGGCTATGAGAGGATTAACTTTTTAGTTATGGCAAATCTCAGTCTACTCAACCATAGAGAGGTTGAAATTTTCATCTACCTATTAAACCATACTGCCTCGTGCATCCTCTCTGATATTTATAAGCTAACCAATGAGTAAAACCATTTTCTATCACCCAGACAAAACTAGGTTTTGGCCATAAATATCCACATCTTCTAATGCTGCTAAGCCTCTCCCCTAATGGCTATATTCTCCACAGGCACTACTCTTCTCCATGCCAGGAGCCCATTAGAATGTGGTCTGATGGAAAGGTACCTATTTAAAAGCATAAGGATGTAGAAGAACTTGTTGAGAAGAGTAGAGGTAGCAAAAGGCATAGCAGAAGGGGCTAGAAGGTTGGTAAAACAGGTTGAATCCTAAACCTATACGGGTTGATCACAATAAGAATAATGGTTTGAGTATAAGGAAAGAGTAATAGACAATTTCATGAAGACCTGGGTCCAAATCCTGCCTCTAACCCTTGCTACATTTGTGGCCATAGGCAAGTTACAGATGGTGGTGATGACAAAGATGATGATAATTATGGTCATGGTGATAATGATAAATAGCTATAAACCACTGTTTTTTCCTCTCTGGTGGTTCTTGAGGTTGGAGACATGCTGTAAGTCTCTGAATGGAGAAAGGCCTTGGAACCTCCTCATTTAATGTTGACATGTGACCTCTGAGGGCCAAAATTTGATATACTGAGCATTATTTGGGTGACTCGCCTTAATATTGGGGTCCCAGAAATATGAGGGACCTTTTAGGTTCTCCCTCCACTCTAAACTGCCCTTTTTTAAGATATTTCTCCCAGGCCAATAAGAAAGGAGCCTCTAAGCTTTAGTTCACAAAAGGATCAGATGTTATTACTTGAGAATTAATTAGACAACAAAGGTGAAACTAATAAAAATCAAAGATAAGGAAATAGGAAAATAGAAACAGAGATAAATACTCTTAACTCTAAACTTAACCTATGCAACCCCAGACCATTTCCAATTTAGCTAGTTCAAAGGAATTTAGGGTTTTCTGTAATTAACTCACTGAACCTGAAAGTCTATAGTTGCTTGCGTGGCCAGAAAAGCTAACATGCCACCACAAGGGGAGTCGCCAGACAGAGAGAGTGAACATGCCACCAGTACAAGGGCCCCTGAGTATCTGCTAAATCTCTTCTATCACATTCCATTATGTTGACACAGACCTCTGAATAAAGTTCTCTGTTCTTTGCCTTTTAGCATTTATAGTTTCTTGTTTTAGGTGAAGGAGACTGGAGAGTACTATGCCCCTTATGATTTGTAAAAGGTTGGAAGAGAAAGCCACCAGAAGTATAGACTGCCCCGATTTACCAGAAGCCAGATGGTAAAGAGTAAAGTCCCCAGCATCAACTTTATCCAGCTGTTGGATAGAAGAGATGAAGACTCATTCATCAATTGCCCATGCTTAATTTGGCAATAAACTTGCAGGGCAAATGATATGTAGAAACAGCTCAAGTTCTGTGTCTACTCTACCCAGGAGGTATATGGGATAGTCTACTCAGTAATGGAGTAGAAATGTTTATATTTCTGTTTTTGCTATATCTGCACAATAATTTTTTTCATAAGAGCTAATAAAATACCTACTTTGCCCACCCCCACAAGGTTGCTGAGTGACTCCAATAAGATTATATTTGGAAAGGGGTAGCAAACTTTAAAGTAATCCATAAGTGGGTGGTGGTTGTTACGTAAATGGGTGATGGCAGAAAGTCCTTTCATTTCTCTGGAATTTGTTTTCCTCATCTATAAAATGAAAGCACTGGACTCTAATGTATCTTCCAATTATGAATGATGATCCATGACTTCAACAGGAAAGAAGGAGAAGAGTTACCTTTTCTCAAAGTTCTAAATTACATGCTTCTCTTCAAATGAGAAGGAAAGTGATGGATCCCATTTTTAGGTATTCCATATCGAAAATCCAAGAGTTTCATGAATAACTGTTTTAATTGCTTTTTAAATTCACCACAGTGAATGTCTCTTAATCTTTTTCCTGCTAGAGGTTTTCCATCAGACTGGCAGTGAGTAGTAGAAGTGATGTCTTCTCCAGAAAAAGAACAAAACCCAATGTTTGTTCATCAATTTTCATCTCTGTTCTTTTTGTTCTGTGTATTTGGGGGAAGTAGTTTGAAAAGAAATGAACTGATGTGGCTGATTTCACAGGATTCATGGCAAGGGTCAATGACAGTTTTAACCAAGTTAACGAGTCCACAAAATCCTCAAAGCAACTGATGGGCGCACCTCATTTTTAATATCCATCTAGCTGCCTAGGCCAATGGACCCAAGAATCAGGACCAAAGAATCAGGGGTCAAATTGCAGCTTTCTTGGTGAAAGGAAAGTTTGGGCAAGTTGTTAACCCTCTCTTTGCCTCAGTTTCTGGTTCTATTGAGGTGTGTGTGTGGGGGTAAATGAGCCATATTGACTCTTCACAAGGATGTTGTAAAGATTACACAAGAAATTATATCAAAAGTATGAGTCTGAATAAAAATGACCATTGAGTCTATTCCCATCAATGAACAAGACTGAAATAAAACTATGTCCTGGAAATAATAAATTATTCTTTAAAAGTTTTCAGAGGAGGGGGGTGGAGCCAACATGGCAGAAGAAAGACATTAAACGCACAGAGCTTCAGACACAATTTCCCCCAAAACAGCAATAAAACAACCCCTAGAGCAGCAAAACCCACAAAAAGATGGGCTGAGATTATTTTCAAACCAAAGACAGATTAAAGGGGGCCGTGCTGGGCTATTAGAAGAGTTCAACTTCACAATCGCCCCAACACAGTCCCCAGGCAGGCTGCACCAGAGAAATTTACCTCCAAAACAGCTGCAGCACCAGCATCTTCTGGAACTGAGCTTGTGGTTGAGTGAGAAGGCTGAGTGGCTGGCGGCAGCAGGGGGGGGGGGAGGCTGGAAAGTGCAGGGGTATCTTCAGAATCTAAGGAGGAATTCAGCTATCCCACCCCAGCAGGGAACAAGGAAGTAATTATGAGCACCTGGAGGCCCAGGTGGGGGAGGGGCACAGGCTCATCAGACCTAAGAACCACCACAGCACACACAGTTCTGCTGGTGGGTTAATTTGCAAGTGGGCTTGAGGTTATCTTTGGACCAGAGAGCAGGACAGGCAAGAGAAATACCTGCCCTCCCTCAAACCAAAACACCTGGGACCCTCTGAAGCTTGGGACAGTGTAGCTTGGAAATAGGGCCCCACTCTAAGAGGGTGTTAAAAGTCAAGTAAAGGACAGCAAGATGAGCAAGCAAAGACAGTTGAGTACAATAGAAAGTTTCTTTAGTGACAAGGAAGATCAAGGTGCACCCTCAGGAAAGGATAACAACCTCAGGGCCCCTACATCCAAAGCTTCCAAGAAAAATATGAACTTATCTCAGGCCAGGGAAGCTCTCAAAAGGGACTCTGAAGAGGAAGTAGAAGAGACAGAAGGAAGATTTAGAGAGGTGGAGGAAAGAATGGAAAGAGAAATGAGAGCAATGCAGGAGAGTCATCAGAAAAAAAGTCAAAAGCTTGAAAAGCCAAATGGAAAAGGAGATACAAAGGTTCATTGGACTACCTGCAAATTGTAACCAAAATAAGAGTTTAGACAGCATCTTCCAAGAGATTGTCAGGGGAAATTGTCCTGATATTCTAGAAGCAGAAGGTAAAATAGAAATTGAAAGAATCAACTGATTACCTCATGAAAGAGATCCCAAGAGGAAAACCTCCAGGAATATTATGGCCCAATTTCAGAGCTCCCAGGTCAGGGAGAAAATATTGCAAGCAAAAAAAATTTTTTTAAAGAAACTTAGCAGCTCTCTTTCAGAGACATATTCCAGGACCTCAAAGCCCGTATACACTCTAAGATCTCCCAAATATGTACACTAATTTTCTTTAAATGAAATGGAATCCCTCTTATCCTGTATGTAAGAGTGGCTTTACACATGAATTATATTATCAAAGCAGTAGTGTTTAGTGGAGAAAAAACAGTATAACCAAAGGAGTCATTTTATATCTATCACACTTATGTTCATCAGCTATACTATGCGTATACTGTCTATCTCTTTTTTTTGTGGGGCAATGTGGATTAAAGGACTTGTCCAGGGTCACACAGCCAGCAAGTGTCAAGAGTCTGAGGCAGGATTTGAACTCAGGTCCTCCCGAATCCAGGGCTGGTGCCTTATCCACTGTGCCACTTAGCTGTCCCTATACTGTCTATCTCACAGGGCTGTTGTTGAGGAAAGTGTTTTTAAAACCTATACAAATGCAGATGTAATATAAAGGACTCTATGTGTCAAAGATGCTTTACATTGAATTCCTAAATGCTATGGGAAGTCTGACCAAGTAACATCTAAAGTCTCTACCAACTATTTTGACACCTTCTAATACAATAGCCCCTCTGGGCCTACCTACTCTCTCTATCCCCAACCAGCATTGGCAGATCGAGTTTTTTGTGGGATGACTATCCCAGGTTCAAAGAATTCTGTGCATTGCAAAACTACTATTTATTACCCCCTACCAGTGTATTTGCCTTTAAATGTCAGTTAACAAAGTTAAATCAAAATATAACAAAAAAGGAAAATGTTTGATTTTGATGGGGACATGGGAAAGCTGGGATGCTTAATCCACTGTTGGTGGAGTTGTGAACTGATCCAATCATTCTGGAGAGCAATATGGAACTATGCCCAAAGGGCCATAAAACTGTGCATGCCCTTTGATCTGGCAATACCACTGCTAGATTTATATCCCAAAGACATCCCCCCAAAAAGTAAAAGATCTAATTGTACAAAAATATTTACAACAGCTCTTGTTGTGTTGGCTAAGAATTGGAAATCAAAGGAATGCCCATCAATGGGGGAATGGCTAAACAAGCTGTGGTATATAATGGTGATGGAATATTATTGTGCTATAAGAAATGACAAGCAGGATGATTTCAGAAAGGCATAGAAATACTTGTATGAACTGAAGTGTAGTGAAGTGGCAGAACCGGGAGAACATTGCGCACAATGACAGCAATATTGTTTGATGAAGATCTGTGAATGACTTAGTTATTTTTAGCAGTACTATGATCTAAAACAATCCCAAAGACTAATGAAGCATGCTATCCACCTCCAAAGAAAGAACTGATATTGACTGAACATATAGAATGAAGCATGCTATTTTTCACTTTCATTTTTTCTTTTAATTCAAGTCTTCTTATACAAAATTACTAATATGGTAATGTTTTACATAATTGCACATATATAATCTATATCTGATTGCTTACTACCTCAGGGAGGGGTGAAGGGAAGGAAGAAAGAAGCGATAGAATTTGAAACTTTAAAATAAAATATTTCTAGTTTTTAAAAAAGAAAGAAAAAGAAAGAAAAGGCCACTAAGGGTATGATTGATCCTTTAGTCAGCCAATGGCAAGACACACTATAATTCTGTCAAGTTGATGGAGGAATTTTATCACATTTCCTAAAGGAGCAATAACATATAAAGACTTCTTTATATTCCCTTTACAAAAATGTGAAAGGGCTGTTCACAGATTCATATCCTTTACTATCTGTGAACAGGTTGTATAAGCTCTTGCACCTTTATATTATGCAAATGTGATCACTCCAAATCTGAAAGAGGAAAAACCACAACACCTGTCTCTAAATGCCCCCCCCATATTCTCCAATCTCATCAACCCCCATTACAATAAGATTTTGGAATTCTCTGAGTCTATGGGTAAAAAAAATGATAAAATTATTTGACTATCCATACACTGTCATTACTTCCTTGTTCTGAGTCTTGGTTCTTAGCTATCCTGTTGCTGAATGCTTTGTTCATTGTAACACCACTGACTCTCCCATGTTGTGAGTACCAACTAAGACTTTTCCCCTGTGAGTGAGGTAGATTTTAAAAGCAATATTTTGGGCAAAGGAGAACATCTTCTGCTCCTATCATGCCACAGACTCCCCTCTAACTCTTATATGTAGTTGGTTTTTTAAAATTTCTTGACCCTACTTGAAAAAAAAAAGTTAATACTCCCGATTTCATCCTAGTTGGTACACGACGCTGATATTACCCTCACTCCCACCCCACCCCGTCATTCTGCATGGAATATATAAAGCAAAGAATCTGGTTTGGCTTTGGTAATACCAATTCTACCTTCTTGATTTTGTTTTTTCTCTATCTGTTACCAATGTAGATAAACTTCTGGGCCAGTCCATGATTCAGACTCAACACTCCCTCCCTACCCCACCCCTTAGTCTCATCAACAGCTGGAATGGAAAATCACCCTTATAGCCTAGACCTGAAGGAATTCCATTAGTATTGTATCTGTTCTCATTTATTTTTCCTGGATACATTATTAAATGCTTCCTTCATCCAGGGAGCCAACTTCAACAACCTTTAATCATTCATAATGCTCTGCTTTGGATCTTCTCCAACTCATATTTAAAAGGGTCTAGACCCCAAACTATCTCAGAATCACATTGTTCTCTCAACTGTAAGCCTCCTTTACTGATTCATGATCAACTTGTAGTTGTACACAATAACTGAACTTCCTAAAAGGAAAAGTCCTAGATAAAGTTGTGGAATTAATACTACTACGTTTGATAAATCAATTGTTCTGATGCTAGGGGCATGATTTACTCCACACAGATCAGAGTATCTTTTCCTTAAAAGAAAATGAAACTCTCCTTGAGACCAAAATTGTTTTGGATCTAAGATTTGATCCACTGACTTGGCTTCCCAGTCCCCTGAATTTGAAATTCTGGGCAAGGAGAAGTTAAGAATTCCTCTAGCTTGACATATGTTAGCTGTCCAGGTGCTCTGGCATGGCAAAAGGGGACAAAAGGGAATTCCACCCAACTTCATCAATGCTGTATTCTTCCTGAATATCCTTCTCACAGTACTATTAAGCAAATATTTCCTAAAATATTAGATGGTCTACACATCTAACTTTTCTCCCCTAATACTAACTCTGAACCAACATCCTAGCTTGAGTCAGGCCTAGACAGTGTCTTCATAGGCATAGGACTCTAGCAGGAATTAAGACAGCAAGTTTCCATTTGTTGCCCAAGGCTCCAAAGAGGTATGTTTTCAGGACAAGCAACAAGAATACATGAGGCCTCCGAATATTTCAAGCTCCTTCATTTTACAGATGAGGAAACAGAATCTTAAGGAACCAGAATGACTTGTCCATAATCTCTGATTTTGGAATTCGAACCCAGTTCTTTTGACTGTCTATGCCCTTTCTTCATTTTGCACTGTACTAAGCATTATAAACTTAAAAGAAAACATTTTCTATTCCAAATGACTGCTCTTCTTTATCTCTGGGTCATTCTCATTTCCTGTCTCCTGAGTACTGAAAAGGACTAGTGGAGAAAGGTCAGGGAAATGGTTGGGTAGGAGTTGAAAGGGTGAGCCACAGTCTGTCCCTTAGAGCCCCTTGGCAAAAAGGATGCTTATTTGATTCTTCATCACTTTCTCTTTTACAGGATTTAAGACCTAATAAAAATGTGTTTGTGATTTATTAGAGATGTTAGTGATTCTCACTGACTCACTCTTCTCTGTAATTAGATGGGGGTGATTAGAAAAATCTTTTCTATTACAGTGAAGTTTGGTTTTTTTAACAACCCACTAAATGCAGTGGTTGAAAAGTGCGGGAAGCCAGACCCCTCCATTAACATAAATGCAACCTCCTTACTGTGGCAGGACACCTTTCATTGGCACACCGAAGATTCATGGCCATCTAAGGAAGGTTACTAGAATGTACATGTTGTTTGTTGATGATTCTTTGATGAGAAGAGTTCAGGCATGAGGATATATACTCTATTCTTCCCTTTAACCTTATTCCAGGACATGGCTCACAGGACAACAATACTGAAAGCTCTAAATGAGAATTATTCCCAAATTCTTGAATAGCTGGGATAAAATAAAATATGCAAGAAATCCAACAATTACATTTGTGCTTGGTTTACAAGAAATGTTTGAAAATATGAATGTGAGATCCTGCTAGCAAAACTACAGTCTAAGAAAATGCTACTCCTGCAGTTCATGCTCCTCCTCTGCCCCCTCCTCCATCATACTCAGACAATTTATCCCCAACATCTCAAAATAGAATTCAGAGCATTACTTATCAGATTGGTACAAATAGGCAGGCTAAAACAGAGCTAGCCTCCAATGAATTTGCTGGTTCACAGTATTTCTGAGCTAGAGAGACAAATTAGAGTTTTGTTTTAAAGACTTTCTTTCTTTCAGAATTTGCCAGAGATCGAGTACATAAAGTTACTGCCTAAGTACACCAAGTACTTTTTTTATACAAAGTAAATGACAATGTGAATGAGAATTTGTGAGTCAAGGTTGCTGGATTTTTTGCCAGAAAAAACAATTAAGGTTATCTAATATTTATCCCTTCAATTGAATTTGGTTTGTCCTCAACTTTATGAATTCAGTTTATTGTATAAACAAAGAATTCTGTTATTCTGACAATTTAAATAGGCAACTTATAGGAGATGTGTCTAAGCCATCAGTCAGTCTTTCTCTATGCCAACCTTGTGCATCAGATAACCCAATTAAGTGTTTAGAATTTCAAGATTTTGTGTAGCTTAGGAATTGGTGTTTGGGGGTAGATCTTTTCCTTCATTGTTTTGGCTCTTGGCTTCTGGTTTGTTGGTGAATATTGAGCTTAGCTAGTTAATGTCAACTTGAGTCAGTTAAGAGTATAACTTGCACAAATGATAAATGGGAATAATCTGAAGGCCTATGATTAAGCCAACGCATTCATAAATGTTGTTTATGTATATGTACATACACACGTATACCTTATTTTCCAATTGGAGAACAACTGATTACTTGTCAGAGTCATTTGTGTTTATGGCATTTTGATTGTTGGCTGTTGCCTTCAGCTGATGTGTTAAAGCATTTGTTTTACTTCCCCTTATGCCCTATAAAAGAAATATGATGCCCCCCCCCCAGCAACACTCCCCATTAAGGAGCAGTTTAGTCCTTGAAATGGGTGCAATATTATTCTTGTTCATAAAGCACAACTACTTTAAAGACCACAACTGATAGCTGTGTCTCTCATCCTTATCATGTTTCTCCTCCTAAGTAAAGCGCTTCCCTCCACTCAAATAAAGATAAACAGTTTTAAACCATATGGATGGCAGCAACCTGCCATTAACTATTGTACTCAGTTGCCTGTGGCTGATGAACTCATAGGGCAAGACATCCTGGCCTCTGAAATTCTACTTTTTAAAAAATATGGCCTGATAATATTCGTGGTACCAAATGTAGTACAGGAAGACTAAGGACAAGAGCTAAAAAGGACATACCCCACCACTCCTGGGCTGAGAACAAAGCAACTGAAGCAATGCTGAGGGTGAAGGGGCAAGGAAGAGCTATGCAGAATGAAGACACATTCACACTGAAAGCATGTGATAGTTAGACTTGGTAACACTGACAAAGACACTGAAGAAGAGTCTCTGCATAAAATAATGAATATTGGACTTGAGAGTCAGAGGACTTGGGTGAGAATCCTGTAATGTCAGATCTAAGTAGGGGACCTAGAGATCACCTAATTCACCCACTTTATTTGAAAATGGAGAGAATTGAGTGGCAAATGGGGTTCTAGAGCCTATATTCTAATCTATTCTATATTCTATGCTAGTGCTTTTTCTATTGTTCAATATATTTATTCCCTTCAATTTCTAGGTCCATAAACAATTGAATATGTGACCTTCTCTGAGTCTTATTTTCCTTCTCTGAGAATCTCAAATAAAAGTCAGAAGAACTGACTGATGGCTTAGACACATCTCCTATCAGTTGTCTATTTAGGTTGTCAGAATAACATCTTAAATTTGTATGTAGCCCTTTTATAAGGCAGCTAGGTGGGACAGTAGATAGAATGCAGGGCCTGGAGTCTGGGAGACTCATCTTCCTGTGTTCAAATCCAACCTCAGACACTTACTAGCTGTGTGACCCTTGGCCAGTCACTTAACCCCTGTTTGCCTCTGTTTCCTCATCTGTAAAATGAGCTGCCAAAGGAAATGGAAAACCACTCCAGTATCTTTGCTAAGGAAACCCCAAATGGGGTCACAAAGGGTTGGACACAACTGAACAACAACAATATAGCCCCTTGTGGTTTACAAAGCACTTTCCTATTCATATTTTTAAGGGAATCTCTTAATTAAAATATAAACTCCTTGAGGAAAGGGATTATTTCACTCTTGTCTTTCCCCTACCCCTATTGCTTAGCTCAGTGTCTTGCCCGTAATAGGCATTTAATAACTTCTTTTTAATTAAGTGATTTACTGATACATAAAATAACCCCATGAGATAAGCAGTGCATAACCCGTATTTTGCAAATGTGAAAACTGAAATTCAGACATTAACTTTTTTTCCCATTAGCTACTGAGTGATTAAACCAGGACTACACTCAAGTCTGATGTTCCTTATGTCAAAATATATATTTTTCTTCCTTTTATATCTTATTAAATGAGGCACAATCACAGAATCACATGCTTAAAGGGGAGTTTAAACAGAGATAGAAACTGAGGCCCAGACAGGATAAGCAATTTGCCCAAAGTTGGACAGTAACAAAGTGGCAAAGCCAGTTCTGGACCCTCAAGTCTTCTGGTTTATAGCCAAGTGTACTTTACACTT
This sequence comes from Dromiciops gliroides, assembly GCF_019393635.1. NCBI lineage: Eukaryota > Metazoa > Chordata > Mammalia > Microbiotheria > Microbiotheriidae > Dromiciops > Dromiciops gliroides. The sequence continues at coordinate 104,225,667 of NC_057862.1, read as the reverse complement.
TCCCCTATGGGGAGAGGATCCAGACCTGTGATTTAATTGGAATAAGAAAATCCCTAGATGCTAAAAATTCTCTTTTCATGTTGGAATTTTCTCTGCAACTTACAGTCTTAGCTGCCCAGGGCACTGAGAAGTGATTTGCCCCAGACCTCATAGCCCTTTTGTATGAGAGATGAGACTCTTCATGGCTTAGAGATCACCTCTATTCATACTGTCTCCCAAATAGACATAAAACTGTCACTTTATCCTCATTTTTCCACTATTCGGAAGGTTTCCCCCAACTTTCCTCACTATGTTCCCAAAATAGAATTCTGAAGTCCATTCCCTCTCTTTCCTTTTATGTCTTTGTGTGTCTCTCTGTATATCTTTCTGTCTCTACACACACATACAAACATATACATGTATATGGATTGTAAACCATACATCAATTTAAACATTGGTTTTGGAGAAAAACAATTTAACTTAAAGTTACATACATCAACACATTGTTCACAATTCACCTGATGAATGATCTTCAAATGTGAATGCAGAATGTCTGGATTTTAATTCTCTAAAGGATTTTGCACAGGGGTGAGTTCACCAAGACCATTATATTCTCATAGTATTGGCAGAGTCACAATGGTATAAAATAGAAAGAAAAATGAACAAAGAGTCAAGATAAGTTGGTTCAAATGTAAAACTCTTGATTAACTCTTTGTATGATCTTGGGCCGGTCACTTAACCTAAGTTTTTTACTTGCCCTAGCCTTGACCGCAGGGTTGTTGTGATGACAAAATAAAGGGAAATATTAAATAAATGTAAATAATTTCTAGCTCTAAACCCCATTTCCCCTCTACAATAACTTGTACAATTTAGCCTACAGTCTGGTTGGCACCTGCTTTGCCAATATACCAAATTTTGCTAGTTGCATGACACATAAAGTGTGTTAGGTTCCACTGAGCTTGTCTCATTTAATGACTTCTGTTGGATCTCATACATATCTGCTCCCTCTTTGCAAATATGTTAGTATTCCATGCTCATTGTTTCCTGTAAATTGTCATTTGTTAGCTCCCCAAACCCAATAAAAGTTTTAAATTAAGAAATAAATGAAAATAGTAAATAATGCATTTCTGCCCACCAACATGCGGCTGGAACACAAATGAACAGGCAGGTGCCCGCAAACACCCAATGTGATAAACAATTATTTCTAAGCCAGATTAAGAAAAATTCAATAGGCGTTATTTTTAATAGGGAGCAGCTGTTTGGGGGAAAGTTGGAAACATTTCATAGTAACTCCAGGGATAGCATTTTATCCCAAGTAATTTCTACCTAAGAAAAGAAATCCCAAATGATACTATTTTACCTTCCAAAGAGGGACTCTTTAGGGAAGTTAACAAAGAGATGAATAGCTCAGAGGAGTTATTGCTAAGGAAAACGAGCCCAAGATGAGTCTTTCTGACTTCCCTCTGATCTGACAAGCAGTCAACTACGAGTAGTATACATATGTCTAATAGTAACACAGCTTCAAGATAGCACTTAGGAGCAACACTTAAGAAACATTTAATAATATGAATACTATTGATTGTACTATCATTTCCTTGGTAGAATCCCTGCAGAAGCCTCATCAAAAGTCATCCTTTAGGAACAAACTTGCATCAAGTTACACTCCTGGAGAGACAGCTTTCTTCTATGAGATACCCGCTGACATCAAGGGTCTTTAAAAATAGAGGTAATTATTATTAAAAAGTGACAATGGTGGGGAAGGTGGTGTAGACGGTGAAGAATCAAGAACATTTAAATGAGAATGATAAGAACAAAACAGAGCATGGGAGGCAGCATGGTATAATAGGAAATGGGATAGATGATGTGATGTCAGAGGACCTGGTTTAGGTGTGCCACTTAATTCCCATGTGTCCTCGGACAAATTATTTAACCTCTAATTCTTTATTTCTAAAAAGAGGATTTGAACTAGAAGACCTCCAAGGTCCCTTCTAGTTCTAAATCTCTGATTCTTTGATTCTTCTTGCCAAGGTCTTTGTTGTTCAAGTACATTATTTAATTCCATATATGTTCATATGCATATGTGTGTGCATGCATTTATATAGTATATATACATATGTGTACATATATGCATGCATGCATATATGTGGGGTAGGTGGAAAATGTCTAGACCTATGATTTAATTTGTATAGGGAAACTATTAGGTGGTGTTTCTTGGGGGGGGTGCATGGCAATAAAGGTTAAGTGACTTGCCCAGGGTCACACAGCTAGCAAATATCAAGTGTCTGAGGCTAGATTTGAACTCAGGTCCTCCTGAATCCAGGGCTGTTGCTTATATAGGGAAATTCTAATGATGGATCCATGGTAGATCAAGTAATTACTCTGTAACGTAATTGACTTGGAGAGTTTTTGGTTTTGTTTTTTTAGTTTTAGTTTTTGTTGTGGTTTTTTTCTTTGTTTTTTGTTTGTTTGTTTTTTGCAGAGCAATGACGGTTAAGTAACTTGCCCAGGGTCATACAGCTAGTAAGTATCAAGTGTCTGAGGCTGGATTTGAACTCAGGTCCTCCTGAATCCAGGGCCAGTGCTTTATCCATTGTGCCTCCTAGCTGCCCCCTTTTCTTTAGGTCACTGAAATGTTAAGTGACTTGCCCAAGGTCATACAGTCAATATGTGTCAGACAGGACTTGAACCCAGGTCTTCCTAACCCTATAGTAGCTCTCTATCTACTACATTATGCTATAAAATGGCCTTGATGTAGCATGTAGAAAGAGATTAATAAATGTTTGTTGAATTGAGTTGAAGTTAGCAAAATGATTTCATCATACTCTCAGAGGTAACAAATTTAATTTTGTGAGATTTGGGTTCATGTTCCTTGAAAATAATCATGTTAAGTTTCAACAAACATACCAACATAATCTCATCTTATATATCAAAATCTAATGCAGAGAGAAATTGTAGGAACTTGAAAAGATCTCCCTAAGTCAACATATGCCTTGATTCTCAGTAACTTTAATTAAAACGTAAGCCAAGGGAGCATAGCAAAAAGAAAAAAAAAAGGCAGGGGGATGGGCAAGGAGCTGGAAAATATTATTTTAGATCCAGAAATAGAAGAGGCTAAAAGTATACAGACCACTGAGAAGCTTTATGCTTATACAGCATGACTACTTCAAGAAGAGAATCTGAAAACGTTGCACACTGTAAGTACCTAACATCACAAAAAAGAAAAGAAATTAAAATATATTAACAAATAGGAAATGATTATAGACATGCAAGCAATTCAAACAATCAGATCATCCACTGGTTAGGTCAAATCAAAGAAAGAATAAAGATAAACCATTAACTACAAAAATATGAAAACGCAATAGTAAAGCTATTAATTCTTTCTAGGAGCATTTCTTGGACGTTAAGAGATACCCAAGAGTTATCAAGGCAAAGAAGTTAAAGGAGCCCAAACTGCCTCAGACAGACAGTAAATACTTGGATCTTCTTTCAATGAGAAAGGAAATGGCAACTAAGGTTATGACTAATCTGGAACACAAGCTAATTTTTAAAAAAATATTACAAGGAAAAGGATAGATCACTGGTAGCATTCTCTCACACAACAGAAAATAGTTAAGGAGAAAGTGAGTCTACAGAGCGTAATGATTAGAATGATGCCACCTGCTGGAGAGTTACTGTAGGAAAGCTCCACCATGAGGAGAAAGCATCTGAGGGCAAGCCATGTGGTCAGGTTCTTGGCGTCAGGAAGTGACATTTGCTGGTGGATACTGTCGATCAAAGGTATCAGCCAATTAGCTTGGACCTGTGTGTGTGGGGACAGGACATTTCCAGTTTTCACAGGAGGCTTGTGGGATGAAGAAGGGGTGGTTCTCTCTCTTTCACAAGGACTCTCATGGAGAGCAGAGCAGGAGAATTGTAGCTCCCCAAGATAGACAGCTGAATCTAGGCCTTTCTCTCTCTCTTCACCAAATTCTTATTCTCCTTAATAAATGCTTAAAAGTCTAAACTCTTGCTAAAGCTTATAATTTATTGGTGACCACTCATTGGATATTGTAGACAGACTAGCTAGAATTTTAGACCCTTACAAGAGATTGTGGTGAGATCCAGCTAAGCCAGATAATCACAACAACATTTGTTGATTAAATTAGAAGGGGGCTAACAAATACAAGTGAAATGAAACAAATCTGCTCACATTTCTTTAGCAATCTATTATCTTCAGCAACCACTACTTTAAGACTTTAAACCATAGTCTCTGACATATTACAACAATTTCACTATGAAAAATGAAGCTGAAAATAAAAAGTGTAACTGACCAAATATATACAAAATAAACATGTGCCATGAATGACACAACTATAAAGGTATTATGGGATCAAGTTTCAAGACATCTTAAAGAAGAGAAGATTTCAAAAGAAGGAAAAATATCATGTATAGATTTTGCTTTGGAGCATACACACAAAAAGACATCAGCAACTACCAACCCTAGACCTACTTTGCCATCTTTTAGAATATAAGAATGTTCTATGCATGCATTGAGGAGATGCTTGAAGAAAATATGAAAAGGGAACAGCAAAGCTTTTGCATAAGATGCATATTTTTATAGTCACATAGCTGAGAGATGTCAAAAATATAAGATCCCCCTGTATCTACTATTTATTTCAAAAAATTATTTGACCCAGTAGAACAAAGCATAGCCTTAAGTATTCCTCCTAATGAGGTGCTCCAAATACACATATTAAATTCAAAAAGATGCCATGGCAGTCACAACCACAGAGATGACTTTATTCAGTGGTCCCCCGAGTACGAATATCAAGAAAGATGTAAATGGAATCATAAATTTATCTAATTCAGGGCTTCTTAAACTTTTTCCACTTGTGACCCTTTTTTGCTGGAGCAATTTTTATATGACTGCGACCTTGGGTATATGGTTATATAAAATAGGTATACGTAACATTTTACTGTTGCCAAATTTTTCACAGCTCCCACATTCAGATATGTGACCCTATATGGGGTTGTGACCCACAGTTTAAGAAACGTTGATCTAATTCACTGGTGTTCACCAGTGTCAGGGAATACAATCTGCATAGAAACCAAATAGAAAAGGAGCAACAGATGATAGGTGAGGTTCTCTAGATAGTCTTATTTAGGAACAATATTGTGCTGACTGCCTCAAGCACCAGAGCACTACAAGGGCTCTTAAATGTGTTCCATAGCAATTCAAAAGATAGAAGGGTACTCTGTACTGAACACTGAGAAAAACACAGTGAATGAAAAATGTATAATGTAGATTATAACATACACTTGGATGGGCAACCCACTAGATCTATATCTAACTATCTATTTACCCATATGTATGCATGTAAATATGTACACATATATTTATACCTTGTTGTTCTTGTTGTTCATCCTTTGTTTTCAAGAGGACCGATGACATCAGGATGTGATGGGTGATATCTTGGCTTCTGCATAATTTGGATTGAAGTGAGGCAGAGTTGTATAAAGTTGTACAGAATTGTTGGCCTCATTCTTTATTCCAGAGTCACTCAAGTCCAGTGGCAGGACAAAAGTCAAGACTGCCTGGGATGCAGTAGATGACTTTGGTGTCTTAGATGTCTGACCAAGTTCTAAGTGTTCCTGCTTCAGCTGCCTTCATGGATGTTGGAACAAACTGTTCTCATCTGCCCATTCCACCAGGGGAAGTCTTCACATGTTTGGGATAAACACTCCCCTAATTCACCAATGGGTTTGAGGCCTGTTAATTACCTTCAACCTGGTTTAGTCTATCTGCCAAGATGTTTTTACTGGTACAGCTTCTTTTTTTTTTTTTTTTTTTTTGCAGGGTAATGAGGGTTAAGTGACTTGCCCAGGGTCGCACAGCTAGTAAGTGTCAAGTGTCTGAGGCTGGATTTGAACTCAGGTCCTCCTGAATCCAGGACCGGTGCTTTATCCACTGTGCCACCTGGCTGCCCCTCATGGTACAGCTTCTTGGAGCCACAAGTGAGAGTTGACTGATGGATAAGCAGCCCTGAAAAGGGCTTAGAAAACCCTCACATCACAGGTGCTAGTCCTTCCTTATCAATCTATCCTCTATCCATTCATCCATCTGTCCGTGCATCTAACCATCTTGCCTATGTCCATCTGTCTGTCTGTCTGTCTATCTATCTATCTCCATCTATCTCTAGAGATAAAATATAGTTGATATATGTATATATTTTATATATACATATGTTTGTATATATACATATACACATACATGCAGGTATCTACATATCTACATACACATGCATGCATACATGCATATGAGAAACAAAGGTTAAAGACAAGGAGGGGTGGCTGGAGTGCATGAACAGTGAAATGGACCCAGAACTGAGTAGGAAAAAGAAAATAAGCTGAATCATATTTGAAAATTTTTACAGCATTGAAATGACCCCAAACTTCTTGTTGCTGGAAAAGTTCATCTTTTAAATACCAAAAACCTCTTGGCAATACTATATGGAAGGAATTATAAAACACAATGATCATAAAAGAATAAAAATTTCAGCTGGCCCATAGAGCAATTGAAAAACATAGAACAACGACTTGCATGCAAGAAGTGATATAAAACATATCACCAAGGACATACGATCCAAAAGGGTGGTAGTCAGATCACGTAGTAAGGCTGAAGAATAACATAAGGACAGCCAGTCTCAAACACTTGTAGTCATTAAATATTACAAGAATCAGAGCCCACTGAGTGTATTCTCCATAGAGGATTTATTAAAAACATGGTCAAGGATTGTACGGAGTAAAGTATAGCTGAATTTGAATCCATACCAATGATGGAAATATCCACACTGATGCGATCACAGAAGCCATTAAAAGGTGTCAAAATAAACTTCATCTTATTAACTCTGACTTATCATTCTAGGCTGCTGAGATTTTTTTGAACCCCAATATCTGTCTTTAGTGTCTCTTCAAGGTTTGTGAAAGAAATCAGTAGCCAGTTAACATATCAGCACTAATTATCTCATTGATATCCATTTTGTTACCCGTTGGAAAGCAGAATTCTGAGGGAATGGGGTACTAGATAGGAATGGCTTAATAAAGAAGCAAGGGAGGAAATCAGCATTTATTAAGTATTTAATATAGGCCAGGTACTGTGCTAAACTCTTCACAATTATTATCTGATCTGATTTTCTCAACAACCCTGGGAGGGAGATACTACCATCACCTCCATGTTATAATTGAGGAACTAAGGGAGACAGGTAAGTGACTTGCTCAGGGCCAAACAGCTAGTATCTGAGGTCAGATTTAAATTTAGGTCTTCAGGATGTCAGACCTGGTATTCTATCTACTGAACCAGGTAGCTCCCCTAGGAAGAGATAGAAATTGTTGTCAGGGAAACACAGCAACAAGATAAAATGCACATTGGTAAGGATTGGGAGCAAGGGAGAGAAAAAACTGTTAGTTGGGGGTCATTTAAAGAGAAGGGAGATCATGGCTTGCTGGTAGTTGTAATTATACTAATCAATTTTGTGCTTCCAGATGGATTTTGGTTGTTAAAATTGTAAAAGATCAAGTTCGGTGAGCCTTCAGAGCATGAAAAGCTATGTCCAAGTTTCCCAAGGAGAGGTTAACATGACCAGGGCACATCTCCTCCCTGCCCTGGATGTTCAGTGGTGGGAAGGCATCCAAATGAGAGCATATAACCCTTGTGTTAGCTTCCTAAGGATTCAACTATACTGTCATATCACCTGATAACTTCTTTTTTTGTTTTGTTTTGCTTTTTTGTTTTGTTTTGCTTTGTTTTTGGTGAGGCAATTGGGGTTAAGTGACTTGCCCAGGGTCACACAGCTAGTAAGTGTTAAGTGTCCGAGGCCAGATTGGAATTCAGGTCCTCCTAACTCCAGGGCCGGTGCTCTATCCACTGTGCCACCTAGCTACCCCTCACTTGATAGCTTCTTACTGGCTGGGAGTTAGTCAGTGGTACCTGTCTAGATTGCTTGCTTTCATTTCTTCACCTACCACCCACTTCTCAAGTCCTTGCAATCTGGCTTCCAACCCTTTAACTCAATACAATCACCTTGTCCAAAATTGTCAATCATCTCTGAGTTACTTGTAACTCATTGGCCTCATCCTTCATGACTTTTCTGAAGTGTTGGACAACACTGAGCTGCCAGAACTTTCTGGATGCTCTCTTCTTTCTGAGTTTTCAAAATATAAAATTATTTCTTGGTTTTCCCCCTACCCATCTGACCACTCTTTCTCAGTCCCCTTTACAAGATGATCATCCAGTGCTTTTCCTAGTATGTGTAAGAGTACCTACCATAGGCCACCCTTTTAAAACCTCTTATCCTCTCTTTTCCTTTGGTGATCTCAACAGCTCTCAAACAGGCTTTAATCATATTTTGGATGATTCCCAAATTCTATAGACCTAGCCTTCATCTATCTTCTAAACTCCAGGTCCCACATCACCAACTACGTGCTAGAATCTCCCCCCGAGTTTACCACTGACATTTCAAACTCATCATGTCAAAAAACATACTTAATTTTCTTTCCCCAAAATCTACCTCTCATCCTACCTTCCTTATTTCTGCCAAGGATACAAGCATAAAGTCATCATCAATTTGTCCCTTCTCCTCCTCCTACCTCCTTCTAATCAATTATCAAGTCTTGTAAATTCTACCTCCAAAATACCCCTCACATCAATTTATTTCTCTCCACACCCCTAATTCTAGTTCAAGCTCTCATACCTCTTACCTGAACTATGTATTAATCTCCTAATTGGTCTCCCTCAGTAATATTTCTCCTTCCTGTAATCCATTGTCAGCATGGCTGAAAATTTGGTATTCTTTAAGCACAGACTGATTTTGTCACTCTCCTATTCAAAGAAATTCTGTGGTTCTATCCTTTTTCTGGAAGAAAATGCCCGTGTTTGGAATTTTAAATCCTTCACATTTTGGCTCTAACCTATCTTTCCCAGCGGATTTTACATTATTCTCATTAGGCACTCTACCTTAGAACCAAACTGATTTGATATTGCCTATACATGACAGCTCATATCTCTCTTCCATGCTTTTTCCCAGGCTCTCTCTCATGCCTGTGATGTGCTTCCTCCACATATCCATCCACCTTCTAGAATACCCAGTTCTTTTTAAGGCTCAGCCCAAGGGCTGCTTCCTATAAAAGGCCTTTCCTGGTATCCTGGTTTATTAGCACTCCCTTTCCCCAAATTACTCTGTATTTCCTTTGTTTATATTTTTAATTTAGTTACAGTAGTGCCTCCATACTGTCGGCTTTGAAACTGGTCAAATTTGGCATTTAATGCATTTTAACGGGAAAAAAATACTTCAGCACATGATGCTTGCTCAGCAGTCATCACACCTACTAAAACCTGTATGAGTCAAGATGCCACCTTACATCCCTTCTCTCTAGACAAAGCAAAGATCAACATCTCAGTATCATAGTAGCTCAAGCTCAGTGCAGACCCCCCACATATTTCACCATGTACTTTATTGGGCTTTTTTTTTTCAATTTTTCAATTTCAATTTCACTTTCATTTTTTTTGTTGTTCTTGCAAGTCATCATGACTACGTAAAGGACTATGTAAAGACTGAGAGTTTTCTTCCCCAATAAGTCTTCAATTATGATGAGACTGGTTTAATTTGAAGGAAAATGCCTAACAGAACCTACATCACTCAAGAGGAGAAGGCATTACCAAAGCACAAGTTGGTGAAGGGCAGGCTAACTGTTGTTTTCTGGGAATGCTAGTGGGGATTTAAAATTTAAGCTTCATAGTCTATCACAGTGAAAGCCTCTGAGTCTTCAAGAGAGAAAATGGAATAAAAAGCAAGTTAAGTGTAATGTGGAGGGCCAACAGCAAAGCCTGGGTAACCAGGCAGTTCTTCATTGAATGGATAAATGAAGTGTTTGGCCCCAGTGTAAAAAAATATTTGCATGGGGGGCAGCTAGGTGGCGCAGTGGATAAAGCACTGGCCCTGAATTCAGTAGGACCTGAGTTCAAATATGACCTCAGACACTTGACACTTAACTAGCTGTGTGACCTTGGGCAAGTCACTTAACCCTCATTACCTGGCCAAAAAAAAAAAAATTGCATGAAAAAGAACGGCCTCTGAGGGCTCTGTTAATAATGGACAATGTTCCTGCTCACTCTCCAGGCTTGGAGGCTGTCTGGCTTGAGGAGTTTAATTTTATAACTGTAAAGTTCTTGCCCCCTAACTCTTCTGCTCCAGCCCATGGACCATCAGGTCATCTCAAACTCTAAAATACTATATACTAAGGCCTTCTTCCAGAGGTGCTTTGAGGTGACCTCGGATACTGAGTAGACCCTGAGAAAGTTCTGGAAGGACCATTTCAATATCCTCCACTGTGTCACTCTGACAGATAAGGCCTGGCATGCAGTCTCTTACAAAACCATGAACTCTGCCTGGAGGAAACTGTGGCCAGAAACCGTAATTCTGAGGTACTTTGAAGGCTTTGAATTTGAACCTAGCCCAATAGTGGAGGACACTGTGTCTCTGGGCAAGTCCATGAGCCTTGAGGTCAGTGACAAAAAAGTTGAAGAATTAGTGGAGGAGGACAGAGAAGAGGAGCTGCAGGAACTTCAAAGGGAGCAGCAACAGATAATGGCTGAGGAACTTTCTTCAGGTGAGGAGGAGGGAAGGAAGGAAGCCCCTATTGCCCTGCAAAAGAAATATGTCCTAAATGGGCTGACTTGCAAAATTTTGTTGAAAAGTTATCACCCTGACAAAGCTCTAACAAGCCAAAAAGTGGACGTGTTTAATGATCAATGTCTTACTTCAGAAACATTCTGAAACAAAGGCAGGAGCAAGTTTCTCTCCACAGGCGTCTAGTGAAACTCTAAATCTGAGTCTCCAGCAAGGTTTAGTGGTGTTAAGAGACAGAAAAGAGAAAAACCCCTATGCAAGTGCCTGATGTTTTACTGGAAGGGGACTCCCCTTCCAAGCAATAACCGCTCTCTTCCTCCTCCTCCTCTACTTGGCTACCGTCTTATTAGGCCATCAACTCCTCTCAGCACAGGTAAAGTTAAATTTTATTTTATTTTATCTAATTATTTATTATTTATATCTGTCTAGTTTTAAGGTTTTGTACCCCAAAACCAGCCCCATCAATTTATAAATTGCCAAGTAAAATGTGAAATTTCTGGGGTTCAAAAAAGCACTATTTCAATATACATTACTCCTTTTTTGGAAAAATGTGTTTGGTGTTTTTCACCACTCATCATGCCTTCTGGAACCAATAAATGACAGGTACCTGTATCTATATATGTGTTCTTCTTCCCCCACCCCAAGTAGAATGAAATCTCATAGAGGAGAGGGATTGTTTTATTTTTATATCCTAGAAAACCTAGCACAAGACCTGTCACACAGAAGGTGCTTAATAAATGATGTGGAATTGAATTGAATTAAAAACAGACTTTGTGATAGGTCTAACCAAAGACAGAGAGGAGAAAAACCTACATTTAGCAGTGTGCTATGAATCATGTACTAACTCATACAATTAGGAACTCCTTTTTTCCCCACGAAGTTCCAGGATCCAAGGATCAGGCTTGGTGGAGGAGTGATGAAGAGGACAGAACCTCTAATTCTTACAAGATCTATAGCATCTCAGCAGGGGATTTTGATCACAGAGAGGAGACCCAAAAACCTAGCAGACAGCAACAGGTCCAGAGTCACAGAGCTTTCCAGGAGGGGATCCCTGAATTGCCTGGGCAAGCAGACTGCTCCCCAACTTACAAGAAAATGATGTCAACAGAACTGGCAGAAGTTGCCAGAGCTTGCCATTGTTATGTAAAGGCTGTAGAGAGCTGCAGCCAGAGGTGGTATAGTAGATAGAATTCTGGACTTGGAATCAGGAAAATTTGGATTCAAATCTGCCTGCCTCAGTTTCTTCTTATGTAAAAATGGACATAAATAATAGCATCATCCTCACAGGGTTGTTATGAGGATTAACTAATATTTGAAAAGTGATTTTGCAAACCTCAAATCATTATATAAATGCTAGTTATATTATCATCTTCGTTATTACAGGGAACTAGTGTTTGAGAACAAGGGGGAACAGATGATCAGCTCCTGACCCATGAAGTAAGTGACAGTTTCCTAGGCTCTAGAGATTATGCCCTGATTTCCCTAATTTACAAACTGGAACCTGGAAGGGGGGAGCTTCCTTCCTAAACTATTTTGGGAAAGAGTAGACTGCGAGGGTATTCATTTGAGAAATGTGTTCTGAGAATGCTTCTATTGTTTTATGTTTCCATTTCTGTTCCAATCAAATGCTTTTATTGATTCTTTAATGTGGTTTCTCTGGTTTCGGTTAGCATGGCATAAATGGATTGAATAAAAAGAAGTTGACTTTAGAAGTCCCCAGTCTCTGGCTGGCTCAGGACACAAGCAGCCAAGACAGACAGTTTTCTGGAGGATTCCCCCAAATGTGAACTTCTGTGGAGAGTGAAGGGGAAATCTGTGAGAGGAAGGTGCTGTCCAGCTCACAGACAACATAAGCATTGAGAGACAGCTCAGCTATATTTCTTAAAAGACAAAGGGTTGAAACTGCATCCCCTCACCCAAGGGACCCTTTGAAAGTCCATGTGTAACAGCAATGTATTTTTCTCCCCAGCAAGTCCCCAGGCAACTACACATTGTTGGTATCACATCTCCCGGGCATCCTAAAGTAGCCATTCTTTTGAGGATTTGCTCCATGAAATCCTAGTCCTGTCTAAACTATGCTTTTCCCTACCGTCTCCATTATTCCTAACTCACAATTTATTTTAAATGGGAAACATTTCTCAAGTATTATTTCTCAAGCATCAGTCTCTCACACCTAGGAAGAATCTGGGATCTAAGTGGGTGTAAAGTGAAGGTCTCAGGGATTTTTCCCTCATATCATTTGCCCAATCGGCAAAAGGTATTTTAATTTGCCAAGTGACTATTGCAGATGGCCCACCTAAAATTAGAACACATTTTGAAAATGATTTTGACACTCTCTTTTTTATTTTTAAGAGACTTGAAAGGATGTCAGTTTCACTCCTAATTGTTATTTTTCCCTTTGGTATGCCTTCATCTATCAGCTCTGAGATGTAGAGTCCAGCTTCCCAAGAAACCACAGGTCCTGTTTCATTGTTTCTCCCACCACAGGAGGAACCCCAAAATGTAACTCCTGATAACCAGATCCTTAAATTTTGGCAGATCACAGTCAGGCAGTTTTTCCTGAAAAGAGGACTTCAAATATAGGGGAAATAACAACAAACAAAACCTCTTATCTGCCAGGTCGCAGAATGGAACAATAAAAGCATTTATTTATATGATGCATTGAGGTCTGCAAAGCACTTCACATTTATCATCTCAGGTAGGTAACACTCACAAGGACCCTGTGCAATATGAATTTTCATTACCCTTGTTTACAGATGAGGAAACTTAGACTCTGAGGTAAAGTGATTTGCCCAGGGCCACCCAGTAAATAAATATCTGAGAGAGGATTCAAATTCTTGTCTTCCTGTCTCAAAATACAGCCCTGTATCCCACATTCCAAACTACCTTTCAAAATTTTAGGCAAAAAAAGATTATACAGTTCTACCAACTAACATGGTCAAGTGGCATTGACTCAGAGTTGGAAGAGCTCTCAGATATCAACTTGCCCAAGAGTATTGACTGCTGGCCAGTGATTGTTGTTTTTTCTCCTGTTTCCTGAAGATGGAATAATATTGAATTAATTAAGCAAAAAGCAGAGGGCTTTTTGTCACTTCTTACATAAAGATTTCTCACCATCCACAATCTGTATAGAAAAATCAGCCCTCTGCTCTCTACCTTCCCTCAAAACTCCCCACAACCATTTAGGCATTTTTTATACTTTTTGGTAACCTTGAACTTATTCCATAAGAAACACAAAACCTAACGAAATAACCTAAACAAATTAAATGCAACCTATTCTTTGACATGCAAAATGGATTTTAGTTTTGCCCTACTGAGGGCTTATGTTTCATTATTATTAAAAATGTCAGCAATATTTTGCCTGCTGGGAGCATAGATTTTGCTCCTATTTTTCAATCTTACTCAAAACCCCTTATTGCATATTTTATGATTCTCAGCAGCAGAGACGATTAGTTGTTTCTTTTTAATATTACAAACTCCGAAGCCCATGGTGGCATTTTGCTAAATGGTTTTGCACATGTAGGGTTGTCGAGCATTTACAGGAGGTATGCAATGAGAGAAACATTCTCTGGATGATTATTCTCTTGTGTGTGACCTTCAGAATTTGTGAAAACAAGAGAGAGAGCCTCATAGTGGGAGTTCTCCAGGCTCTTCCACAAGCACACGCTTAGTATGTGCTCCCTTTTCATCCTGGGTTACACTTAGAAACTACTTCATCATCTCCTTGTTCTCTCTTTTTTCATTATTGAGAAGACTATTGATTAGGGGCCATGTGGAGAAATCATGAGCTGAAAACGAGGGTAGGTGCCTTAGAGCCTCCTGTTTTCTCCTTCACTTAACTCACTGGGGAGCTGTGAGTTTAATGAGTCCGTAGTATGTGTCTGAAATATATTGAAACTTCTGGAAAAACAATTCCCCTAAAAGTAGGAAGGCGGTGTGGTGAGCTGGTAAGGGCACTTCATTCAGTGTTATTGCAAGAGACTTGCTCAGATGCTAGCTCTGCTACTTACAATGTGTGCTTAGGTGAGTGAGGCAGCCAGGTGATGCAGTGGAAAAAAAGTACTGACCTTGGAATAAGGGATACCTTGCCTCAAACACTTACTAGCCCTGTGACCCTGGTCAAAGCTTTTCTCTCTGTCTTGGTTTCCTCATGCATAACAGGAGGGAGTTGTATTAGATGACCTTCTAGCACTAAATCTTTGATGCTTGATCCCAAGTTTCTTTATGGCTCTAGGATTCAGTTTCCTCAAACATAAAATGATCATGGTTAGGACCCCTTTCTGATTTTAAATTTTGTGATCCTGGGACTCAAGATTAAAAGAAATTAAAAAACAGCCTTCCTTGCTCCTGGCACCTTGGCAAAAGTCAGCCTCCAGTCTTCCTTTCAAACTCATTAACAACAATTCAGATTTATATGACAGCTTGAAAGGCAACTGGGTGGCACAGTGGACAGAGGTCTAGTTTTAGAGTTAGAAGACCTGAATTTGAATCCTGCTTCAGACACTCACTGGCTTTGTGTGACGCTGGGCAAATGACTTAACCACTCTTAGCCCCAGTTTCTTCATAGATTAAACGAGGATAATAATAGTATCTCCCTCCCAGAGTTTTTGTGAGGTTCAAATGAGAATATGTAATTCAATACGTAATATACAATTCAAATGAGAAATATGTAAAGTACTTTGCAAACCAACTGATCTGCAGATCTTTTTATTTACAGCAACCCTGAGGCTTATAGTTACCTAGTGAAGAGATTGTTAAATCTAGAGTCTGTAGATTTGCCATTGAGGGATCATTGAGCATATCCCCATTTTTGCAGATAAGGAAACCAAGACATAGAGTGCCTATGTGACTTGCCCAGGGACACAAGATTAGTAAATGACTGAAGCACAATTCAAACTTGGGCTTTCCTAAATCCAAGTCCAGCATTCTATCCACTTTGGCTTCAGATTCCTTTAGCATTTCTCTCAATACAGAGATATGCTCATACTTGCTCACCTGCAATTGAGAGGTAGTTGTTTTTTGTTGTTGTTGTTTTGTTTTGGGGTTTTTTAATGGGGTTTTTGGTGTTTATTTTTGCATGGTAATGAGGGTTAAGTGACTCGCCCAGGGTCACACAGCTAGCAAGTATCAAGTGTCTAAGGTCAGATTTGAACTCAGGTCCTCCTGAATCCAGGGCTGGTGCTTTCTCCACTTCGCCACCTAGCTGCCCCTTTGGATAACTTTAATCCAAACTCCAGTTCTTCTCTTTACTATCTGTGTGACTGTAGACACACAATTTTATGTCTCTGGGCCTTATTTTCATCCTCGTTAAAGTCATAGGATATATGTAATGAATTATCATTCCCCCCTTTTTGTAAATAGTATTTTATTTTTTCTAGTTACATGTAAAGATAGTCTTCAACATTCATTTTTATAAGATTTTGAGTTACAAATTTTTCTCTATCCGCCCTCCCTCTCCCCAAACCTCCCCAAGATGGCAAGCAATCTGATACAGGTTATACATGTGCAATCATATCATCCCTTTTTAACAGATTAAAGAACTGGCTCAGACAGTGAGAAAACCCATCTATAGTCCCAAAGGTGAATAGTTGGAACCGACACCTGAATATACCTCTCCCTTCCCTCCCTCTACATCTTTGATCTTACTGCCCAGTCAGTCAACCTCCACCATGAATGAAGCTGGCAAAACTATGAAATAGAAGACTTGGTCTTCTACTTATTCCTAATTTTCCCCTTTTGTTACTCTACTATTTCTCTCTATCAAGTTGAATTCCTCCTATTCCTTCACTTCTTCCCTGCTACTATCAGTATACCATGCTGACCACAAAGGTACCTAAATCAGGCACTGCCTTAAGACTTTGAACTTCTCTCTCCACCCTTCCATCGATCCTAGTCTACCTATTACACATCTCATCTTCTCAGGCAGCTGGGATTTCCAGTGGACCAACTAATTTACACTAAGGTATCAATGACTGATAAGAGGTTAATAGGTTATCCCTCCAAAATGAATTTCTATTTTATCAAAGGACAATGCTTTAAGCCAAAGATATGAAATGTGGAATTTCAGCCAAGGAGGTATCAAATGAAAGAGATAGTTTGGGACAAGGGAACTTTCTAGTTTTCATTTAATTACATTCCCGAATAGTACCTATTTCACCTGAGTATAAAGCAAAAAAAAAATGGGGAAACCTTTATGAGATCCCTTGTGCAAAGACTCAGACACCCTATTTCTGACTTCTCTTCCTCTTTGCAAGAAAGCAATACCCATGCAATGATCTAGCCCGAAATTGAAACTTGGCTGACTCTGTTGATTGCCTTTCTTCCCCCTTCAAAAGGCAGGACTTTGTCACCAGAGCCTTGTTTCTTCCTGGCAGGAAGCGTTTCTGTCCCCAGCAGGCAATCAGTGGTCTGGTCGGATAGGCAGCCCTAGCCCTCGCTTGATGTCTGGTGTGATTGAGGACTGAGTGTGACTGCCCATAGATTCCTCTTTCCCGGAGTTCAGCTCACAAAGTACAGTGCTCCACAGCCCAGTAACTTAATAGCCTCTGCCTCTCTGCATACAGATTCCAATCCCCAGCAGATGTTCATTCTATTACCGTGATAGATAATATATCAGAAGAGGTTCATTTATGATAGGTTTACTGTGATCCCAGGCAAGCCAAACTGCTCTGGCTCTAACAAGGGAAATTAAGCTCCCTCCCCTCATTTGTGAGCTAGAGGGTATAGAACTTCAGAGGCAGAAGGAAGTCAACAGTAATCCCTATTATCAGCCACAGACTCCAAAACTTGAACATGCAAATAACAAATGTAGAATAGGGAGAGGGGATGTGTGGCTGAAAAGCATAATGCAGTTTGAAGGGGAAAACAAAAGCAGATCTATCTATGCAGGAAGATCTGTTGGGTACCCACATCAAAATAACTCTCCTAGGAAATGTATGCATCTCTCCACTAGGAGCCTGTAAGAAAACTGGGGCCCAGACTGACATACAAATTCTAAGATGGATTCTAAATGAAATCATAAACCACAGAGACTTAGAGCAAGTAAGGACCTTAGAGGCCATACAATCCATTTTAAAGACAGAGAAACTGAGGCCTAGGGAAGTTAAATGATTTATCACAAGTCATTCTAGTGTTAAATGATTTATCACAAGTCATTCCGTTTTCATAATGGAAGACTAACTCTCTAAAAAAAATTTTTTTTAATAATTAGAAAAATTAAATAAAAAATAAGACTTTGGGGAGGATTAACCTCTCCCTTCCTGAATTTCAGAGACAGTCAAATAGTCATCATAAGATTGGTTATAGTTAGCATTCATATATAGCAAGAAGCACAGCCTGGTGAGAAATGAGAAGTGTGCAAGGCTACACAATTAGTGGGTATCCTAGGGCATAATCCTAATCCAGAACTTCCCCATTCTGAATTTAGCAGTCTACCAACTATGTCTTGCTGCCTCCCAGTTTGTAAACTACAAAGTGTTTTATTATCTTAACATTAACAATCATAATAGCTTTAAAAAAGCAATTTAAATGTCATATATAATATGTACATGTCGGCTGTTATTTTTCTCTAAGAGAGAACACATGAAATTGATGTTTCCTTCTATGTGACCCTAATTCAATTCTTTTCCTGTGAGTCAGTGACCCCAAAACAAAAGAGAAAAAAGTTTCCTTGCTCTGAAGACCTACAGTTGATTTTGTTTTACACAGAAACAAGAAGCTTACTTATGTTTTTATTCTTAATTTATCCTCTAAAAACATTCAGTTAGAATGTGAGAACTGCAAAATTTAGTGAGAACAGCAAAATTTAGTGAGAACTGATTCCCCACCCAGTCCCCTCTTTCCCAGGCAAATTAGTTGCCTGGGGCTGACTGTCTTAGTCATTTCCAGACTCTTGATGGACTTATGGACCTTCCCCCAAGCAATTTGTCCCCTCCCAATGCTCCCCACTTGACTCCCTGGACTTTATGTTATTAGGTAAAAAGGGTCCACCTACATTAAGTAATTTCTATTCAGAGTCAGTAACACATATACTTAAATTAGGAGCTGTTCTATTATTTCTTTTGTCAAAGGTTCATTTACATTAATTAGCTATCTGTCTCTCTGGAGCAATCTTTTGGTTCCCTTTTGTTCTGTTTTGTTCCGTTACCCCATTAAAAACCCTGTCCTCTGTTCCCTTCTTTGGGTATTCCTAGCTTTTGAACTTTGCAATACCACAAGCTATAGTTCCTCTGCCCCATTAAAGACCTTATTTTCTCCTATATTGATTGTTTCCTTAATTTCAAGGTTAACAAATGTAACTAGGTTGAAGGGAGACTGGGCTAAGGGAGCTAGGTGGCAAAGTGGACTGGGTGCTAGACTCAGGAAGGCCTCAGTTCAAATTCTGCCCCCAGATACTTACTAGGTTTGTGACCCTTGGCAAGTCACTTAACCTAGATGTGCCTCAATTTCTTCATCTGTAAAATGAGGGGGTTAGACTCAATTATTCCATCCCCTACACCTTTCAGAGCCTAGGTTCATTCATGGACTTCAGGGAACTGTCTTCCTTGCAGGCATTGTAAGTCCCCTTTGCTTGGTAGGGAAGGATCATAAGAGGTAAGGAAGGAGAGACTCAGCATGGGCAGTTTGGGCTTTCAGTTTTTACTGTGTAGTATGTGCTCTGAGATGAATCCCAAGCCCTCCTTGTATCAAGTCAGGTCCCTAGCACATAGCCACAACATCCCCTCAGGGCTCTTGAGGTAGCCCTGAGGAATTTGCGAATGTCTTCCTAATGCTACATAGCAGAGCTCATGAGCCCCAACCAGTGTGCTTCCCCACGGTGATTTTAGGTCAGATAGGCAGGCAGACAAACTCCCTAGCATTTGAAAAATATGGGTTGAGACTGTTGAACTGAGGCAGCTTTTTGAGTTCTCTCCTAATTTCTGCTGCTCAAATTCCTAAGAAGAGGTAGTGGCTAGAATGAATTATTGAAAAAAAGTCAGGGAAGAGTTTTACCTCCTCTGCCTCAGTCCTTAGGTGGCAGCCATTTTCTTCAAGATTTCTCTATTCTTTCAAAGTTATTCATAATTCCTGGTTTTCATTGTACCTTAAAATTTATTTCACTATTGATATAAAATTATAACTAGTCATAACTGTTATAGAAACTGTGTACTCAATTGAAAATGGGGTGAAGAAGTTGAAATGGAGCAAGCTAGAGAGTGGTGTATGGTATTGGTACAGAACTCAACTCTTTTGCTCCGCCCTTGATCGGGGACATCCCAACTTCAAATGAAGAAGAGGGGCAGGGAGAGGTTTCTGAATTTTTAAAAATGTAAATCTTTTTTTTTTTTTTTGCTAAAATAACCTGGGTAGCAGAGGGGATTAAGCCTTAAGTCCCCCTTAACACCTGGAACAAAGCATTTATGATTGTCAATGAAAAAATAATGAGTAAATCTATTTATTTCAGATAAGGAAACCTGGCAAAATAAGACACTTTCCCCAGAGGCAAGTGGCCTCAGGCAAGTTTACTCCCTCATTACTTTTTCATTTGAAGTTGGGATGTCCCTGATTAAGGGTGGAGCAAAAGAGTTGAATAATGAAAAGTGTTACCCAAGAAGGCTAAGGAAAGAAATTGGAAAAATATGAACACACCCTCATTCTCAAGATGGGAGCCACCCTGAAGAGGAAGTATTATTCTACCTGTATGGCCAACTCGCCCAACAGAAAAACCAATTTCATAAAGAAGAAACTCATTGAAAGGTGAGAAGCTAGGTGGCACAATGGATAGAGTGTCGGGCCTGGAGTCAGAATGACCAGAGTTTAATCTGGCCTCAGACACTTACTAGCTGTGTGACCCCAGGCAATTCATTTAACCCTTTTTGCCTCAGTTTCCTCAACTGTAAAATGAGCTGGAGAAGAAAATGGCAAAGCTTTCCAGTATCTTTGCCAAGAAAACTCCCAACGGGGTCATAAAGACTCAGAAATGGCTGAAATGACTGAACAACACAACAAAGTCAATACATTTTTTAAAGGCAATTATTGACACATTTTACTATTTTGTTAAAAAAATTATGCATCTAAATGAAATCATACTCCTCTTCAGATAGTATATCATCTAAGTAAAATCTCTCACTATTTTTATTTATCATTTTGCTAAGGATGACCCTCATACTCATAGAATCCTGGAGCTGGAAGAGACCTCTAGTATAGTTTAAGCCACATTGTTCATTCATTCATTCATTCAATAAATATTACTAAGCACTCACTAAGTGCCAGGCAGTGTGCTAGGTAGCCAAGAAGCAAAAACAACAGTCCTGTGCTTAAGGAGCTTGAATTCTACCAGAGAAAAAGTGCTAGTACATTGTTAAATAAATACAAAATCTATACAAAGAAAATTCATAGAATCATGATGAAGGGGCAGGGTCCTAACAACTGAGGTAGGGTAAATCAGCAAAGGTCTTAAACTGAAGCCTGAAGGAAGCTAGGGATTCTTATAGTTAGAGGTTAGGAAGAAGAGTATTCTTCCTTTGCAAAGGCCGTGAAAGGGCTTGGAAATGAGAAGTGGAATGTTACGTATGTGGGGGCAGCTAGGTGGCACAGTGGATAAAACACTGGCCCTGGATTCAAGAGAACCTGAGTTCAGATATGGCCTCAGACACTTGACACTAGCTGTGTGAACCTGGGCAAATCACTTAACCCTCATTGCCCTGCCAAATATAGATAGATAGATAGATAGATAGATAGATAGATAGATAGATAGATAGATAGATAGATAGATAGATAGATAGAGATAGAGATATACACACACATACACGTGTGTGTGTGTGTGTGTGTGAGAGAGAGAAAGAGAGAGAGAGAGAGAGAGAGAGAGAGAGAGAGAGAGAGAGAGAGAAATAAGAAGCAAGCCTATCTACCGACCCTCAAACAAATCATGGAAGACTCCAATGTAATAGTTGTGGTGTTGGTGTTGCTGTTGGTGGTGGTGGTGGTGATGGTAGTGGTAGTAGGAGGAGGAAGAGGAGGAGGAGGAGAAAGAATAGTTATAACAATAATACTAATAGTAGTGGTGGCTGTCATAGTAGTAGACATAGTAAAATAGTAGTAGTGGTGGTAGTAGTAGTAATTGTTGTAATAGTAGTGGTAGTCATAATAGTAGTGGTGGTGGTAGTAATAGTAGTCATAATAGTAATAGTGGTGGTCGTGGTGGTAGTAATAGCAATATACTCCTTCTATTCTTGGTTAAATGGGAAAAAATAAAGTAGGGAGTCAAAAAGGAGGAAATGGGAAGCAGTTTGGTAGATAAGATAGAGACAAGCAGAGGGCAGACTTCTGGCATGTTTTTCTCCAAAGGGAACCCTTCTACTCTGACATTTCTCTATTCTGATCTTTATCCCTTTTCATCTGCTATTAACTAGAACCAGATATAAAGAAGAAAGATCTGGGACGCATAAGGACAGCTACAGAGGTGCTGCTCCTGAAACTCTCATTTCTTGTCCTTTGATTTGGTTGCTACTAAGTTATCAATCCATATTTTTTTCTTTCCCAGTTAGGATGATAACATCAATAGATCAAGGACTTGGTGAGCATATATTCTTTGCAAGGTACTTGTGAAGGCTATGAAGAAGATATGGTCTCTGTCCTCATGAAGGTTTATGTGGGGGGAAAGAACACATTCACACAATGTACAATAAGAAGACAGGGGTTCATCAACTCCAAGACAACCTAAAGTGTCACAGAGCATCACAGAATCACCACATACCTGGTACAGATGAAGAGAATAGTTAGGTTGGGGCTCCCTGTGAGCTGGAGTGTTCAGCATTTAAATGCATTTAAGATTCTGCACCATAGTGTCCTCATCTGTAAAATGAAGGGGTTAGACTATAAGGCCTCTAATATTACTTTAAGCTTTCCACATATGATCTCATAATGTTATATATGTAACCTGGACTCCTCTGGGCATGCACAGAGGACATCTAATATGGAGATGTCCTTGAAGGGTCTTTTGAAAATGCCAGCTTGCCTAACAGGGAGCCCAGTACCTACTCTATCACAAGGGTTAGTGTGGCCTCCTTTAATTAATCTGCCTTTGTCTTTAAAACTGGCAAGACTGGACAGTTTACTCTTTTAGAATGTCTTTGAGGTATGCCCCTTTCGGGGGCACCTCCTATCTGCTGCACCCAGTGTGGGTGCTATGAACTAAGCTAGTGAGAGGGAAAGAACTCTCCATCCCCTGCCTCCTCTTTTTTATCCTGGCTCTGAGGAATGAGTCTAAAGGTGTTTGTTTCTGTTCTGTTTTTGTCTTCAGTTTCAGATACTGGAGGTGATCCCCACAGGACCCAGGAGTTCAAGTCGTGGCAAACATGGAGCTGCAATTACAGGCAAGGTGGTGCAGTAAGCCAGCCTAGCATGGAAGCCTTGAGAAGTCAGGATACCTGGAACTCAAGCTCAAGGGGAATTCTGGATTTAGAATTCATACCATGCTCTATAGGAACCCAGCTAAATGATGGACCCAATCTGCTTCCCCTCCTTGGAGAACATAGTGAAGAGGAGGATCATGCATCCCATGTGTGTATATTTGTTATAATACTTTTGGAAGTAAATGTTTCTGTGTAAAAAGCTAATGTGACTCTCAGTGACTAAATGGAACTATGGCTCAGGGGACCACCGATATCATTGAGGTATTCCTATCCAAAGGGGCTGGAGCCATTGTCCGAGGGTCTAGAAAGACCAAACCCTTGAAGGGTACCAGTGAACCCTGGAGGTAAGGTATAAATCTAATTGACCTGGCAGTAAGGGTACCAGGGGCATGAAGGATCTGGAAGGTGGAAGTTGGGATGAGAGAATAAGGAGGGCATTATGAGATTATGTACAGTCTTGTCCAGAGGCAAAAGGACAGACTAGGTGGTATCTCTAGTCTTGTCCAAGCCCTAGGGTTTTATGGGACACCATGATCACAAACAAGCATGTTTGGAAAAGCACACAAAGAGGCTGAGTTGTTTTTGATTCAGTCGTGGTACCTTCCAGATGAATCAGCACCATGACCCAACTGTCAACCCATCCCCATCCCCATGCTACACACACTCCACCCCCCACCCCCCACCCCCATTCCTGCCATTCCCTTGGTGCTTATTAGACTCCATCCATCAAGGCTTCTGACATTCCTGTTGGGAAATAAGGCATGGAAAGGGCAGCTTGTGTTTTTGGGAGGAAAGAAACAAGGACCCTCTGTTGTTACTGACTCCGAGGTGGTCAGGGCAGGTCCC